>NW_008239553.1:18637419-18679391 GCF_000691975.1 Corvus brachyrhynchos
GCTCCTTATTCAATATTACAGTTTAAAAATAAAGTCTGCAGTGGGTTGGAAATAAGAAGTTGTTAATATGTATCTACTAAAAAGAAAAAAAAAAAAAAAACACCAAATCCACATCCCAAAACCCCGAAAGTATGAAAAGATATTGATAATGGAGTAAAATCACACAGCCTCTTATTTTACAATTATCATGCAAATCAGACAACATAAGCTAATGGTTACTGGATGGCTCCGAGAATTGGCAATGCCCTGGCATTTTTGTCTTTGATCACTGGTTTGAGTTCAATCTAGTATTGTGATATTACCCACTTGGCTCAAAAGAGGTTGCTTTGGTGGTTTCAGGCAAATGCATGGTTTGTCACATAATAAAATGATGACAGCTACTTGGCAAAGAGATTTGAAAGAGGAGGCTAAGGCTTTGTCTGAACAGTAAAGTTGGGCTACTTATGAGAGTTTAGTTCAAGTGATAATATTGTCTGGATCTACTCGTATACCTATTTTTGTATGAGTAGGGATTTAACCACTACGGTTATAAGATACTTTTGTGCTCATATAAATATGTCTACTTTAGAAGCTGTGCCAATAGAATTTTATTGGTAAAAGCCCCAGCTTAACCATCAAAAGAGTGCAAATATTGAGAGAGGATTAGAGTAATAAATTAATTTCAGCACTCTTAAGGCTATGAATACATGAATAAGTCTGCTTGAAACAAATTAGACCAGGAGTATGTGAACCAAGATTTTAAATATGTGTGATAGGAGAGTTATTAAGCATGCAGAATATTGCAGCATTTATAATACTAGTCCTGCATCCTCTGCAGTACCTTACCTTTTCACTCTGTTGTCTCCTTCCCAGAATTAATATCTTCATATGCTGTCTGCTATAAGAGTGGAAGAGCTGGAAGGCAGTCTCCTTCCTTCTGTCCAAAAGCTGCCTGAGCCTCCTCAAAAGCAAAAACATGTAGCAGATCTACAGTAAATGTGGTAACAGTGGGTCTGTGAGATGCAGAAGGCACTGGGTGGATGCAAGGGCAAAGCCCTGAGGCTTTTAAAGGAAGGGCAGGGAGGGCCCTCTGCCCCAGGAACTGGAGCCTAGCCACAAGATGCTTCCAGGGACAAACAAGGTCAGTTTTGACTGGAAGGCTGGGAAACAAGACACAGAAGAAATTGTATTTCTAGTACAGTCACTGACAACTCTGTCCTCTTGATTGAAAGAGTAAATTATGTTATGTAACCATACTTTTTATTCATATAGCACTGTGAAGGATTTTACTGCTATCACCAATCACTGACAAACAAGTCTCTTTGTGTGTGCATTCATTACTACCTCAAGCTCTACATTTTGCACAGCGATAGGGGATGCATAGGTGAAGTTTAATCTAACATACCATTAAACTATATTCTGCTTTGTCACAGTACTTTGTTAGTAATGTGCTGAGAGATTTGTGCTAAACAAGGCTGGAAACCCATGGATCTGCCAGGACTAACTAGTGCCT
Source organism: Corvus brachyrhynchos (assembly GCF_000691975.1). Lineage (NCBI taxonomy): Eukaryota > Metazoa > Chordata > Aves > Passeriformes > Corvidae > Corvus > Corvus brachyrhynchos. Next base: position 18,638,912 of record NW_008239553.1, read on the forward strand.
GTCATTAGGACTTCAAGGGCTGTGCCTTTATTGGGCAGTCAGCCTATGGGCACTGTGACCTCTGAGGCAACTGTGGTTGTAGTTACAGGGAGTCTGTGTATTTACAAGTACTTCAAATGTGTGACAAAGATATATTTTTGTAAATGGATTGTAATTCACACTTTATGGACACAGTATACCCTTTGTCTCCCACAGAACATCTCATCTAATGGTCTTTGGATGCATCTAAGTTAACTGGAAAGGTGAGAATATATCACTTAGTATGCCTGCCTTTTATTGGCTTTGGGTTCAAGGTTACTGCTCTCTGTGCCCGAGTCATTCATTTACTTTCTTTGTCAGTTTGCCATCTACAAATGTAGCTAAATATAGAAACATGAGAAGCTGACTGAGAATATTGTACATTCCTGCATATTTTTGAATATTGCATTTTCCGCGTGTCAGTAATCCACAAGAAGACTAGGATATGTTAGGTTAATATCTGTCTGTGTAGGTACTCTTGTACTGAGACTGATTTTTTATTAATGTGAGCTAGTTTAGAGCAAGCCAGTTCATGCATTCAAACCTATGTTACCCCACCTGTGAAGCTCAAGCAGTTGTATCCTTTCTCACAGGCAAGTGGCTAATAGTCATAAATTGTCAGAATACGTAAAAATATTGCGCATCTCAATTGTTGCAAAAAGGGGGGAACAGGTATACTGGATACCCGGCAGTTTTGTGCATCTCAATTGTTGCAAAAAGGGGAACAGGTATACTGGATACCCGGCAGTTTTGCTTTATGGTCTTCCCAATTTCTATGTGCGCATTCAGCGTCCTAATCCTAAAACTTTCTCTGAATTTCCTGAAATGTTGTGATCTTGAAAAGCAACAGTCTATGGAATTTTTCCTTCCTGTTTTACTGAGCTCTGAGAATGAGAAGGGGTATTTCAGCTTTAAATAAATACTTCCTGATGACTCTTTGCTTTAGTAGGAACTCTTCCAACTTTAATGTTAGCGTATACGCATATACATACATCTGCATTTTTTAGCCAAGAGAGGCTGTTTTCAGACCACAATGAATATGAAGAGGCCATTATCAGAGTCAAAGCAGTTAACCTTAAACTGGCCCATTTTCCAGATGGAACTTGATGTGCAAAACTTCCCATTAGGATAAAGGCGAAGTTAAGTTCAACCCAGGAACATAAAAAGTGCTCCTTATTAAGATCTCCTTATTTCCCTAAGAAAGACTACAGTAATTATGTTTTACTAGTAGGTCTCATTTTGCCTATTGGAGGTTTTCCAGTCTGGAGCTGTGAGCCAAATGCCTGCTCTAACTTTTCATCACTTAGTGCCATGCATATTCTTGATTGTACTTCCTTTTGGCAGATGACACAGTAAAGCCTGTGGATACATACATTTTACGTGAGCATGCGGTTTTTAAATCACCTTAATTATTGTTTTTATTAAGATTCCTATTCATAACACATGTAGGGATCAGCTGTGGTGAGCACAGAGATACGCCATGAGCAAAAGTGGCAAGCTTAGAAACCCCAGCAGTGCCTAATTACTCTCTGAAGACCTTAAATCCTATTTCAGAAGAAATCAGAAAGCCTGAAACACCTAGAAACCCTTAGGGATTCATGCTTGCAAACATAATTCACTTTTGAGAAATACAGTTAAGTACTCGGATGCGTGACTTCTGGCAAACTCAGCTACAGTAGCAGAATGCCCTCAGCCTCCTTCCTGCCCTTTCCCAGACACCAGAGCCAGCAGAATGAAGCATCACAGCTCTAATTCACAATTGGACAAATTAAATTAAACATTAAGATAAAAACTGTGCTTAGATTCTTCTGAGTGTCAACCAGAAGAGTCGAAATATTCTATTTTTGCTCTGTTATAAGGCCAGTAACAAACAGCTGGAGGCTGAGACAGTAACATCTTAAACTGCTGCAGCTGTTTACTTGGTAAATGTGAGCCAGGTCCCTCAAGTCAATTTTTCTTTTTTTTAAGAATGTGTCAGTTAAGTTTCCATGTATTAAATTCAGTGACCTAACTGCTCAAATAGCTCATGTTTTATATGCCTAAGTCAACAGAGGAACCAGAACATCTACTTGCTTTTCAAAGGGTAGTTATTAGGACTCTGAAAAAACAGTCCCCATTAAAAGTGTCAGAGGTCATTACCAGTAAGTCACTCTTCATTTTGGAAGTTATACAGAAAACTATTTAAGTTATAGTTGGCAAATGTATCATAAATTTATATTGAAAAATAGTTTGTCTTGATAGAAATACTTCAATAGAATCTGCCAATTTTTGTCAAATTTTGGCAGCACACACATGCTTACAGATTTCGGCATTTGCCTTAAAGGCACATTTTCATCATGCCTGTTTTCCTTGTAGCTCCCCTGGTTGGCACCCTGCCTGGCAGACTTCTGCAGCGTGAGGCCTCAGGTTCTCCAGACTCACAGAAGAGATAGATTCCCTCAGTTTAGGGCCTTAGTGCTTGCATGCCCAAGCAAAACATTTCATTTCATGGAACCTTTCAAAAGAGCAAGTTTTCAGTCTGAAACTGAAGTAGACTTTTATTAAATTCTTATTTGTGAACAGCTGATGTTCAAGCTTGTAGATGTGCTTAGGCAGCAAAATAGTTTATGCTTCTTTTCATGTCTGCTCCCTGTTCTTCACCAAAATAAAGCAATGATCCACCAAGAAGCACAGACAAATATTAGCTCACCTAGCAGACTCCAATTTCAGCACTGACTTGTTCCAGCTGCTAGAAACTAGGTAATCAAAAAACAAGGTGAAATTGCATCCCATTCACATGTCAAATTTGTCACCACTGTAAAGTGCCTGATCTACCAAGACAGTTCCTCTGGTTTATGTTTGATTTGGTTGAGTTCTTTCCCACCTGGCATATGCATGGGAAAACCCCAGGAATATGAGATTTTAGTTCAGATGCCATAGGTCTGGTGAGGCAGAAGGTGGCCAGTGCAGTAGGTGCCTGCTTTCCTTTGTTGAATACATTATGGCCTATTTTTCTAGGGAAAAAAAATTAGTTTCTACATGAAAGTAGCAAGTTTAGCTAAGTTTGGGATGCTACATAACTACAGGTACTAGTCTCTAGAGTATGTGCATGAAGTAGAGCTTTTCCAATATTTTGCTAGACCTAGCTGAATACTACTGCACCATAATCCATAACTACCCAACTGATCTTTTGCCCAGTCTTATGGACTGAAGTAGTATATGAGGGTTAACCTACCTAGTGATTAATTCTTAAAATTTGCCTAGAAGGTTTTTTCCTTTTTCCCCAGTTTGAAAGGATGCCAAGTATCTTTATCAGCTTGTTAACATTTTCCCATCACCTCTACAACTTCAATGTCCAGGATAAATTCAGGACAAATGCAGAACGGTGTTGGTTTACCCAATAATGTAAAACAAACAATCTCTCAAATAAAAAAGACTGTTATTAACACAAAATACAGATAGCTATTGCCTTGACATGAGAACAGGATGTACTGCTTTCTAATCCCTGGGGAGGTGAATCTCTAGGAAGGCTTTTCAGGAGTGAGGTCTAGAGGAGTAAGAAAAGGGAGGATGAAAAACAGGGAAGGTAGAATATCCAACTGGTTTTGAAGAGATCCTGCTAAGATGAGAATGAGGAGGTCTGATATATATCTGAGACAATGGAAAAGAAAGGCATACTGGCAGGAATTCCCTTCCCTCCTGTGATATGAAGATGTGGATGGATGGATGGATGGATGGATGGATGGACGGTATCCCGTGGCTGAGCAGCTGCATGACACTTGAGCTGTACAAATTGCACAAGTGCATGCTTTTGCTCACCTTGTTTTAGTTAAACTACCTGGACAAGACACTGCATAAACTAAGCGTATCTGAATGACTAAGGATTGTAGAAGTGAAAATGGCAACTTAACATAAACCAGAAGTTCTGACTTCCAAGTATATGTTGGATACCTCTCTGCATTTCACAGCTAAGTTTTGACACAATAAACATGATAACCTGTGCACATGTGCTTGATATGCATAGGATATGGTGTTGCACAGCAGGAAAGGAAATACCATCAACAGATCCTCAGGTCAACACTTATATGCAGCATAGTCACTTGGTTTTACTTCCATGATGCATGCGCAGGAACTGTTGGCCTAATGGAAAATGGTAAAGGCCATGGAAATATTATCACAGAGTAGCTTACCGTTCTCTTTTCCCAAGTAAAAAAAGCAAAGGAAAATTATACAGGACAACACAACCCCAGATTTGCTTCAGTACACTTTGATGCTGGTGTGTCTGGAAGAGCAAGTTTCCATTTAGGCTAAGAGTTAGGAATCAGTGAATTCATCCGGCTGGCTGAAATGCAAACAGTTCAAATTTCACAGTGCAACATTTTTGAACAGCAGCAGGGAAAATTTTAATGTATTATATTGGCTAATGGCAGATCATTATTTGAAAAGCAATGAATATTTGCACAAGTTTCTTAAAGTGATGAAGCAAGCTTCAGTGCTCAAAAACCCCCACAAAAACAGAACAAGCATGGAGAGGAAAGGAAGTGAAATATTCCCCTAGTAATAAGAGTTCCTTGGAAATCATGTTAAGTAGCTAGTCAGAAAGTTTCTCAGGATAGAAATTCATTTATACTTTTGTCTTTGCTCTGTTAGCAAACAGTTTATCAAAAGTGCTCCATGACAAAAAAGTTTATTAACATAGCCCCGTGCTTAGCAAACCCATGTGCATGCTGAGGATTTTGATGGAAGAAATCAGCAGACACTGGGGTTTAGCTAAAGTACTCAGTGGTCTTCTTCCTTCACTAGAAGTTGCACTGTTTTTATTTTTGTCACCCAGCTTCTTAGAGATGCTATTGCAAGTTGCAGTGGTTTGCTATCTCTCTTAATTTGTACACTACTGTCCATGCTTAAGAACAGAGTGCCAGTATGCTATTTAGTATTTCTGAGAATTCATCTGTGTTGCTAAAAACTACCTTTGCTCAAGAGTTGGTACACTAATTGTAAATGAAACCAAGTCACTAATAAAATCCCAACTCACCTAAATTTGTCAGTAGGAAATCTGAGCTCTAAATCTGTTACTGATTAATACCAAGAGAATGACACAACAAAATTAAGGCACTTTTGTGAGTCCTGGCTCCTTATGAGCAGTCATGATATCAGCATCTGAACCAAGTCTATACAACTCTGGTAATTTTCCTAATTTCCTTTAAGAAAAATTAGTTTATTTGACTTGACCCCTGGAGTACTCATAGAATGGAATATATATAATCTTTATATATATGTTGAGTCCACCAGGGCACCTGTAAGTGGACTTACTTTTAAATATACACAAGTACATACACTTTTACTGACAGAAAATTTGATAATCAGCCCAAGTCTAATTTTATGTTTACTTTACAGTCAACTGATGATTAAGCTTAAGGCTGAAAGAAAAATAAACAATGGCCAATCATTAGCCAATTTTCAGTCTTAGAGGAACTTCCTGACAGAAAATATAGACATGGCAGAAAATACAGCATGGCAGAATAATCAACACATTCGAACTTGCCCAACAAGAGCTGCTTCAGAAGATGTCACAAGGCCAGGATTATCTGAGACCTTCTTCAAAAACTGAAGTAGAAAAGGATTTTTTTTTTTGTATAAATAATTTTTTACAATACTTTTTAATTTTCTAAAATATCTTTTTTTTCCTGTTTGAATAGAGGTGCCTTTTCTTAATTTCCTCTACAGTACATACTATCCAGCAGAGGTGCAAAATACCTAGGAATAATTCTTCTGGCTTTCGTTATGTTATGTATCTGGCAAAAATCTTCTCAGGAAAAAACTCTTCTACAATGAAAGAATGGATTTATCTACTGAAGAGCTCATGATTCTAACAAAAAGCCAAGATTTGAGCAGTGAAGGTTTATCATATGTGGATATTAGCTCTTATCTTTGCATACTTCTGCTTGCCATCCAATGTATTTTTACATTTTTAACCTCAGTCTTCAATACCTATACATGAACTGGTTTTTTGCCAAGATAGACCATGGGGTAGAATAAATTTCAGCTTTTCTCCAAGTTACTCTGTCATGTGTTTTTATAGTGCAGCCTGAACATCTCTCACTGTTAAAACTAAATGGCGTAGTGTTGGCAGTCTACGTATTTGTTAGAAATGACAATTAGTATCTTCAAAGTTTTCAGGGGAAGAAGAGCAAGAAAGATCTGCAGTACCTTTTCAGTTCAGTGGAACTCAGAGGAAAAGCAGAAGCAGCACATTTCTCGAAGAGCTAAACTCCCTTCAATGCATCCTCAACTTCCCAACTCCCTCATTATGCTTCAAACCTGACTGAACTCCTGATACAAAATCAGTCCAATTAGGTTCTTATAAAACATGTGTGATAGGTACAGAGGTTATCCAGCAGCATTTTCCCACCTACCTCCACACTGTCTTCTAAATGATGAATTATTTTATTCCATGTACTTCTGATGCCACTCCAGGAATACTTTAAACAGAAAGTTTCATCAATGAATCTGTTTTAACAAGACTTTTATTGAAAACATACACAAAGTCAACACGTTATTTAGCTTCTGAATTTACATATTAAAGAATATTCATATTAGAGAAGAATATTTTAAGAAAAGGGGAAATACAACTGACATTCTGCAGTATATATTTTACTAAGGCATTTAGGCTTAAGAGCAAGTTTACTGTGTGTATGCGTATCTACATGCACAACCACACAAATACACACAGGTTATCTGATTTGAAACTGTACAGTTCTATGCAAATCATTCTTTTTTGCCTTTCCTATTTTTAGAACACTAAATAAAGCTTTTATCCAAATGGTAGAAGTTGTTCACAGAACAGCAGTTATAATCTACTCTTCAAGAGTTTGCTTACAATTACAATACTAACAATGCACAAAAAACCCCCAAGATCTTCACGGGAAAGTTCTCTCTTACCAAAATGAGGCTCAAGTAAGAAAAACACTAGTTTGCAAAGGCACCGTGGAGACAGGTTTTAATACATTAAATACAACATGAATCATTCACAATAACAAGTTTAGTGTTTCTGGGAACTTTTGTAAATACAACACAGTTGGTCACACAAAAATGTTTCTGTTGATTTGTCTTGGCAACTCAGATATATCAACAGTGTAACAGCATAACAGCTTTGTTCCCATCTGACAGAAAATAATGGCAGTTCTGCAAGGCAAACGTTAAACCTGACCGTATGTATTTATTAATTCCACAGTGTTTTGACAGATTATAGGGGATGCAACTTAAAGGATGCTGACACGCTCACTGAGGGCTTTCATTTCTGTTTCTTCTAGCTTGGTGTTTTCGTTACGGTTAGCACTTGGGCTGATGAGGTGTGCTGGATACTGCAATCCATGTTCTTCTGAATACTGTTCCCACCGGGAGTCATCACTTTCATGGGTGATGTAACGTTCCCCCATTTTGCATTCCAGTTCCCTTAAATCTAACCAGGTTTGGTAGTCCTGAAAAAGAATAACAGTATTACTTTTAGATTTCCTAAAATAAATCATATTTCCTTCTGCTATCAATAATATGCAAAGTGCTATTAACTCAGCTATCTAAGGGTCATCTCTATTGCTCTAGAATCGAAAAATCTTATAATATATAAACATGAAATCTGCCTAAAGATATAAATCTCATCTCTAGAGGATTTTTTGATAATTTTATTAAACTCTGTCACAAGTATAGTATTGAGATATTACAGGTTGTTTTGCAAAATGGACAGATATGTATAGATTGCCATAATGTCTAACTGAGGAATGGTGGTAAAGCAATTCCTCACGCTAGTCACAAGACGAATAAGGAAGAAGAAACATCTTTAAGTCATACATGTACATTCTAGTGATCTGTATCAGATAGTCAAGGCAGGTGAGTCTGCGTCTCAGTAGATGCAGAATATAAATTCAGCTTGGGCTAAAAAAACCTCCATTTCCAAACTTGGGCAGTTACTGGTGTGCTCAAAGAAACGTATACATCTAAACATTAAGGTAGTTTGGAACTCCCTGTTGACAGTCAAATATAAGGCTGAAGTTAGTTTGAGTCTCATGCTTTTTACACCATCATGCTCTGCAGCCTCCCATCTGTCAAAAGTATACAAGTTTAATAATTTCTTTTCTTATTCCCACCCAAAGCACACATGAAGCTGCAGTAATAGAGCCAATCCTAGCCCCATCCAGACTAATCTCTCCTCATGATCCTGTATCCAGTTTCCTTTTTTCTCCTTCATCTTGTCTCAGCCTAAGACACAATCCTAACCACCTAGCCAAAGCACCAGAAAGCCCAAACACTGTAAATGCATAAAGCTTTCATCTTTAGTATCTCATATGCTTTGGCCCATTTCCTACAGTCATCCTCTCAGAGACCACCATTAAGTCTCACTGCCCTGTAACCCTGCCCTGTAAGGAAAAATAACCATTTCTATCTTGCCTTAGCCTGCAAGGTAGGACTCTTCTAGACAAGAGGACTCATCCCATCCCTGGTCCTGGGGCTGCTGCTGACACCTCCACTCACTATTGCACTAGCAATAAAATTGGATGCAGAGGACAAGGACCCTGTCCTGTCACATGAGACAGCCAGCATCCTTGTTGCAGACCTTAACCCAGACACTTCTGGTTCCCAAAGACTCAGGCAAATACATTCTGGAATGGTTGCCAGGGAGCAGAAGAGCAGTCTTGGAGGAAAAAACTAGTGAGGGACAGGAAATCTGAGATGAAGAAAGCAAGCTCCAGATAAATGTCCCCGAGAAAGGTGGGGTGCAGCGTGGGAGGTTACAGCCCTTGTCCTCCTATACCAGAAGGTCACCATATACTTTGAGAAACAGTATCAGCTATAAAATACCAGAGTAGGATCAGTTTTCTGGTTTGATAAAGATTCCTTTGGGATTGGGGATTATGTATCTGATCTATACCATGCCTGTGCCATGATTACTTTCTTAGATGCAAACAAAGATCCCTTGGGAGATCTCACAGGCTGATGTATCTGTCTGGCCTCAGCCTGTCCTCATCCTCAGGGAGGGACACAATGCCCTGGCCTGGGCTGTCCCCAGGCTTCCCTGCTCCTTAGGGATGGTAGGACAGGCCCCGGCTCCTCACTGCACTGTCTTAGTCCTTGAATTTGCAGTGATTTGGCTGCTGCCAGGATAAAAAAAAAATTACCATATGTTGAGCACGAGACAGAGGCTGCTAGCATCTTAGAAATTCCTTACACCTCAGTTTTTAGTTGAAGAATTCAGTTGAATGGAGCTAATATATTTTCCTGGAAAGCATACAATTTCACTAGTTTTTGTGATGACTGCGAAGTGAAAGCCTGTTGAATAATTTTAATAAGAAGTGAATCAGAGTAAACTCCAGGCAGTGAAATAATGTAAGTCAAATGACTACAGGGGTTTTTTTTATATACATAATTTTCTCAATAGACAAATATAATAAAATATTTTTGTTGTGTATTTTGAAAGCATGAGACTGTTTCGTATTGGAATCTAGTATTTCAGAAATTAATGAGAAACTATAGGTAAATTGGTGAATGAGCATGAGGTTCTAAGGATCTGAAAACATCTTCAGGTTTTTAGATTTTCTTAGATCCTGCTGTGCTTAAAGATGAAGATTTGTTATATGTTTAGAGTCTAAATGCGTAAGTAAAACCATGAAATTTGTAGAAATACCTGTAACCATGGGTGGCTTAACGTTTTGTCCACACTGTAGCGCTTTCTCATTTTCACTTGCAACAAATTATTTATGAGATCAATAGCTGAAAAGAAATAATATTGGAAAACGTTAGTTTAAACGTATTTGTTTCAACTAGGACATGCAAAGAGAGAGCTACACAGACATCGTAGTTGTAAAAAGTGGGCAGTAAACGATATATATGTATATTATTTCTTTGAGACTTTCAGTATCACTTTTAGCTGACAGCAGCACCTTCCCAGTCACTGAGTGGAGAAATGAGGTTTTGTAAGTCACCAAGTCTTGCAATACTATTCTTTTGAACTGAGCATTGCTTCTACATGCTAGTCAAGAGACTACAGTTTCAGAAACTTCTTTTACAAATTTCATAATTTCTATGGTTTTGGAGTCAATGGTTCACTGAGGTTCACAGAATCGCAGAATGGTTTAGGCTGGAAAGGTCCTTAAAGATCCAACTCTCCTACCATGGGCAGAGACACCTTCTACTAGCCCCGACTGCTCAAAGCCCTGTCCAACTTGAACACTTCCACAGATGGGGCATCCACAACTTCTCTGAGAAACCTGTCCACTGTATCATCACCCTTACAGTGATTTCTTCCTAATAAGCAACCTCTTCCTAATAACCAACCTAAACCTATCCTCTTTCAGTTCAGAGGAATTAGCCCTTGTCCTATCACTACATGTAAAAGGTCTCTCCAGCTCTCTTGTAGCCTCCTTTAGGTAGCTCAAGGTGCTATATGGTCTCCCTGGAAACTTCTCCAGGCTGAACAAACCCAACTCTTTCACCCTGCAGGTACGTGTGCTGTGGTTCCTGAAGGGATTAGGCCCATGAGCCAATGACCAGTACATGGAACTGCAATGAGTGACCCATATGGAAAAATCTCTGGAATGAGACTGGTGAGCTTTGAATGCAATTACAAAAAACATTAAAAAAAAAAATGAGGTTATCATGAAAGGCTAAATCCTATTAGGTGCTAAATGTTCAGCATGTGTGCTGGTGGAAAGTTACTGTTATTACAGAACAACTGACAAGCCACAGGGAATGATAATATTCCAGCAATTTCTCCATTTCATCACATTATCCCTTGGCATGTCCAAAGCATGCTGGTTGACATCTTTATTTCTCTGTTCATATCATGGTGACAGGGAAAGATGGTCCTTAAAGTAACACAGACACATGGCACCACTGAGGGGCATTGGGTCTGAAACATGTCAGATGGGTATTGTCGCCAGCTGGGTATTGAAGGAGCTGAATAATCTTCTTTTCTGTTTTAAGAGTACAAGATGGGACAGAATTCTTTGAACCAATTACCTCTGGGATTGTATTTCGTACAACAATATGGAAAAGCTTTTCTTTATTAAGAGACTTCCTCTCTGCAGGCTCAATTTGCCATCTTGGGCTTTATGTGTGTTTCTGCCATGGAGAAGAGCACAATGAAAACAATGTCCAGGAAAATGGGAATGCACACAGCAGTCTATCTGAATTTATGCAGTTAGTTTGACAGACAAACCTATTCTTAGCAATAGGAGACTATCACTAAAGCAACCCTGACTTCCTGGTGATGAAAACTGTCTTGGAAATCAAAGCAATTGTGGGAATGAGAGAAAACAAATCTAAGGACTTTTGACAAAGAAAGCATTGCCAGAGGCTCAGAGCCACTTTTCCTGGAACAGATGGTCCTAATTTTACTTTTCTGTTGTGGACAAACAGATTCTTATCTACTGTCTCTTTTAGCATCAAGTACAGTTATGGTAAATTTTCTAACTCGTGTTTATTGTGTTCCCTCTCAAAATGCTGGTGAAATGGATATGGGATAAGAAAGTCAGCGGATATCCAATAGGACCATTACTGACAGATTATATAATTCTTAAAACTCATTTGTTTTCCAAAACAGTGCTGTTAATCTTCTTTATTGGTAAGAGACATTCTCAACTACCAAGCTATGGGGAAGAGATTGGAAAGTCAGTCATACACGACCGTTTTGATATCAAAAAGTAGTGACCATTGTTTTTATCTGATGTTTTGAAGAGGAAAACATAGTCCCTTACCCACTGCAGTATATCTGGGTATCACCTAACATCAGCATCTTCTGCAACTGTCAACTTACTGTAATTCTTCTGAATTTAGGGTAAGACTTCAGTCTGTCTTTTGATATATAAGCCAGTGCTGAATGTGAATTTAGTAGGGCTACCACTTCTTTATTATTTTCAGTGGTATTTGGGTGTATATGATCTTCAGAGTTCATTTTTCAATCATTTACTATGAATCTCAGTAGAGTGAGTTTGGAATATAGGTCAAGAACTTGATGACAGGGTTGATTGTCCTGGTAACTGCTGCAATGTAGGTGCACATATCCCAGCCTTGGTAACTGTCAAGTACCTACTGAATGTTCTTCCTGCCACTGAGGATAGATAATGTCTCTATTACATTTCTTCTCTGCAACCCACTGGAAGCAGATACAACTGTGAGCCTTACAAGTGATGAAATTATATTTAGCTATTCAGCCTCCCTCAAGTTACAACAGGATGAGGACCTCTTTGCCCCTTTTTTCCACTTCAGGACTAGGATGTATTACATGTAATAACATATTTCTTTGTATTCTTGGGGGAACATTGCCAATGGCTTGTTGAGCAGACCAGAAAGGAACTGGTCTTCAAAAAATCACTAGAGAAGGTGCACAAAAAAGGACAGGGAAGAAAACTGATGAGAGTGAGAAGGCAGCTTCACTGGACGGTTAGAATTGTCAATATCGAGCAATCGAGAACAGTTTACACAGATAGTCTGCTTGTTTTGCCACTGGAATACTGCTGTCTCTGTCACCAGTTTTGCTGTTTGTTTTTAGTTTTTTATCTAGGGTTCTTTTTGCCTGGAAACTTTTGCCTATCACTTGCCTCTCAAGAAATAAGCACAAATAAATATATAAGCAGAAGTGCAACATGACTATTTAAAGTAGTCGCTCTAGCTACTAAAAGATGGCGCTCTAGCTTCAATTCACTGGAAAGAACCTTCACAGTCAGGAGGTTCATGATTCTAAACTGCTTATGCAAGTTTATTAATATGGCAAATAATTAACTGTAGAACAGACAAAGTCACAATTTTCACTCTAAGCATCAAATTACCACAATAATTACTTTTCATGGGAATGACTGCTTTAACTCAATTAGGATGTGACCCACACATAAATGCAAAAGTTTACATAGTATCTGAAAACCCTATTACAAACATTCATTTAGTCCTTCCCTACAGACTTAAAATTTTAATGTAAGTTATAAACAAGAAATCACCTTAAGGATATCAAAAAAAGCAGTCCTAAATTAATGATACATTTTTAATTGGTTCAGAATTTTTAAAGTACACCTAGAATTATTACCTACTCTTACTGCCATCATTTGTAAAACTTTAAGCTGCTTCCACTAACACAGGAGGCCCAGGACTTCCTAAGCCCTGGATTTTTCTAATAGGTTTTTTGACTAGAGGTACAGTATTTTCATACACACAAATCCCTTTCCTGCTGTTGGTCAATACAGCTTTGTTGACAAATGCTCTAGTGTACATGCAATTATTTTAGCGTAAAACAATCTTCAGCAGTCTGAGATTTACAGGGCCATGGATTCAGCTGTACTCTCAAAAGAAGTCCTTGGCAATTCTAAGCTGTATCCCTACAAGAGAGGTTTCCTACTAATTTATCCTAGCAAATGTGTAAGTAGAGGCAAGACCTTCATTTCAACAGCTAGCTAAACGTTTACAGAAGCAGAGAGCATCTTTGAGCTGTAACATGCATTGACCTCCTCGTAGTCAATGCTCACTCATTCATGTGACTTTCTGATTAATGTGTCAAGCACTCAGAGTTTCTATTCACATTATGTTGTAACAAGTATAAACAAATACTGGCTCGAAGGCAGCCGTGGTATTTATTTATGACACTACAAAACATTGTAACAGGGACACCATGGTCAAATTTAATGCATGATAAGAATTGCATTTTTTCTTCCCAAATTATTTTAATAGTATTAAGTAAATGTGAAGCACCTAATCAGTGATGTGCACATCACACAGCCCATCAGGCCAGTAGTAATAGCTGCGCTGGTGGTAGCTGAAATAAAAAGAATTATGAATACAATGTTTTAGGAAAATACCACAGCAGAATGAAACACACCATGAATAATCCAAAGCTTGACATAGTACACTTTAGGACCATACAGTTCAAAAGAATAGGCACCACAGTGAAGACATACTACATAAAATATACTAACAGGTAGAGAGACAAAATTAATCATGGAGTTCTATCTTTATATCTCACAGTATTTCCTTCTTGTAACATGTAGCCAAGTCAAAACAAATCTTTAGAGATTATGCAAATTTGGTAGACTGGAAGCTCAAAGTTGGAAACAAACATTAAAGCTGTTGAAAACAGATTCCATGTTTGAGAGATGTGAAATTTAAAGCTATAAAATAGATAAGATCTCTGTAAGTAGATTCCTCTATATCAGTATCTAGCAAAACGCCACAATGAAGACTGATTTAAATTCAAATTGTCATACAGCAATTCAGTGAATTTGGAAATAGTCTGGCTTGACAAACATTGAAAACAGAGCAAACTGAGCAATGGAATGCTGAATGGCTGCAACAAAACCTGGTTTTCTAAAACATACCCAAAGTACCACAAAAACTACCTATCTCCAGTAATGTGTTACAATTCTATTTAGACATCCAAAAACAGACTCCGGTTTTGAGATGTATTCTTTCAAAATAGTGAAGCTACTGGAAAAAGATGGAAAAATGCAACCACCTAGGTAAAAATCAGAATTCCTTATGGAGAAATCTGAGACCTACAAAACTGAAAGGTCATAGTTTTCATAATTTACATTTTAATGCAGAAAAGGAAGGACAAAAACATTACACAAAAAAGCTAAATTTCTCATCAGGAAGAGTTGATGAAATCAATCCAGGAGTTATGACATCAGGAGAAGTCTCAGTCAATGACTAGACCATATAAATGATTGGCAGAGAAGACAACTGTTGATGGTGACTTAAAAACATTAGGCACTTAAAAATATTATCCTCAAATATATTCTGTCTTTTTTCTTGTCTTCTGACTGCAGAATTTTAAGAATTGCTAGAAAATGCTACAGAAAAAGTAACTACCAAGAAAGTAAACTAACACAGACCACAATACTGCACAATATGACATGCTTTTCCTCCAAAATACAACTTACCTCCATGTACTTTTCCTCTGAATCTGTTAGACTTTATGTTATTTATATTACCATGCAGTTTAAACTATTATGGGTCATGTGTTTTTTATGAATCTATCACCTCATCAGTGCAATTTACAATTTTAAAAACCAATTTTGCCTAAATGCCAGTAATTAACTAAGTAACATATAATGGGAATATTTAGGCTACTTTACCACTGTTGCTACCTTTCCAGACACGTTGTTTACATATGGCCAGTCTCATCTTTTTTTCTTTTAAAGTTTTGCTACCCTCGACCTTCCAGCTCACAAATTAGCATGCTATGTTTAGCAAGCATCAGGAAAAGCATGTAGTGTGCATTAAAACCAAAGCGGTGGTAAACACAGCATCATTCGCTCTAATTTCTGCACTATCTATTAAATTCAAACAAATACATGTTTTTTCCTGATTACAATAAAAATAGAAGATGGCAATAACTAAGTTTAGCTATTAAACTTTTTACATAAGCAATGGTCTGAAGAGAGCACTGAAATAGCTACAGTTGCAAGAAGTTTTAGACATTTGGTTCTCTGAGTCACAATAATCATGGACAAGACACTAAAGGTTAAACCGCTGCTCCTTAGCACCAATTCCTTCCTTAGCACTAATCTTTGCAATAGACATGCAGAAGATCCTTCATAAAACCTTTAAAATAACGTGTGTTTCTCGCCTAAATAATTCAATCATTTGCAGCATTAATTAACATGGCACTGTTCAGAACTGTAATCCAGATTAGATGTGTTAGGACAGCAGATACAGGTTTGCATTTTAATCATGCTACATTGTCAGAGGTAACAGAAACTGGATGGAGCCAGCACGTCCACAGGGCCAGCTCCTGCTCTCTCACAAGTTGTGCAGGAGAGTGGAGCAGGACATGAGAAAAACATTCCTTTATTTTCCCTAAGTAATATAGAATTGGAATTCAAATTTGAGGTCTAAAACTCAGCCTTATCACCTAATACTTGGACAGAGATCCAGAGTTCAACTGCCTGTGTTAGACATAATGGAATCTCTTCAGATATTTTCTAGGTTTTCATTTAGCACAACAGAGTGGTTCATCAGCTAGCAACTCAAAATATGCAATAAAATCACAATGTATAAGCAGATTTAAATTTAGTCATTTGTTAAATGCTTTTCCCTCCCTTCTGCATGCTCACAGCCTGGTATCCATCAACTCTTAATGAAGGCTGTGATTCTACAAATGGAGAGATAACACCCAAGTAGGTGAGTTTTCTGTAGGTGCTCTACTGAATCTTCACCTCTGAGTGCAAAAATTGATCTTCTGTCTACCACAGTAGAAACTTGTGGGAGACAATTTCTTGCAGCTTCCCCTGTGTTGATTGCTGTTTGCTTATCTCTAGCGACAGATAAAGCATTGCTGCCAACAGATTCTGTCAGCTTACATATCAAAGTGTGTGGAGGTTCAGGAGAACTTCAGTGTGCAATTGTGCAGATTTATAGCTTTTTTTTTTTCTCCAACAGATTTCAAACTTCATCTGCCACTGAGATAAAATAACAAACAATGCTCTCAGAGCATTTTCAGAAGAGAATCTCACACGGCTGTAACATATATTACAGTAAGCATTAGGCACACTGCTCTAGACTATGCTTAACAGGTATGTTAAACACATCACCTGAAAATCAGATAAACTGTACTATAAATGCCAGAAATTGCAAATACTAGTATTGTAATTCACTTTGGCATATATTAAAATTCAGAAAAGGATATAAGAATCTGATGCTTATAAGGTTTCTTTGCTTTAAGACTTATGAAGCAATCCTGCAAATATTCTGGACTAAAAAAAAAAAATCCCAAAGAAAATCAAGTTGTCTGAAAATGTTATGTACGTGAAAATGTTGGTGAAACCAGAAGTGCCAATTTTGTTAAATGCCCTATTCAGTTGTGTTTAGGGACATCTCTAATAGAACTAATTTACCTTCTTTAAAGATGTTCCTAGTGAACTAGTCACAACATTCTTTTGTCTTTTATCAAAAGTCTTTAATGCCATTGACCAGAACTCGAGTTTCAAAGGTCTCACAGTTATCGCTAAGCCTCTTCCCCCCGCATAAAGAAAGTCTTGTATGACATCTCACACTGTTCCTGAAATCTCATCTACAGAATTCTTCAGTTTTATCTTCTCCACACAAAGATATCAGAGTACACCATCCTATTGAAACCAATTACTGGAACAAGTAGAATAAGAAACAGACTGCAGATGCAATAGAGCTGAATGATGAGGTACATAAATATACACAAGACCAATCCAGCAGCTGAAGCTCCCCACAGGTTCTACAGCAATCTCATCTGTAGGTGGTTATGTGCCTCCTTCAATACCTCCTGGAGAGATCCCATGCTAGAAGATTATACCATATGCAGTCTGTACATGCTCTGTAGGAAATGCCTAAAGCAGCTGATAGCACAAAACAGACACATTACATTACTTGGAATTTTTTTTAAAAAAAATTTTTTTTAATGCTATCACATACAGGAACAAAATATAAAAGCAAAATACATCTAACTCTTTTTAGCATTTATATAAGAAGCCCCACAAACAGGTATTACCTTCAAGAGAAATTTCCTTCCATGGATTAGGTGGATACATGAAAGCAGCATTCTGGATTTGGTCATGTATGTCTTCATCTTCATTGAATGGAAAGGTACCACTGAGGCTTACATAAATGATGACACCCACTGACCACATATCCAGAGATCTGTTATAGCCTTTGTTTCTCAGAACCTCTGGGGCAAGGTAGGCTGGTGTTCCTACAACTGAACGCCTAAATGATTTCTCTCCAATGATTCGGGCAAAGCCAAAATCACAAAGTTTTACCTGTTTAAAGAAAAATGCTGTAGTAAGACATACATTATTTTTATTATCAAATACATAATTGAGGAACTTTTATCATCAATTAGTTGCAAGATGGATCTCTACTGTTTCTTCAAGGATACTTTTTTTAAACTCCTCTTTGAGAGGAACACTCTTATTCCAGTGAAACAGTAGACCAGATTACCAGCCCATAGCATCTCTTCTATTCCTTAATTCCACAAATAAAACACAGTTTTGGACAGGTTTAACAGTTCAGGTTCCTAATGGAAGTAGTAATATATAGTAATACTTATTCATTCATAGCATAAGAACACAAAAAAGAGAAAATTTTTTTTACCTATGGCTTTTTCCTAAAACAAGCAACTTGACAGAATTTATTTCTTAAACTTCTACTTTTATTTCATTGTGGACCTAGTTATACTCTGCCTCTCTGCAAACTTCCTTGTCTGAGTTCTACAAAGTAACAGATTTAGCTGCTTGAAAATTCTCACTTACAACAACTCAGTATAGATCCTCCCCTTCCAATTATTGATATTATTTAAAAATTATCAGTAGTACTCATTTTGAATATGGGGCAATTTAGGGAGATTATAGATGAACTCTGAAGACTGAAGGTAACAGAAGCTGACAAAAATACCTTTTAATGAGAAATACAAGTCAGAAAGTATATTTAAATATCCTGTGATCTACCTGGCATTTAAATTCATAAAATTAAAGAAGCTCTGGTTCTTCATGACCCCTACCCAAACTTTCAGAAAAGTAACTTTCTTTCTGGAGCAAATTAGAAATGATCACACAAGCAGCTATGTCACACTTGAAAATCTAGTTCAGTATTTTAGACAAATGACAAGAATCAAGGATTTTTGAACATGACTTCTTTATAAAGTGGTTTGAATAAATGATCAGCTTTTTCGTATCTAAAGGTTCTATGCAGACAGGTTACTAGTAATTTTATTTATACATAAAATAAACATTGCTAACACTTATTACTTATAACAGTTTATCTTAAGGAAGGGCATTTTCTACTTGCCTGTGGGAAAGGATCAGCTGATGCCAATAACACATTTTCTGGTTTGAGGTCACAATGAACAATATTTTTGAAATGAAGATGTCTTAAAGCAACAAGGATCTGTGAATAAAAAAATCAAATTATGGTTATTTTATATTGTTTGAACAGTATCAGTGACCAGAGAAGCAAGGACTGGTGTGAAGAAAAACAATCCAACAAGAATGTACCTTTTACAAGAATGTCAACAATAAAAAAGAAAAACCCAACAAAAACCAAAATGCTGTGCGCCTCGAGTTTTCTTGATGTTTCACTGCATCAAATATGATTTTTCCCTCTCCAAGAGTTTACATTATAAAAATTTTTTAAAAACTGGGTTCTAAGTATTTGTTTACTTTTTGTGTGTGAAATCTTCAAACGTAGTAACATTTGCAGAATGACCTTTCATATATAAATTCAACTAAATTCACAGAAATATGATCCAATTGAAGTGTTTTCTTGATGAGAGAAAGAATGGAGAGTCTTGTATGTATTTCTGTTCTGTTATATACACATGAATATAGCAACAGTGTAACAGATATCCATCCTTTTTGTGTGGCTTTAACTCAATTCCTTGTGTTTGGTCAGGGGCAGAATATGCCACTGTATTAGAGCAGTGGATGGTGAGGAGGCAGAATGAACCTGTGAACAGAAGAAATCAAATTCTAAAGCTGGTGGCAGCTTTCCCATTAAAGCCTGGAAACTAGGAAACCTGTTAAATTCTACCCCAAATAATAAATTTCTAATAATAAACACCACAATAGTGTTTGTTCCTGCATCTTTCTTTTATCCTGACTGCTGTAACGTGGGCTTCTCTGACTGTGAGGTGGCTCACTACTGATGTGTGTATCTAAATTTAAACCAGTATTTCAGGCAGCCAAAGAAGCAGTATGATAATATTGCAGGAATATAACAACAAGAAGCTCAAATAAACCCCAGAGCAAATTGTTAACAGAAGTCATAGTGGAAGCCACTATGTAGTCACAAGTAGCAAGATCCAGTCTCAGCACAGAAAACAGGTGTAACAGGGCATAGCATGAACTGCAGGGGTTTGATATTGGGCAGTTCAAGAGGCTCAAATTTCTTTTTGTAGTTCTTCAACAGTTTGCTTTTAGTGCTTTTCTTTCTTGTGCTTAATTCTTCAATCGTATGAGAAACTGTACCTTGATGTCCCCTCCATCCAGCAGCCAACAGCTCTATATGTGTCTAGGTTTAAGTCCTCTTAATGATTTACTATCTATCAGATAATGTACAGTAATGTAAACAAACCTGTTTTACCACCCCTGTTTTACTCAGACTTTCATAAGCCAGACAGGTAAATTATGTCAAAAGGAAAACATAAGAAACAGTGATAATAATTGACCTCAAATCTCCTTCTAGGTCTGCAAATAATTTCTTACCTGAGTAATTAAAAACTTAGTTATTCTCTCTGGCAGTCTGCCCTTTTCACTTGACAAGATCATCTCCAGCATGTCTCCATGGAGTTTTTCCATAACTACAAAGACTCTTTCTGGTGTCTCAAACATACACTCCAGATTTACAACCCCAGGATGATGAAGATTCTATTAAAGATAAATACAGCACTGGATTTCTCAATATGATCAGTAGCTTTTATCATTACATATCCACACTTCAGACTCCCACCCAAACCAGACAATGTTTCAGTATTTCATAATTTAAACTGTGTGCCTAACCTGTAGGCAACAGGGACAAAATTTCTAAAAGCAGTACAGGAGAATATATGAATTTCAAATTAGTTTAACATGTATTTTCCTTATTGTGCCTGGTGCTTAAAACTGCAGAAATTGTAACTCCTAGGATGACATTGTCGATACATTTGTTCTTGTATGTTTATGGAGAATAAGCAGCAAAAATACTAGTATTTTTGCAAAATCATTAGTCATAATAAATTAAAATAATTATATTATTATCTGGTATTTACAGAAATAAATAATGGAGCTAATACATGAAAAAAGAACAGAAAAATACCTGTAAAATGGCAACTTCATTACGAAGTTGACTTTCCTGTTTAGTTGGAAATCTTAGTTTATCAATTATTTTAATGGCAACATCTCTTCCAGTTTTGCGATGTTTTCCTGCATTAATAAAACAAAAGCTCGCTATCAATTAACATGATTAATTATGAAAAGTGTTCCCCTTTCATGGGTTGTACAAGTGGCCATAACCAAGTAGTTCTCAGAGCTGGCTTGCAGATACGACATTAAAAATTTTCTGTCATTTCTTTTCTTTCCTCCCTTTGACAACAGAACTTTTCTTACTATCTCCTGACAAAGCCATTTAAATATGTAAGAAAAAAACATATGAGAAAGTCAGCTCTACATTTCAACAGTATAGATTCAAAGTTAATTTTCTTATATATATATATATATATACACACACACACACACACACACACTAGCTGCATTCTCTGCAACTGGCTGGTTGTAGGCTTAATCTTTCACTGCAACTGGCTGGTTGTAGGCTAGGTCCAGACTAGCAAATAATGGAATGTGTGATAGCCTCTAGGCATGTTAGTGCACATCCCAGGTTTATCAGAGAATCAGAGATACACCTCAGTGAGAAATTTGTTGTTAGTTCTCACTTCACACCGTCTCAAACAACAGCTGTAACTAAATACACCCCCAAAAAACTGCTGAAAAAGGGAGAAAAGAGAGAGGAAAATCAATACGAAAATAAAAAGAGAAACAATTCTAACAAGCTACTGAAAAAACAATAAAAAAATGCCTCACTGGAATATGTAAAGGAACACAGAAGGAAGAATAATTTTTTTCATCCATTACAGTTCTCAAAAAGAACAGCTTTCTTCACTTCAGGGCTTGCTTTATTAGCATTTACAGAGAATATGAAGCTATTGATATACACTGACCCACTACTGGACAGAAAGCTTCAATCTACAAAATTACTTCACCAACACAAAACATAAATATATACTTTTTTGAATGTATGCTTCTTAAATGAAAAAACAGACAGCTAATTTCTGCAACAGAACATTTCAGAGTCCAAATACTTCCCCCGTTCAAGAAAATTTGTACTTTAAGCACAACTGTACAACACCGCAACCCTTACCTCCATAAACAATACCAAACTGTCCTGATCCCAATACTTCATCGGGGAAGATCTGGTATACAGTGCTAATATCCTGTATATATAAACATAACAGATATTAAGCCCTAAGAATATGCAAAGAAAATTCGTATTTCATTTGCTTTTTCTAGTGGGAAGTAGCATACTTTTAGTACAGTGCCTTTTAAAATATATTATCTGCCAAAAAATTCAGGTGTGTTTTCTTACAAGTCATATTAACTGTAATTGCTGTAAAAGCTGATGAATCTTCAGCAGGTTCACTGAGAGGGGTAAAATATTCCATTTGTGCCAGAGAGGCAGTCTCACGTCTCACTATTTCTCAGTGTTGTAACACAGGCTAAAGCACAAGCTGTTAGCAGATTCATTTGGGAGACTGAAATAAAGATCAAATCTTGCAGCTCAGTTTAATTTTCCTGATATTAACCAGCAGCATATACAACAAAGAGTAAAAGAATGCCTAATTCATAATAAAGGCTGTCTTACTTTTTGTTAGGAAACAAACAGACACATCCCTAGCAGGCAATCTTTTTGCAATCTTTTTCTGACAACTACCAGAGTTGTCCCAAAGCTTTAGCTGGCTGCAGGGAGTATCTATTTTTTCCCTCTGCCATGGGACAGAAAGCAAGCAGTGTGACTGCTCAACTTGACCACATGACCTGTGTCTAACTGTCCTAGAGTAAAAGAAACCCAGAATTCTCTTTGTGTGTGTTATGATATATGCAACTCTTCCTTTGGATAGAGTTTCATCTTCATGCAAGAGAGACTATCTGATCTCTGACATATGACAGGAAATGGTATATTTATCAAGCCTTATGGTCAGTTTTACAAAGTTCAGTTGACAAATTCCATGAACTAGTAATTTCTACACCTCGCTTTCCATTTGGTGATTAGCATCCTACACAGGTCCACAATTAAAGTCTGTGAAATTACTCATACATAATTCTTGCATCTCAAGAAAAGGTGCCATGAAGATGGTTTTTGTCAAAAGTTAAAAAAGCTAATTGTTTGTTAATTTCTTCAAAGTAAATGAGAAATAGCTGATGGGAACTCCCCTAACATGCCTCTTGAAAAACAGATTAATGACTTTGCAAGCTTAATCATAGCATGTCTAGCACCAGCATCCAGAGAACACTCACCACGTTTTCTTGGACTTGGCAGTTTGACACAGAAATACTGATGGATATATCCCCTGGGGAAGAAAGCAAAATATACTTTAGATTGCTGTGCTTTTAGTCCAAACATGTTGTAATAGGAAATGACATTCACATTACATCAGTATCTACTGACAGCTCTAGAAATTGGACCAATTAGGTCAGCTTGCTTGTCTACCAGCTAATATAAAATTATACCAGCCCACAAATACATGAACTGACCAACAGTTTTGCAGTGTAGAGAAAAAACAGAATTATACAATTCAATATTTTTTTTAATAGTGAAGTCTCATAATTCCCATTTATAAGATTCTTATTGCTTTTTTCCATTCTGTTTTCAGGCTTTGTACCTCATGGAAGTAACAACTGCAACTAAACTAGTTTTATTTAGTGGATTTAATAATAATGTTGATTTATTTAGTCACCTACAACATATTTGATGTTATTCAGATGAAGGCAAATACACATTCAAATTAGACTGCATTCTGTTACAAGTAATACCCATTTCAACTGGCTTAAGAGACATTATTAAAAACCTAAAAATTAAGACAGACTTAATGGAAACAAAATCTTGCACTTGTGTTTTAATACAACAAACACCAGATCCAACTTCTATCAATTCAGAGCTTAGGATGCCATAAGCATGTCATAAGCATTTTGAACTGCAAACTTACTGAGGGGTTCAGTAAAAATTCAGAATATGCCTACTGCTAACTGCATTACACAGACAATACTTTGGGAAGGAAAGAATGCTTCCTCAGAACATTGTCACTTCTGCCTCCTACTTCTCTGTAGAACCCCATTCATGGTGACTTTCCATTTGTTCAAGTAAAAATTTTGAAACCAGTGTCCCCTACTATAAGGCCTGTATTACACACTGAAGATACTTGCTACTACCCATCAGCACCAATCCCAGATGCAGCATGTAACATGAGTAACTTCTGCTTCACATGGCTTATTCCCTTTCCTTAGGAAGACTGCTTTTGGCATAGAATGTTTGTTATGGAGAGGCTTTTTTATCATTGCCGATTTGTTTTCAAATATATGTACTGCTGTGTTTACATGAAATAAAAACATGGACAAAGACATGGACAATTCTTGGACTTTGAGCAAAAGAAAGAAGGGTGCTATCATTCTCACTGTCCACACAAAATTGTTCTAAAGGTCTCAGATAACCTTAATTTTTGCACGTATAACCCAAAGATAACTACTAACTTATAAAGAAATTTTTCAAGCTTCCCAAGAGGGAGAGAAGACAGCTGTCATGCCCAGTCCAGCATTTTAGGTGATTTGTTTGGCTACACTGGACTCAAACCAGGGGCACTAGGTAACTAGTCTGATGGAAATGACATCCAGAATTTGACACTATTTTATGCAGGATCCCAGTCAAGAAAGCAAAGGACATTGCTGATCTAATCTGATATGTGAGCTGCTGTGCCTGGAGATACAATGCCACAGCCTGTTGTATTACTTGGTTTCTGAAGGGCTTGTGGTCTCATTAGCATTTTATGCTGCATTAATAGCATACAGATGTCAAGTGCTAAAGTGGGTGTATATTACAACAAAAAGTCTAATCCAAATTGTGTAGACATATTCAAATTCTCTTTACACTGACTAGGCTGAACAGAAGTACAGAGCAACCACAGCAGCACATGGCTAGTACTGGGGAATTGTTTGCTCTGTATCAGTACCCAAGCTAGATTTAAACAGGTCTCGTATTTAGTTTACATAAACTGTCACCTTTGCTAGAGAATTACACAAAGGTATGTAAACTGGAAGCAAAGATATATTCAGTCCTTTTGGTCCTGGATAACACACATGCCTTGTTGTGCTTAGATTAGCTGTTCTTCACACTTGAGCTCTTTTCATCTCAGCATGAGACAATGTTTCAGGCAGCTGTATAGCCAAATATGATGAAAGGGAGCAAATTATCTATGCTGCAGTGGCCCAAAGAGTGAAGAACTGCTTCTACAGACAGGTAGAAACATAAATTACAGCCAGGATGGGAAAAAAAAAAAATCTATCAGTTCTGAACTGGAGCTCAGAAACTTCATCCCTCTGCACAAGGAGGCTATTTCTCACACCAGCAATGCAAACTTGAATTAGAAGCCTTACTAATTTCATAACTATTTTCTCACTAAAATATCTGCATCTTGTATATTAATACAGCTGTCCTACTATAAACTGAAAACACATGGATAGGAAACTGTGGTGTTTAAAATAATATGGAAGACAAGTGATAAGCCATGACAGAATAGCCTTTACCAGTTGTGCGATATATCCTTTCAACGTGTGCAGAAGACTGAGCAATATCATTTGAGATGTGATTCTACTTATCTGAAATGGAGGTAATGAACAGACTTACTGTGCAGGCTGGGTCCTGACCCAGTTGATGCCCCTTTAGGGATGACAGGCATCAGGGCATGCTGGATTGCCATCTCCCACATTCGTGCCACATCAATGCCAACACCACTACTGATAACACTGTTATTCAGTGGAACGCTTGAGAGGTTGTCTATGTTTTCTCCAACATAATAGACTATATTTGCTGTGCTTATTTCAAAACAATGAGCATTGGCTCCTTGAGGCAGCAAAGTGAAAGTTTTTGCAGGTTCCAGAGACAAAATTTCAGACAATGGGATTTCCTAAAATGAAAAAACTATTTTACTTTCTGTGTAAAGATTATCAACATATAAAACTTAAGCATGAACTTTATTTGATTAGTTTATGATATCAACTGTTGCCTTTTACCATATGCTTCTTGTACAAACAAAAAGGCTCTTGTAACCTGAAACTCTGTGACACAGAAGACTGTTGATGGTAAAATACTAAATGTTTCTGCCCAAGACTAACTAGAACTTTAATTATTTAACTGAATTTATCAAAGAGAGTAGAGAGGTTCCTTCAGAAAAAAACAGGGCCATCTATATATCAAGAGAACTCCATTAGAAAATAAAACCCTGTTGACTTCTCATATAAAAATTTTTCATTCCCACAACACACATTTTATAGGTCCTTGTTAGCTGACACCTTGCTGATCAGAGACTTATTTGTGAAAGGCAGAACACACATATGCAGCTTAAATAATGAGAAAAAAAAAACAACAGACCAAAACCTAGATAGAAGTTATACTATTATTGTACTTTTAGTAAGCATCAATTTAGAAATTTAGTCCTTATATTCTGCTGGTATAAAAAGAGGTTGGAAAATATTCCTTACTTTGTAATATTTGCTTCCAGTATCATTTTGAAAAAGTGTAATGCATTTGCTGTCCAGCCTCCAGTAGTGTCGCTTTCTCTGCAATGAAAAACAAGCAAATTAATGAAATGTTCATTTCACAAAAGCACCACTGCCAAAATGTTTCTTTAGTTTGAAGAGATGTTCTGTGAACGATAAAGACCCAACTGCTATTACAAGATTTTAATGAAAACTTTATAATTGAATTTAGAATCTATAGAGCTCTTATTATGCTCTGCTGCTTCAGTAATAGTTCTGTTAAAATTGTACAAGTTTTAAAAATTTAAAATGTCATTTTGATGTCTGCATAACATTCAGCACAGTTTGCTGATCTATATGATCCTAAAGCAATTACAATTTCTTTTTGTATCCCTTATAACACCCCAGTTCACTTTTGAAGCTCACATACTGAAGGCTTTATTCATGTTTTAGCAGGTTGGAATGAAAATAGCCTTTTTCTACACTAAATCTACTCTACAAAAGTCTCAATTCAACTGCCAGTATCAGGGAGAGTGTAGCTGGAAGGTAAAGCTACCTTACAGAACCCCTCAATGTTATGTTTCACTTCCTTCAAAATGACTACATTTGGCTGCCTATGATAATGCAACAGATACAATCAGATGGTTTTTGCGTGTTTTAACTGTCTCCTGTTCTTACAAGCAGTGCCAGTCTTAGTTATGATAAGAACTGGGACTTCAGGAATCACCAAAATTGCAAAAAATGCCTTACATGAGTGATTGTAAATTATCAGAGCATTGTTGGAATTTGACTCTGTACTGTAACATAACATGTGCTGGAAGACAGGCCTTCCATAACAATTCTTACCAGTGTGTCCCTGCTTGTATAGTGAACCATCCAACCTTCCTTCATTACTGTGCTACTTCTCCGTTTTGTGTGCTTCACAGACTGTACCACTCTCATTAATGGAATATTGTTGCTGGTTGAAGGGCTTAAGAATAAATCATTAGAGGCTTTTAAAAAGAAGATAACTTTGGACAAAAAGAAAAAAAAATCTTTAAAATCAGAATATATGTATACACACACACACACACTATCCATATTTATTTTTATCATCACTAGCAGACCTGGTTTGCATACAATTTTGTTTTGTCATTCCAAATATTTCGAGATTACAAAGAAACAAAGCTTGTAATACTATACCATGAGAATGTCAGAGACCTTCTGAAGGCCTACACACATTCTTCCAAATGTATTTCTAAAGATGAGCTAACAAAATGGGCAAATAACTAATACAATTCAGAGCAGTATTGATCTTTAATCTCTCATAATCTAACACTGTCCCTCAGATTACTGTCCTGTGATCTTGCTTGGGTTCAAACACACAGTGGAATGATGACAGTTTATAGAATAGAAAATGTGCCCAGCTGCACACACCCTGGACAGGCACAGCAGAGAATCTGCTGAAACCTCAGAGAAAAGATGTTTAAGCTATTCTACCCTCAAAGACTTAACGTGAAACACTATTGCCTTGTGGGGTATGCACACTGAAACTTTTACCATTCAGCTGACACACTAAGTTGGGAAGGCATGGGAATGTGACAGCATGCCTGACAGCACTGGCTGGAAAAATCTGGTAGTAACCAGAAGCAAACTAGCCCATCTTCCTTGCTGTTAGAGTTAACAATTCCAAAAGCAGATTCTGTGTAATGGAATATGGACTCAATCCGCTTCAATCCTAAACATGAATGCTTAGTTATTTCTGGCAGAAATTTAAACAGTGATGCTGCATTGTATGTGAAAACAGAGCACAACACTGCTCTTGTATTCTGCCCCGCTAGCAAACTTATTGGTGCAACAACTGCAACAAAAAAGGGCTGATAGTGTTTAGGAAAAGAATAATATGTTAAGTTCCCAAAGTTGTTGTGACTGTATATGTCTGCAGATGGCCCTGCTTCACTGTAATGCATTCTGGAAATAAGTTTTATGAATTGGTAGTTTCCCATCAAAATGAAGAAAGTGCTGTCTGAAAGTTTAACTAAGTATGTAACAAAGTTAACATCTCTTTTCTGCCTAAAAATGATCAAACCATCTGCAGTTCCTATTTAGCTATTCTTATCTGTACTGACAAAAGGTTTACTTTTTATTTGCCTTTTATAGGCAAATAGACTTAAAAAATATCCATAGATATGGAAACTACCCTTAGAAATAACTGAGGAGAAGTATTATTGGAAACACAGGAATATTCCTTAAATAAGGAAAACACGTACCTTAGTTATAAATATTTTATTAGTACAACTGGATATTTTTATTTTGAAAACTTGCAGGGCTGTCCGCTTAATAAAACTTGGAAATTTAAAATGTTCTGTGACAATGATTTCGTCATCTAAGCACAGGCTCATATTCCAATGATACAAGGTACACATATACATCATACACATTGTATCTATGCAGACAAACATGACAGTAGGTCACTGCTGCATGAAGTAAAACTGCATATTGAAATGGATTGCTTTCTATTAGTGCAATGGGTGTATGACAGTAACACAGAAATAAGGGGAATGTATTACTGAAAGAGACTCCCAACAAGCAAAATAAAAGAAGAAATTGCAGGTCAAACAGACTTGTAAAAGAAACATGTTTTATGATTCTTAAAGGTATAGATCCATCAGATTTCCTAGATGCATCTAGGAAATTACAGCTGAAATTACCTTAATTCATTTTAGGTTCCCTGACAATGAATAATCCCTACTTTTTCCCTACTATTCAGACAGTTCCAATAAGTGAATAATGTTTCTTCTCTTAATACACTTCTGAGGTACGTTGCACAACTCAGTTCCCCTTTTCCTTCCCGAGCAGTCATTTCAAAGCACTAATCTATTTTGTAACTTGCTTCAAATTACTACTTTAAGTTTGTCAAACTTTCCTTTTTTCTAAAGACATCTAAAAATACAAAAAATTAATCTAGATCTGATCACACCATAGCTACTTACTCATTTTGTTTATTTATTTAAATGACCCAGCATTGCACTGTTAAGCCAGGGAAAGAATGGCTTCAAAAATAAGTAAACAATAAATAAATAAATAGTTTACTATTGCTTATGCACAAATAGTTTCACATCATTTTCATGAGAACAGACCTGCAAGAACTACTTTTGCATCAGTTTTCACACACTACTTCAACTTGACAATAAAGCTTCTCTTAAATTACTAATACATATGATCAGTGAAGCATTCTCACTGCAGTTTCAAAACCACAACATTTCACCAGCATTCCCCATTCTAAATGAGTGAGAATAGTGCCCATGTAGATTCCCCCTTGAGCCCTAGACATGCTACGTACAAATAAATACAAAGAAAGACGGAAGGTACACTCACTCCCCCCAGCTCACCTGATCATCCTGTTAGATTCATCGTGATCCAGATCAGCATCCTGCATTTCTCCATTGTCACTATGGCATCCTGTCATTGACATCTCTGAATCATGAGCCATAGATTCTTCCATGTCATCTATAAAGCCACTGTTTCTTTCACTGTCGTTGTCATCACTCCCTTCTTCCATGACCACATCAGACTCAGCCCCAGGACTAAGGAGGTCTGGAATATCATTTCTCAAATTATTATCTGAAAACATACAATACTCCAACTACAACACCCTGGCACATTTTAAGCTTCCAAAAAACTCAAGTTCTCTTTGGAAGTCCATTGCCTGGATTTAGACAATGTAAGTAGACAATTACTTATGTGAACTGAATGTTCCTTTGCACAGAAACAGTATTTTCTATGAAGCCTGCACAAAGCAGCACAATAATCTATACCACTGAAACAATGTTCCCTGCCATTAGAAAAGAAATACTAAATAAGCACCAAAACCAAAGACTTGGGATTTAACTTATTTGACTGTGGCATAGCATTAATAGTATCATCCAGCTTATATTTAAATTATATTAAACTTTCCAGTTTCCAAGTTAGATACGCCTAAGCAAGATCAGAGTAAGAAACAATTTTTTATTGCATTTTTGCTTGTGAATGGATTTATCTGGAATACAAAATCATTAGTCCAGTCAGAGAGTAAAGACAGCATTAGTTTTTCCTCAGATGTTGTAGTGTTTCAGAAATTTGAAATAAGGTTAAAAACACATGGAACTCATCAAATAGTTTCTCCTAGCAACTTTTGTCCAATTGTGTGGAGGACGGGTCTTGACAGTCAATGTAGGCAATGTACCACAAGAAAAAGCATATTGAATTGTTGGACAGCACAATGTTTGGAATTGATGGCATTTCACTGAAATTAGAAGTGCACAGCTGAAAAGTTTGTTTTCATGTACAGTAGTCTTAAGATATTTGGATATAAATTACTGATGTGTGATTAAGAGACATTTCATCTCTAGCAGAACCAGTCATTCAGTCATGAATGATACTTCACAGCGCAAGGCTCTATCTTTCCTATTTCTACAACACTTTTAAAATCTCTATTTTTAATAAACCTACAATCAGTTAAAAATAACTCCTTACATTTAGTATATAATGCATTTAACTAATGACACCATGCTTGGAATTTCATTGCTTCAGCTCTTCTTTCACTTACTATTTTAGGGAAGATGCATCACACAGCAGATGGACAAGATGACAGATATTGTATTTTGTTTATAAGTTTTAAAATAATGTCAACCAAATTACTGTGAAAATACAAATGACATACAGGATGAAATTGCCTTTGAAAATCCTGAGGATCCTCTATCAGTCATTCAGGACACACAATTCAGGGTTCTATGAGGATTCTATGTATACCATACTACGAATATTATGTGGTGTGTAAAAGCCACATTCTATACATTTTAAGATTGCAATCTTCAAGGAATATAATTGGACTAAGCCCAGAATATGTGTTCTCACCCCAAGTGACTCTGCACAAGCTTTCCTGAGACAAACTATCACTTCCCACTAGCCCAGCATCAGATTCACATGTAAGGAGGAAAGTCCAAACAAAAGTAGTGTGTTGCTTGTGAAACAAAGGTGGGGAGAGAGCAGAGGGGGTGTGTTGGAGGGATGAAACAAAGCTGCCTCAGATGGAAAGAGGGAATTTGGAAGAGTAATTCAGAAACAAATATAAATTTTGCTCATTTAGTTCAGTTGTGCAGAAGCAAAGTTTACATCCCTTCCTGTCTTCTCACAGCACTTTAGATCAACCACTCCTCTCTAAAACTGCGTCTATGCAGGAAAAAGTTTATCATTTATAAGCATATTTAGTTAATTTCTCTGACTGCAAATCTCAGGGAAAACTTTACACTGCTATCAATGGAATTAACACATCATGGTGTATATTTTAGTTTTTGAAAACCAAACCACAATTTACCATTGGCAATATTACTCACACTCCTGAAGAAATAGTTGTGTTGTGGGATCATTAATGGTCAAGTGAGGTATAAATGGTGCAAGATTTAAAAAAAGAAAAAATAATAGTGGCTCCAAGAGTCCTGTGAGAGGTCCATCAGAAAGGACATTCAATAGGAACACATCATCTATTTTCCAGGAAATCATGCACCTTGTCACATTTCAAGTGGGATACTTAGTGTCTCTAGTAATTTTCCTATTAAACATAAAAACTTAGTAATGATACAGAGACACTACTATGAGAAATGCTATGAAAAATATTAGTTAGCATTCCTAATTTTGTAAATTCTCGATATGTCTTCAATAAAGTAGATCATTGGTTTAAATGAAAAGGAATGCATCATAAGGTAATACTTTATTAACCTCAGAAGCAGTTTAGGCTGACAACTTAACACAGTAATATGCATCAGAAACTGAGCACTTCACCACGCTTCTCATTCCCTTATCACACAGGAAAGTGACATTTTCAAGGCAATCAACAACTCATCTACAACCACTCCTTTTTCCTCTAGTACCGTCTACCTACCCATACACCCCTATACGTAACACAAAACCAGCAGCACATGCATGGGAAAATTGGAGGATAGTCAAGACTTGATTTCTGGCAACTGGTATGATTAGTTTTATGCCATCAGTAAACGGTGGAATTTTTTCCTGAAGGGCATTTTTAGTTCTTCTAGGTACGCTTTTCCTTCTCAGGAAGATTATCTATAACCACTTTTTTCTCCCCTCACATTAAAAGACAATTTTGTGCTTCTTATAGGTGAGTGCCAACTTCTCACATGTGGCTTTTGGCTTTTCTCTGGCATTCTGCATTTGGCTTTATCACAGGGCCATTTTGCTGCTGACATCACATCTGTGGCACAGCTCAGCCTGTCTACCAGTGCTGCCTATTTGGAAGAAACACACCCCGAACTGATGGTGTACGAGCCACTCGCAGCGCTCCTCCCACACTTCATCTTCAACATACAACAGAAATATTGCAGAGGAAAGGCCACTCCCAAGCAATGGAAAAACGTGTGTTTGTACACGTCACAGTTTTATATTTCTCTTTTATTTAACTGATGGTTTAAACAATGACAGGAACAACTGTTAATGCAACTTACCTCCATTAATGGCAACTTCCCCCAGGCAGTTATTTGGCACTTTAGGAGCACAGCGTTTGTGACAGTTGAATCTACAGTCTGTTAAGTAAAAAAGGGACACAGCCAAATTATTTATTTTTCTGTGACACAATTATACTTTTTCCTGCTATCAGCCTATAGAAATCAAGCCCTATCATTTTATTAATACAAGTCATATGCCCAGAGAGTGTCCCCTAGCCAGGCTGCACGCTGCCTGTCAGTGGAAGGGACAGGATGAAGATGCTTGGAGCACGTTTCTGAGGGGGGGGAAAAAGCATTTCCAAGGGTATCTGGGTGGAGCGGCACTACTGCAGCCAAAGTGGTGCTCAACTCATCTAGGGGAGTGATGAGGGGACACAAGTGCTTGGCTGCAAAGCCAGAGCTGCTTTTCCAATGAAAGAAGCAGAATGGGCTGCAGTGTATCAGCTGCAGTTGAAGAGACTGACTACATATCAAATACTGATGATTGAAAATTGAAACAGGAGAACCCTAGCCAACAATCTTAAGTGAGAAAATATTCGTTCTTTACATCTCAAGGCAACTTCTAGACAGCTTGGAACTGCAGGTTCCTTCAGTCCACCTATTTTTGAAATACTTTTCTTCACTTCTTTCATTTGTGTATGTAGCACTTCATTAGATGTCATGTGAACTATTTTCTTTTGGCTTATGAACACATTTTACTTAAACTAAGAGCTGTAACTTACTAACACACCAGGAAAAGCAAAGACCAGGAAGGAAAAAATATACTAAGGTTGTCTATATCCTTGTAATTATTTAAGATTGATCCAAAAACCAACTAGAGGTACTGCAGTGCCCAACTACAGATAATAGAATTTTTTTTTTTTTTAATTAGGTTAATATTTGCTCGGGTCACCAGGATTCAAAATGAACTGAAACAGGTGATGCCTTGATAGATATTTTGCTTTAGTTAAATTGTATCAGAATCACACTTTAAGTTAAATAAATGCAACTTTGAAGTTTTGCAGAGTTCAAAGAAGCAGCACAAAGTATACTGATTAATTTTATGATAATTACTATTTATTGTAATAGAAGGAAGGTAATTTTAAGCATCCATTAGCCAACAATCCAACCTCATAGCATGCACAATGCTTTGTATTAACAGGCTAAGGTGAGCCAGGATTCTAGGCTACGATCCAAGGGGCCTGACTCACTTCAGCACCTACTGAGGTATTCAATGCCATGAGACTTGAGAGCACATTAGTCACACCGAAAAAATGTGGGTTTAAATTCTCATATAAGCCCATCTTATTTTCCTTCCATTAGAACTTCCCCAAAATGCTGAACTGCTGAGGCTCAGGCATATGCTTCGATTCACACACAGGACTTTGTAGCTTGAAAACAATGAAGACATATAAGAATACAGTAACTATTCTGCTGTAAGCACAGGTTCACCTATGCCAAATACAAGATCATTTACACCTGAATGAAAAATGTGATCTACTGCACATACACCAAAGGATAAGAATGAACAGCCATGCAGCCAACTCCTACAGAACACCAATTACCATAATTTTGACTGCAGCTTAATCCAATGTAATTGTACATGTGCCTACATGTATATAGTTTAGTAAGGAATAAAGCTGCACAGTAAACACTCAAACACAAATTTATTAATTTTATTATGCTCAGCTTTTATGTTCCTAAAGGACGTTTACTTACCTTTGCACTGCAAACCCTGTCTAAAAAGCCCTTTGAGAAGCTTCTTGCAGTACTGGCAAACTGTTGGACGTGTGTAGGAATGGATGACAAAAGTGTGAGGCACTTTAACCTTGGACAGTAAAATCTTGTCTAGTTGAATAGGTCGTCCAATGTAGGACTGTGAATTCGACCTCTTCTCTCGCCCAGTGTATGATTCTGATGGTGTCTTTTGCTGTAAAATACATAAAAAGGAGTTTGGTATTCATTTTTAAAAGAATATCATTTTCATATATTCCCTCACTTGAATAACGCTGTAATATGTCATAAAAAGTCATGTAAGTGCCTTTAAACACTAACAGAATATGCATCATGCCCCTCTCAGACTACTTTTGAAAAATGTGAATGGTACTGAACAACACCTTTGCCAACACTACTATCATACACTTCAAACTGTGACTGAAACAGGCTTTTATTTTAAAAAAATTATTGATCAGAATTAAAATCTCATTAAAATTTCTCAGAAAAGCGTTTTACATTCTGATAAAAACCATTTTTACTTCTTATTTTCTGTTTCATGTCAAAAGTACCTTTGAAGGCTGTATTTTTTGAATAAACTTTAAGAAAATTATTCCTTTATTCTATGTGCATGGAGGCTAATGATAGAAAAACTATTAGTATTTTCTATC
Organism: Corvus brachyrhynchos; assembly: GCF_000691975.1. NCBI lineage: Eukaryota > Metazoa > Chordata > Aves > Passeriformes > Corvidae > Corvus > Corvus brachyrhynchos. The sequence continues at coordinate 18,674,033 of NW_008239553.1, forward strand.
CCCTTTATTTATAATTTTTGCTATCACTAAGCCTACCACATTTAGATTATGCACAATAGATCACAATAGGTATGTAAATGTGCGTGTGCATGCATATATACATATATACACACACATATATATACACACACATATATATATACACACACGCACACACACATTTAAATACCTATTATTTATATATGAAGTGAGACACACAGTCTAAGGTATGAAATCCAGAGAATTTCTGGAAGAAAAGTTACCTTATTTTCTCTACTAAATTCATCTAGATGTTTATATGATAATTAACCCAGAAAACAACTCACCTAGAAAACTGCTTTCTCCTAATACTCGCCCTTGGGAAACAACCAAACTGCACTCAAAATTAACATCGAAAGGAGAAAAAAAAGTGAGAAAATGCAGCTTGATTATTTAAAACTCAGCACCTTCTCACTATCATCTGCAAATAATCTGATAACTGAAGGCTGGAAAACAAATCATTGAGAGTGAGCCTGCACTGTTCAAAAACTGTAGTAGCTGAAGCTTCAGATAGACATTAACTTGAAACACTGCTTAGACTCAAACACATAATGCTATAGGAAATCCTCCATCTGAGAAGGTTGACTGATTACTATTTCCCAGCCACCAAAATATAGAAAAATAATTTTTTTTATGCTTCTGTCTGAGACTTTTGGAGTAAAGAAGGATTGAAAAGTCATTTTAATGGCAGAAGAACCTATGGAATTAGTTAGAGGCTTTGCCTTCACAGTGTATCTGCCAGGGTGAAAAAAAATTTCTTCCTTACAAAGTTCATATAGATTTCTTGCCGTGAAAATAAATTCTTTTGGTTATACTGTAGAATTAGGTGTCTTTTCCAAGAAGCATAAAGATCTACTGTACTAATGCAGTCCTTTCAAAAAAAGGAAAAACATGCAAAATACATGGTATGAGCCAGGTACATATGGTCACCAAAAAGACACTAGATTGAAAGAAGTATAAGAAAGCATCTGCCTTTTCTTCATCACAAATAATATTGAAAAAACCTGAGTACATACTCTGATATTATGGGTTTACTTCCTGAGGTTTAAATGTCCATGCTGTGTAAAACACTTATGCATATTAAAAAAACCCCAAAAAATTAATTAGTCTCAATTTAAGATTAAATTTATTTAGTATTTGTTAACTAGCAATAAAATTTGCCTAATATTTCTAAGGCAGATTGCACTAAGTCTTATGAAGTCAACATGACCAGGCCTGTAAAAGAAAAGGCAGAAGACCATCAGGACAGAAGAATGAGCCACATATTCTGCACAAAATGCATTGCTCCGCTAGCGCGAGCCACCTGAAAATTACAGCCCTCAGTGTTTGTGGACAGGGCAAAGCTCACAAAGAGCAGCCAGAAACAGAGATGAAGTCCTCTCAGCTTTATGCTTGTGTAGAATAGGAAAAATTTTGGTCCAGACTGATGCTATTTCATAGCCCTAGTTCAGTGCCTTACAAGTTACAGCCTCAACCCTACCCTATGATCAGATACTTACCCCTGAGTTTGCTCTTCAGTGCCCACAAGAAGAGTTTTACTTGTGGCATACTCCAATTTAATGTGAATATTTTCTTTTTGAATAAAATAATTCCTAAGGGGTTTGCCTTAATTCTAACCACTACCTGCAATCCGTTAGTCACAACACTATGCTCTCTCTTTCTTGCATCTGGACCTTTGGTGGACTTTTTGCATCTAGTGATGCTAGTCTCTCAAAATGAAGTTTGACTGAAAAGCTGTGTGAATATGTAAAAAAAAAGCTTGCTTTCATTATGTCACTGTAACAAACTAATATTTCAGTTTACCATTCTTACTGTAGAGCTATTTCTTGACAATCTTACCCTTGTCTGCAGTACAAGTGATCGAAATGTCTAACACTATCATCTCTCTTAGAACCCTGACTAATACCATCTAAATTAAACCTATTTTCTATGACCACTCTTTGCCTTCATTTTCTAAATTATTGCCTAATCAAAAACTATTTTGGCAACCGAATACTGCTAAAAGCAAAGTCCAAATTACTTATAGCTAGGTGACTTCATGCTTAAAGGATTTTAGAAAGCTGTTTTGGCCCAGTTTTCCTCACCAAATGCCTTGCAGGTTTTAGAAACGTCAGTAGTGTTGCCAAAATGTACTGAGACTAATCTTGGGCAGTTATGATTAATAGAGAGAGACAGTCTTCCCTACAGCTTTGGTTCTGACCTAGATGTCTGATCAAATCTCAGGTGCGGTACAGTACAAGTGTGGGAAAAATTATTTGCTATATTTTTTGCTCAGATTGCTGTCAAATTTTTTAGTTTTGATGTGCTAGTATATATTTCTGGGAAAATGTCAGGTTGAACAAAAAGTGAACTCTAGATGCTCTACCTTGAGTTGATTGTTTCTGAGATAACTCTGAAACAGTTACTCATCATAACATCAACCTTGATCAAACAGAGTTACCATTAGCTTTTGTCATGTTGTTTGATAGGGTATTTTTCTCAAAATTTATATTAGTCAATGCACAGTTGTTTGATAGGGTATTTTTCATGTTGTTTGATAGGGTATTTTTCTCAAAATTTATATTAGTCAATGCACAGTTATAATTTCTGAAATATTTACTTCAAGTCTCATTTCACATGGCTGCCGAGTTGTGTTCCGGAACAGACAATTAACTAAGTTTCTGTTAGTAATTTGTAAGTGTTCCCTACAGCTCAAGCAATAATGGATACTAAACAAATGACAAAACAATGGAAAACCTACTGTAAGATGTCAGTCTTCAAGTCCAATTTACAGAGAAAAGTATTTCAGCTTGTCTTTGCCATTCTACAAGTGCTGGGCTGCTACATGCCAGCAACGTAGCACACCATGTAATGTACCAGCAATTCTCAACTTACAGCGCCTTCAGATCAACTTACAGTGCCTTCAGAGGTAAAGCCGAGTTTCACCTTCTCCCATGCTAGAAAAGAAATCAGAATTTGTGGACCTGGTCTCACTCCTGCATGCCCTGGCCTGATATGCCTGACTCCACTCCCTTCCTCTTCCAGCCAAAGGCAATGTGCCCCTTGGGTCCTGCTCAAAGGTAGCAGGGTAAGGGAAACTGGTGACCGATAACTCATGGCAGCAGCAGCTGGACCATCTTCAACACACCTCTGGTGACTGACAGATTAGGAGGAGTACCTCCTCCCTCTTGTCAGATAAGCTTCTCCTGCCAATATTGTCCAAAAGTCCTGTCAAGATCCCTCAACTCTAACTTCCAGCACTCCCAGAATCAGATATGTCACAATTTTAAGCCCCTGAAAGCATAGGAAACCAGGAACTGTCCTATTTTCACTGGAAATGCAAGAATCTCCTCTGCAAAGCACCTTCCCCTTCAGCTAGCGTGCCTGGTTTGCTAGAAAGATAAATGAGTTTTTCCTGGTAGACAGCCAGACTACTGACTCAGCAAGTCTGGAAACTTCCCAGGAAATGATTGCTTAACCAGATTACACCATGGAAACTAACAGCCTCACAGCTCCAAATACTAAACAGTCCTTTAGAACAATCATCCCAGCAAGGTAATCTATACTTTAACAGCTCAAGAGTATGATTTTCCAAGTGACAACAAACACCAACAAACATGTGCAGATACTCAACTGTCCAACCAAACCAGTGACACTGATCACAACCAGATACTTAAATTATGCTTTAACTGTGAGAATATCTAATAGTTTGATGACTCTAATTTTGAAACAAACAAACAAAAAAAGGTTTGGTTTTTTTAAATCCAAGAAGGCAGATGTGCCAATCTTTCCCCAACATGGGGCATTCCTCATGACTTTTATTTAACTGATGCCTTGTTTCTCCTTCTTGTTCAATTTCTTTGAATTTTTGGAATGCATTGAAGCCCCTCATGTAAGTTCTGGTGAGCTTTGTTGAAATCTATTAGAAGACACAACAATTTGTCTACACTAGCCAGAAGCATAAAATCATTGTACAGTCATTGCAGGAAGAACACAGTCCCCCAAAGGTAAAAATAGCTCAGCAGACCTTTCCTATTTTTTCTAACTTGTCCAAATACACTGCAAAATGCAATTACAAAACTGAAATAAAGGCTGATTCCCACCAATGGATTCAGCTGTTCTTATTACCTGGATGAGTTTGACTGTCTTGTGGCATTCACATCTATTATTCCCAGGCGTAGAAATCAAAGAAACTGTAGGGAGATGATGAAGGGACTAAAGGGAAGCAATAAAAACTGACTGCTTGGACACAGAGATGGCCTCTTGGGAAGAAAGACAACAACCAGCTCTGAAATCCAGCTGCATGGGCTAGTCTAAAACATAAAAAAGACTGCTGTTTGCCTTATTTCTTTTAAAAGGTTTTGACAGCCCCACTAAAAATGTCCCAGGGATTCTGACAAAACTTGACCAAAAAGCTTCATGTTCTTTAAGAGTCAGAAAGCAACTTCTTCCATTTTGGTAGTCATGCTTACGGAAACACGCTCAAGCCAGTAACCTTCACTCAGAAGAGAGCAGGCTACACAACCTGTACTCTCCTAAATATATATTTTTTTCAAAATTTACACAAAGAAGTGCTAACCTTTTGCAGGCTCAGTATCTAAGAAGTGTTGCAACATTATTCCTGTACTTTACACTGAGATATTCAATCAGAAATAATGAAAGTATTCCTACAATTTTGAAATGTTTGCCTTAACAAAAGAATAAACTATTATGATCTAGGGTTTTTTATTTACTTGGACAACAGAAAAAAGTGATGTGTATTTTAAAGAACCAAACAGCAGTAACTGTTTGCATGAAGTTTCATTTTTAGTGTTGAAGCAGACTTGTTGAAACATGCCATTTCCTTCCTGTGAGGATAAAGCCATAATATGTTCATACACAATTTCTTCACAGGAAGCTACTGTCAAGTGAGGTGCTAGATATCTATGTAACCACAGGAACTCTGTTTTTAATGCAATGCAAATGTTGACTTTCTTTTACAAATTAAACTATGTGACTGTAATTAAGTGAATTCAAAGAAACAAATCTTCAGTTAAATATACTGAAATACCACACTTAGACTGCAATCAACTGTGTTGTCTTTCAAGGCTTCTTGCACTCCTCTCTTTAAGTCAAGTGTATGATTTAATCCTACAAGCACCACAGTTAGATAACTATGGTCTGAGAAACATTTCACTTTCACATGTGTAAACACATCAAAGAACTGACTTCAGTACAAGCTGTTAATATTAAACTATCCACAGATGGAAATTATGTATGCTGTTCTTCTACTCAGACATCAATAGCAGCAGACAGTGGTTTGAATGCTCTGTCTGTAACCTGCCTTATTTTGAAAAGTAGAAAGAGAAAATTACTGGGTTTC
>NW_008239553.1:18679421-18764814 GCF_000691975.1 Corvus brachyrhynchos
CAGGGAATTCCCAAAACAAAAGCCCTTTCTTTTTGGACTTGCTAGTACCAGCAGCCATAGTAGGACTTAAATACCACAAAGCTTTTTTTCCAGTATCTTCCAGACACAAGTTCCTTCAAAAATATTACATTTAGTTTGATCTTGTATCATGCACTTCATAATTTTAAGTATATTAATTAGTAAGTTATTTTCATGGAAGTATCCTGCAGTATTAGAATGCCCACATCAGAAGCCAGACCTGGCAGCTTTGTTATGCCTGCTGAATAAAGGCGGGGGGGGGGGGGGGGGGGGTGATGATATAATTTGGCTATGATACCTTTGTAAGTCAATACAAAACCCTTCAGATAGCTTTGCACAATTCTGATTCATCCCATCATATATGAATCTTGCCATTTTAATTTTTTTTCCCCAGTGTCTATATAAATGTGTCCCATCTGACACTGTCTACACACCATCCTTACCAAATCAGGGATAACCAGCAGGTCTTTAGGCTTGACCATAGACACTGGTTTGGAAAGTTTTGGAACTGGACAGAGGAGGTCTAGACAAACCTACGTGGTGAGGCTTGAAGTAAGCTTGGGGGCAGTACTGTGTTACCAATACAGAAAAACAAGATTACATATTAGAAGAGAGGGAAAGCGCCGCTGAATACACCTGGGCCATGTAAGAGGAGATAAAAGGTTGCGTTGATTGCCATTATTCCTCAAAATGCAAATAACATTTTGGGATCTTGTACCAATTCACAACACCCCAAAGGATCATGAATGATATCGGAGATACTGCAGGGAAGTAAAATGTGTGCTGCAGCATTCGGCAATTTTCAATGTGCGCAAACCCTTTTGCGACTACTTAGAAACTACAAGAACTTAGCTCCTAATTTTCCTTAGAGGTACCATACACTCCTAAAGAATTCCTACTGTTACAGTCACAGAGTTTCTACGAATCCCCAGTTTAAGCCATGGTGACTTTAGATGTAGGGTCATAAGCAGGCAACAAATAGGTGATTTAAGAACAAGTGGCAATTACCTGATGACAAAACCAACCTGAACCTCTCTCCTCTTCCAAGTTGAGGAGTGAAATACTCATAAAACCTCTGGGATCACTAACAACTGCACTCAAAAACATCAGCAGACACAGCACATATGAAATTTCAGAACATGTCTATCTTAAGCTGTTTAGCATTTTCCGTTCTACCTACCTTTCTAGATACTTAGAAAATATTAGGTGCACAACTGAGGCAATATTTAATTGTTTCCTAAATATACATGTGTAACTTGAAATTATAGGCTTAATCATCTTCTATACCTTATCTAGCTGTAATGAACCTCTGAAACTATCATATTGGGGCAAACTATCATATTAGGTCAGAAAAGCCCTAATGTAGTTTGCATTAGTTACACTTCTACAGCATTTAGTGCATGGCAGATAGTACTAGGACTACTATTATTTTATGGCACAGCAGTGTGCAAAGTGAGCCAGTCCAAATTTACCTTCTGTATCCTAAAATGATTTAATTTGGGGTTCAGCTGAACTTTGAATACCACGGACATGCAACATGTTTTCATCTTAAAGAAAAGAGAACTACATTTGAAATACTTTTTGATTTTGACCCTTAGTATGTTTTACTATTTTAAATTACTGTAAAAAGGCAAGAAAACTAAAAAAAAAAAACATTAAAAATTGTGCAATTAACTTAAATTCCTATTTATATATTCAACTTTCAACGTCAGATTCACTGAGTTTCAATTCTTAGTTCTGTTTAGTGCATGACCCTATATTCACCTGGTGGATCTGGCACTAGATCAATGTGAACATTAATTAGGATTGGATAAATTACTCAAAGCCTCTATTTTACCTTCTATTATTTTTAAATAAACTCTAGCTTTTGGAGCAAATTCCAGGAGCACTACCCAAAAGAGCATAGGGGGTTTTATTAAACATATGAGCACACTGAAAGCAAGTTCCCACTAAGACAAAGAGGAATGCGCAGTGTGTATCACTGGAGCATGGCAAGATAACTTGAGGGTGACAAGAGTAAAACATAACAGAACGGTATTAATTTACAGTCAACTGAAGTGTCTTCAAAAGAAAATATTAATTCTGCCTCTGAGGATCTTCAGTCTAATGAACTCTACTTCAGCCATTAGAAAAGGACTTGTAATTAGAAGTGGTTTAAGGCACCAAAATGCTCTCAGCTGCAACACCCGAGCTCTTCTTTAATCCCTCCCTCAAGGGCCCTTTTTTTCCCAGTTCAGTGAGCTGGGGAGGCATACAAGACTCTACAGGGACTGGAACTAGGAAAAGGAGATGCATCTTCTGTAGGAGTGTGGAAAACAAAGGCTTCTTAGAGTGGGTATTTCTGAGTCACTGGAAACAAGAACTCCTTATTTCAGTGGGCTAAGACAAAAGGGCATCTGTATTAAGTGTTGGGTGTGAGGAAAGAAAGAGAAAATGGCCACCTACGACTCAAGACAATTCCCTCCCAGAGAGCCTACTGTCCTAGTTCTGCAGAATCACTCTTCTATATATAGCTAAAAAGCCTCAAGCCAGCTCTGCTTATAACAAATCTACAGAGGCAAGCAACACCTGGTGCTTTATATTCTGTCAGTGATACATAGTCTTTTTAACTAAAACTATTTATATTTTAAATTTTAAGTTATTTAGCAAAAAATAACTGTAATTCCTGATTCTTCATCAAAAAGCAAAGATAATATGTAACATATCACTTACCCCCCATGAGACACATCATTCCTATTTTAAAAGCAAAGCTCAGCTAGACTTTTTCTGAAAAATCACTTCCAATGTGTCTGTAAAATGACCTGACTATATCAGCATTCATTGCTTCTAGAAAACAAATAAAACTTACCAAAATAATGGAAACATATTAAAAAATATAAATAAAATTCTATTGTGTCATATGACTATTTTGAAGCAAAACCATTGATAGCTACCACATTTTCTTTTCACAAGAGAAATACAGTTTTGTTTTTCCTCCAAATACCTTCTTTTTTTCATTACTACCTTTAATTACTGCTACTTTAGGATAATCCACCATCATCCAGATTGATGGATTTATCATTTTTCAGACAGCACCATACTTAGAATAAAATTATATTAGATATTACAAAAACTGTGCTTTATATACACCTGTTTGTATTGCTTTATGGATACTCTGTGCAGCTGGAATTCTGCGGCACATAGTAGGAATGTATGTGTTTCAGGAAGAAATACAAACCTCATCCCTGGAAGTGTTCAGTGGGCTTTGAGCAACTGGTCTAGTGGAAGATGACCCTGACCATGGCAGGGAGTTGGAACCAGATGATCTTTAAGGTCCCTTCCAACCTAAACCATTCTATGATTATAGGAAAGAAAGTTATTTCTTTCAAAGAGAGAAGATGTTTGGCGACAGAAATCTTCATTTTAGTATAATGAAATATTCCTCAGACTATGTAATATTTCTAAAATGTAGTATTTCTAACATTTGCAAAGCCTGCTCTTCTCTGGCTGCATCCCAAATATATGCTGCAAGGGTAGGTTGCCAATATTTCTTAGTTTCAAAAGCTTTGAAACTTTAAACGAGAACCAAACTTCTTTGGAAAATCCATACTGAAAGTCAAAAAGAACGTTTGACATGAATCACCCACTTGAAAAGCAGTATCGTTTTCTCATTTAGACCTGAATTTTTTTCACATAGAGCTGTAACTTATTTGTACACTGTTCATGGCTATTTCCACAGAAATACAGAATCCTAGACTATTTGGGTTATTTTTAATTCAACCATAGTCTGAAAGAAAGATGTACCACAACGGTAGTATGGGATCAGAAGTTTATTGCTGGTGTGCACTTGAATGTGAGGTTTGTTCAGCTTAAAAAGAAAATGTTTATTTTCTACATTACTCCAGCAAATTCCCAAGTCCTGAAAGTCAAGGTAAAATCTTTTTCCCATGCATTACTACCACATAAAATAGGGCTTCAGTCTAACCAATGACCTCTATCATGCCTAAGAAAGGAAAAAGTCACTCTTGTATTAAAATATTTTTATGTTCCCTAATTTTACTGTTTAGTCTAAGAATTATGACCCTCACTTTGGAATCTGGACTTTACTAGTCTGATTTAATTCCTGTATGCCGTCAAATTCATACTGATAATCATAAAAGAGGATGTTGCTGATAGCATGGTACAGAATAAATTCAGTACATACCTCATAGCCAGGGCTGACAGGAGACTGACAGGAAGTTGGAAAGAAGAAAAAACAGAACAAAGAATTAAGGGGGAGAAAAAGACAGAAAATAATGTTATTTTAGAAGCAAGCATGAATGTGGGATCATATTATACTCTCATTCTTTGTTATAGAATACATGCAGAAGAACTGCACTTGAGCTGAGACATAAAAATCTGGGTTGCATTGTATCCTCCTAGTTCTACTTTGTTTTTTACCATTTCTTTTGATGAGTTTTATACTACTAAGTTAAGAATCAAGAAAAGATTTTATTCTTTGGAGGTAGACGTTTAAACCTTTAATCAAATATAGTCCCCATTCAATTTTCAGTTCAAATGAAATGCTTTATTGGCTGATGAAAACATTTATACCTGAACTGACACTGTTTCTGTGCGTGGTGGTTCCCTATGCAAGGATAATTAAAGTATAGGTACATTTTGCACGATTCCATATTATCCTGTGTCGAAGATTTTTAAATGACAAAATCTCAGAGGATAGGGCATAACTTATTCACTTTATAAGTGTCATTTTCCTGGAAGCAGACTTACATGCTGTGTCTCCTATTAGGTGCACACGACATCAACAAAAAAAAAAAGAAACACCTCAGTTTAATAATTACATCTATCAAAGATCTCCAGGAATTATTCTCTCTCAACTGCTCTGACTCTACAATGGTAATTAGGGGTAAAAATACATTTATTTTAGTCCTATTTAAAGAACTGATAGATATAACAGAGATTATATTTTGTTAGCAGTGATTCAAGTAACACATCAATATTAGTAATGAATGATACACTTCTATGAACAAGGGTGATGTTTTTCAGTATATTCACACAGACTGTAGAAAAATGAAAGACATTCATTCCAAAGTGCATGGTTTGATTGGCATCACCATATAAACTGTCATAAAACTTATCTCACAAGTACTGTGGAAGAATTGAGTCCAAAGGACAGATCTGGTACACGAGAACTGACAAAGCTTATGCCATTTAAAAAAAGCAGGGTGGGGGGCGGGAATGGAAATACATTCAATGGAAAAAAAACTAAACAGAACAAAAGACATATAGAAGCCATATGCGAGAGCATTTCTGAAAATCTAGTAAACAATACCATGACTTCATGAAATCAAAGTGAGATAAAAAAAACTACTTGATTTCTCTAGGCTAATGCCCAACCCTTTACCTATTGTAAATATATTTTCTTTGTGCACGCACATGTGATGTTCTGACTCATCAGCACGGGGACACCAATGTTTACAAGTTCTTAGAGAAGTATAGCCTGCAGTATAGATGACACTTAACTGCATTTCTCCACTGTTAAGTTTTAATGCTTTCAACCATTTTGAAATATATAGCTTTGCAAAACGGGTATTTCGTATAAGAATGTATCAGCAAACAACACAGTCATACAATTTAAAATGTTTTCAAATTGAAATTTTTTTGCTACATTTTAACTGTACAGTGCAGTGAATATTTATAGAGGATATACCAGGATGCTCACACAATTTTTTTAACCAAAATTTCAGAAAAAAAGAGATCAGAATTAGGGCCAGCCTTCCTCATAATTTTCTGTCTTGGCCCAAGTAATTTCTGAAACAACCTGCTGAGAATTATGATTAATCCGTAAACATTTGTTGCTGTAGCTTGCAGAACTTAAGCACCTTACTCATTTATGCAGCTTTTCAATTAAAAATACAGATTCATAATGTTAACCTTAATTTCCAAGTAGCTTTAGACTAATGATAATCAGTAGCATAAGTACATAATTACGGTTCGTAGATAGTACTGCATCTAACACCAGGTCTACATAATTTGCAATAGTGTCCTTTTAGTATGTCAAGTTTAATAACTTTAATATTCTAATTGAGAGGAAAACACGATAATTGTTGTGTGTACTTATAAATTCTTTCCTCTCTTTTAAACCTTAAGGTTTTCAAAACTTTCACTTAGGAGTGGAGTCATTTACACACTGTGTAAAATCTTAACTATTCAAGCATATTATGACCATGAGTGCTTAAAAGAACAAACATGCCAAAAATAAAAAGTAGGTATCATTTTGATTTACTTCAATCAACATTTTGTTCTCAGAGGAGTTGCTTTCATTTTGGAAAACTAATATATTAATGAATACACAAGTACACCATATAGTTATGTGCTTTTGTGTATACTGTACATATATATATACACACAGCTACACATATACAGACATACACATACATGCACCACAAAAAGCCATTTAAGGATCTAATGGAGATTTCTCCTACTTTCTTCTGAACACTTAGAAATATGCTAAATATGCAGGCTCCAACTAATTGATGACAGCCTTGACTGTGACAGATACTCAGTTTAATGCTGCGGTGTCTGGGTCACAGTGTTCTAATGAGGCAAATCTTTCCTATTTAATAAGACAAGGGATATAATGGTCTGATACAGAAGAAATTCAACATCTAGTTCCAGAATAGATCCTCCAAGATCCAACTACTTATATTAGCATGGGTGGCAGTTTTAGATCTTAAAAATAACCTCATTCTTGACAAAGGAGGAGACTCCCAGGAGTATCAGAAGTGACACATACCTTAAACCCACATACCTTAAGATGGTGACCTCCCTTTCACGTCAAGATGCCTTCTCTTACTTTATAATTTACATACCACCCTCCTCTGTAGTCTGTAACAGGCAAAACCAGATTCTATAGCACTAAGAGACAGTTTCCCAGCTCCTCCCATGGCCGCTACAGGTAGGGAATCCCATACCAGAAGGGCTTCATCCATCACGCTGGGTGAGGGCTCTGCAGAAACTGTACGAATGGTACTCAGTCCTGTTAGGGACACATTTGACAGGCGTCTTTTCCTTACACCACTGCAGTTGTTAGGAATTTTAAATGCACATCTCTTATGGTAGTTTAGACCACATCCTGAAAAGAGAAATTTAAAACCATCTGATTGTGGTTTATTACTCAAAAAAGCAAATAATTTTTAATTTTTTCAAAAACAACACAAATTCAAAAACACTAGCCTTATTTTTGATTAAACTTTTTCCCTCTACTCTGCTCTTCTATTCTACCAAATTTTTAGAGAGACAGTGTTATCACTTCCAAATAGATATAGATATACATAACCAGTGTTTTTTCTCTGATTTTTCAAAACCTATGGTCTCAAAGTGCAGGGAATTTCTACGACCAGCACTTGTGAGGCAAGGAATGGCATATTCTGCTGCATTCAGTTTACCAGAAGTCAAATAGGTGTGCCAAAATGAGAAAACTTAGCTATTACAACTTCATATGGATTGACAGTAACTTCAGTTAAATAATCTGAATTACTGCGGTACAAAAATGATACAGGCTCATTAAGAATCATAAGGCAAGGGTAAGCCTTTTCTTAAAAGTACATATTGACCAAATTTTTTACACTCAAGGTTACAGAGCCATATCTAAGAGGCCTCAGAGCAGTCAAAAAGATAAGTGCTTTAATCAGTTAATTACTTTGATAGTTCTTACTGTCTCCAACCAATTTAAAAGCAGCATTAGACACAATACACAGAATTGGAATGGAAAAGCCTCTTCTTTAGACTGAAAAATTGCATCTCACTGCAGCTTACCTTCACATTTGAGTCCCTGACGCACCAGCCCCCACAGCATCTCTCCACAATGGTCACAAAAGGCTGGAGCTCGATATGAATGAACAAATAGAGCATGGGGCCGGATTTGAAAGTCTTCAAATGTAGCAGAAGCTGTAACAGTAAGATCACAGAATTAGTAACATAACTAATAATCTCCACTTATGTGGTACTTCATCACAGAACAAAGCAGAACTCCTTCTGGCCACTATGATGCTGAACCTTGAATTTGGAATTGTTCACTGTACAGTATTTTGAAGATAAAAAGAGTGACAATATACCTTCATACTACAGTGACCACTGGAAAAAGCATAAAGCTGCATTTACAAACCTGAAGCAATGACGTCTCTGACAATATTCTTCCAATCAAACACAGGAGTATAATAGCGTATCAACATTTGCCAAAATTGTCAGAGTTCAATCAAACGTCAGAAATTTTTCAAAATACTCTTTTACAGGCTTGACTCACTACACCTGAAGTTATACGTACATAAATTAAACTGAACACATCCAGTAAAGAAATACTGCGAGGTTTTTTTGACAAGTAAATGAAAGTGTATCTAAAACTTCTCCTGATCATTTGGTGTAATTAATTCAGCAGCCTATATTGGTATCGGTGAACTGATCACTCAAATTAAAAACATATATTAGAGCTTAAAAACAAAAATGTAATGATATACCCAAATTTTCAATAAAGAAAAAAACTTTGAAGAGCAGCCTGGAAGATGGTTGTGCATTTCTTGAAGTACCAAATCCTTACAAAGTGACATGAGCCTGCAACTAGTGTAACAGCTGCAAAAGTTAGAGGGGCTAGTCAAAGGCACTAGTGCAAACCATAAAAATAACCAACTAAAATGTTTATAGAACTATTTATAATACAGAGACAACCAGTACCACACTTAAAATCAGACTCAAACGAAATATTTCCATTTTCTTATTAAATATCTTGAACATGTATCAGATAGTCTAAAGAAATATCTGTCAAATGTTGTTAAACATTAATCACATACGCAAACATTTGATCTCATTCAGACTGCCATTTAAACAAGTTATTTGTGTGCTTACTCTTCACAGATATCAGGATGAATGCAATAGGTATTGCAGCCACTTAATAGAAATACTTTGTCTTTCAACAGAAATACATTCCTGATTTGCAACTGACAGAAAGAAAGAAAGCGAAAAAAAAAAACCAAAACCAAAACACACCCCCTCCCCACAACCCTGTTTTTTAATGGTTCAATTCAAAGGAATTCTTAAAAGATCCAAATACCCTGGCTTGTTCCTTGTCTGCTAATGAAAAGAGAACCAAAAATCTGCACACCGATCAAGAAAACATTTTTAACTAACTAGAGGAAGGTACCAATAAAGACCTATGCCCAGGCCTCAGTTGCTTCTCTGTAAAAAACTGCTACTCTTTTCCAAAATCATTCACAGAAAAATATGTTCCCAAAATCATCCACAGAAAAATATGTTTCTAGCCTCAACCAGTCTTGAGATCTAATAACAAAAGTATTTAGAATACTATCACAAAAGTAGGATCCAATGATCCCAATAATATCAAACTTCACTTTTTAAAAAAATTTTTACTAGACCAACCCAAACCATTTAACAGCTTGTTTATTTCAGGATTTCCCTTTCTTCTCCCAGGAATATTTCATAAAAAGCCACACTGAAAAAGCTTACTTAATTCATAACACTAGGACTTCATAGAATAGTCCAATGCAGACACATCCTGGAACTAAATTAAATAGTTTTGTATTTATCTAAAAATGTAAAGTCAGGCATATTTTCCACTCAAGGGCTTTCAAATACTTGCTCAAATATATTATTTTTCTATTTTTTTCCATACTACAGTGGTCAAATTCACTGTTAAGATGTTCACCCTGTAATGACAATGCTCTCCTTGGTCTACTAAAAACACAACTCATCACAGAATGGGTGGGAATTGGAAGACACCACAGTGGGTCATCTGGTCCAACTTCCCTGCTCAAGCAGAGTCATCCTAGAGCACATGGCAGAGGATTGCTCCAGATGTTTGTTGAAAATCTCTGGTGAGGGAGACTCCACAGCCTCTCTGGGCAACCTGTTCCAGTGCTTGGTCACCTGCACAGTAAAGAAGTTCTTCCTCATATTCAGGTGGAACTTTCTGTACATCAGTTTTTGCCCATCACTTCTTGTCCTATTGCTTGGCATCACTGAAAAGACTCCATCTTCTTGACACCGTCCCTTCAGAACACATTTTTACATGTTGAACAGATTTCTTGTGATTTTACTTCAGGACTTCGAGTTAACTATCTTTTTGTGCATATTGCCACATGTTTTTCTGCAATTCCAACCACATGAAAGAGTATGTTGGAAGGGTCAAGCACTCAAAGCTTTAAAATATATTTTGATCTTATTAAAATACAAATATATATTTATATACTTCACTTGTACAAAGAGAACCAAATACAGGCATATAAACTTTCCTACTTCATTTCATATTGAAGATAGGAATTTGGACAACACCCTCTCAGTAGACCACTGGTCTGTGAAGTTCAAGAAGGATTTATTTTTCTGGGCCTCTATTATTACCAGCACGCAGCCACAGGAGGAAAAGTTGTCACAGTCAGGCAGCAGACACCTGTATGGTCCTACCACCTATGGGTACCAACTGTATTGCAATAGGTCAGCAGCTGGATGAGATCAAATTATAGATGTAAATCGTACTGGCCCTTGATAATTCACTTCCTCTTCTCTTGCCTGGTCTATGAAATCATGATATATATGTGAAAACATGGTCTTCAGCATTTTGGAAACTCCAGCCACAACACACTATGACATGCTACAACAGATCTCCTCAGCAACTCAGACAGCTATAAACACAGCACTAAGCCATCCCATCTTTCTACTGGTCTCCTTCAGACTTTCCATCTGGAGTTTAGCGCCTCATCTCTGCTGTTCCAGACTTTTGTTCATGGATTTTGCATACTTACCTACAACTTTATGAGGAATACTGTGATTAACATTTCTGATTCTTTGCAAAATGAAATGATCATGGAAAAGATACGTATGTATATAGGAGCCTTTTCAAGAATAAGTGCCAAAACTGGAACACTATGCCCTACCAGCTTCCAACAGAACTGCAATGTACACTTCTTTGCTATTGTGTCTCTAGCTTAAATTTGCACGTGCAAATACAAAATCAAGAAGCTTATGAAAACAAGATACTCAGTATGCATTGCTCTCCTAGGAGAAGACAAGGAAGACTATAACTACTATAACAAACTCAAGACACAATAGCCATGAATTTTGGTAACATATATGTGAAGTTTAGAGATGCAAACTTTTTGTTTACAGACTTTCCTGAGGTTGTTTCTAGAAGCATACAAGTAATAATCCAACCACTATTAAAACAAGGGATATGTACAATAAAAACAGTCTGAATCTCAATCTAGCAAAGGATTTATGTAACTAAGTTCATGACAGTTGCTTTGCATAACCTAACATTATGCATGTATTTAAGTTCTATTTTGCATTAATGATGCTTACTAAATTGGAAGACTGGAGAGGAGTTTTACATTGATTTACTGGGTAGTTTTACAAATAGTATGAACAGTACACCAAAACGACAAATAGCCTAAAAAAAATTCAGTAACTCAGTTAACTTTAGTTAGTTAAATAATTTAGATAATGGATTGAAAATATATTACCTTAAAAGAGCTTAAAAAAACTGGGGATTTTGCAATGTATATATTATTTTCTCTGTAGAAGCAAACCTGAAATCAAAATCTCCCATGAGTAGTTTTGCCTTAGGAAGTGATTTATACATTAGGTCCTCCTTTTAAACTTCTTCCTACCATCTAGTCAGTCAACTTTTTAAAATTACATATCTAGGAAGCCTTTCATACAGCCACTAACACTCAAAGCTTTAACTTTCAGAATATTCCTGTTATTCACTGAAAAAAAACCAAACCAAAGCCTTGCTGATGAAGAGAAAGATATGTATATTTTTTCCAAATTAAATTGAGGCCTTTCTTGGTAATAAAAAGCTTCTGTAATCAGACTACCCTTTTGCTTTGACAGAGCACTGATGGGGTGAAGACAATTTTGTTGCTGTATGTTAAACTGTGCTGTAAAAAAGGGGGGGGCCTCCAAATATGGCTATAAGCACATCCTAAAAAACTTAATTACTCTGCAGAAAAGTTTGAAATATTATGTTCTTAATATAACACCGTTACACTGTTAACTCTCAGACTACCTTGTCATCATCTATTTAAGCTTTCCTAGTATCA
This sequence comes from Corvus brachyrhynchos, assembly GCF_000691975.1. Lineage (NCBI taxonomy): Eukaryota > Metazoa > Chordata > Aves > Passeriformes > Corvidae > Corvus > Corvus brachyrhynchos. The sequence goes on from NW_008239553.1 coordinate 18,691,529, forward strand.
CCAAAACACAGACACTGAAACTTCAACAGTTTTGACAAGACTATTTCATCAGATCTATTAATGACTTGGCTGTTAATGGCTACTACTCCTTGTTCTGGGCTCAGTAGGAGATCTATCATTCAGCACAGCTGGAAAGTAAAATAAGAGGACATTGCAAATCAGAGAGGCAAGGTAGGTCTTGCTTTCAAAAACAGGCAAATTATTTACTTCATCATTTTGTGTTCCAAGTCCAAAAGGGCTTTGAACTATAAGCAGAGGTGAGATCCTGCTATAACGAGTAACAGAGCTTCACACAATGGGCACTGTCATCTTACATCCTTGCCCCTCATGGCAGAAGAAATCATCTATCACAAGACTAGCAATATCTTGCAGCTATGAAAAGCAGGCATTCTCCTGCTACCTTCTGCCATTTGGAATGCATTTAAGAGTAATGTATCCTGTTGAGTTCCCACAGGCATTCGTAACTTGAGTCCTTACTTACAAGAAGTGCTGGCATCCATCACTTAAAAAATTAATATAACTCACAAGTATACACTACTAAACTTCAAGCACTGCTTAAACCATAACAATTAAGGACTGTGTATACAGCTCAGCTGGACTAAGAGAAAGGAAACCATTTTATTCTTTTCAATGTTCCAGTCCTGGCAATCAAATACAGTTTGAGTTTCTGGAGTTTCATTTAAGTTAGCAGAGTTCTGGCAGTTCATACAGGCCAAAGACTCCATCTCTGATCACTACAAATAATCTTTTCCTAGAATCTATACATGTACGTATTTATAATCATTCTGTTTCTTTCTTTGCTCTGCTCTGAAGTAGGGAAACTTGGATATGGAAAATTTGAATCTATTAAGCTTTCTGGATATGAATGTATTTTAGCACTCTAAATTTTACATGCAGGGAAAAGCCTTCGAATACAATAAATTTGATTTCGTTTTCTTTACCTATTATTGCTTTATCCCAATGCTTTAGGTAAAACCAGTTCTAATTAGGAATGCTAAGTTGACATTCTGTAGGAGGTAGGGACAGAGGGAGAGATACATTTTCAGAACTGAATTTGGAACTCTTGAGCAGAAACCTGCTATTGCTAATTGCAACTGGTACTGGCTGGTTGCAATATTTTTATAATACCCAGACTAATCAAAAGCTGCATGTTCTCAATCCTCCAGCGACAAAGATACAGGAAACTGAATCACCTGCCACGAGGCTGAAAACATGTTGTGCTTCTGCACCTGGACTATTTAGTCTGGAAACATGAGCTTGGGTGTCCAGAAAGCCAATGAGAGGGAAAAGAAAGGTCCCCAAAAAGAAACAGTCATGTCAGAAAGAAGGGGGGCTGGAAAGGCAAGGGTGAAAATTCTGCATAGAGGTAAGATGCTAGAAATAGGGGAAGATCCCAGAAATCAGAGAGAGAGGGAGGCCAGAGAACCTCCATGCATTTTGATCAGTGATGGCCAAGGTTGGTAGCTGCATGTGGTGGTACAGCACGAACAAACAAGACTTTGTGCCCAGCCTTCCTTGGCCAGCAGCTACCTCCTTACGGAGGGGGGCAGTGGGCAGCTGGCAAATGTAAGGCTGGGAAGCGAGCAAATGAGCCAGCATGGGAGGCATCCAAGCAAGGATCTCATCTCCTTCCTTCTTAAAGCCCAGTATCCAGATTCACTATGGGCTGTTGTTTACACTGTCTCATCAGTAACAAGAGATTTAAGTAATAAACTAAGGAGACAATAAACCATTTGCAATCATTTGTCCAGTGCTAGCTCAGAATTTAAAGGAGTGTTAATAAAAGATTAACATTTATGAGTCAATGTGCTTGATTCATCTGTACACTCTAAACTTTCAAAGTTCAGTTCTGATGTACTTCTATATATTTGTGAATGATTCCAGTTTCAAACCTACAAACTATACAGCTCACTGTGTTTAAGTTCATTTGAAATCCCATCACACAATTGTTTCATTATGAATTTACCTATTTTTCACACAAGTGGAAAAACCAACAATACCTTACTTCACAGCTTCAGGCCCTGTTAATCATAAAACACTGCAGAGGTATAAATTTAGCATAGGAAAAAAAAATTAAATACTCTGCAGGTTTACTGGAGCTATTGATGCAGTGTTCAAAACTGGTTCTGACTACTGGCACTAAGGAGCAGCCTAACAGGAAAAATAAAGTCTCTTGCTCCTTTTCCATGCTCTGACCAATCTAAATTAGTATCTTAAAGTAAATGTTATGAGCCCTTTACATCTTTATTTCCTCTGACATTTTTTTTATGTTCTTCAGTGTTCTTTTCCAAGGATTCTTAAAAAAAAATAATCTCAAAAAGAAGAGGTGCTCAAAAAGAATAGCAATTGCAAAACTTATTTAATTCCCACAAGTTTCTTTCATAAAAGGTCAAGATTTTTTTTTTTTGTTATATGGTGAATAAATGCTATTGGCTAAAAGTACAATGGAATTAAAAATACAATCTTATATTAAATTCAGTAAGGAATGAAGGAACCACCTCTGCATACATTAAATTATTTTTAACAAACTATATTGTTAACTATCTGCAAAAGTTTAGATATCTTTTAGAATTACCCTAAGAATTCATAAATATATAGCATTACAGAATAAATACAGCTGGGTTGTTTTGGGGTTTTTTTGCATCGTTTTATCAGATGTCCACAGGCCCGGAGGGGATGCACGCAGCAGTACTGAGGGAACTAGCTGATGTCCTTGCAAGGCCACTCTCAACAATCTTTGAATGATCATGGTGATTGGGAGAAATGCCCAAATTCTGGAGGAATGCAAATGTCATTTCTACCTTCAAGAAGGGCGAGAAAGAGGACCCAAGGGAACTACATGCCAGACAGCCTCACCTGAAGCCTCTGAAAAATGATGAAACAACAAATCCTAGAAATATATGACCAGTTCTGGAATACGCTGTAGTGTCTGATTAATAATGCTTTCTTAAGGTCTCAGATCTTTGATGAGACCACCAGAGATATGTAACAGAAGCATGACTGTATACAACCATTCAGTTTTCTCAGGCCCACTTGAATCTTTCTAGGATAACACTAGAAAAGGGAGAAGGGAAATTAAAAATGCTAAAGAAATGCGCAAGGTGACATAACCTTGAAGAAATAAATTAATTATAGTTCTGAATTGTGGTTGACTTTTAAAAATTGTTTACAAAAATTCAACAATGACTCATCATAGAAACATCTCCAGTGCCTGGCCAGGTAGATCAGAAGGTCAAAATTATATAAGTAAAATGTTTAGTTGCTCACTAAAGAAGTGTTCTACTCACAACATGTTTACCCAGTATTTCCCCCCCACACATAAATAACTAAAAATTAACACTAGGAAATGGTGATACTAATATTCCCCACATGACATTCTGTGTTCAGTTGCTGTGAACAGCTGTGACAGATGAGGAAAACCACTAGAGGCATGGAAGAGACTTAGATATGAGGAGAGATTAAAAGATTGGAATGGTTTTGTTTGGAGAGGAAATGAGTTAGAGTTTACTGGACTCAAGAAGAGGAGGAAGCAAAAAAACCAGGAAACAAACATAATTGCTGCAGAATAACCTTCTGCACTACCAAACTACAGTGATAGAAGTCTTCATGTCCTAAAAAGCAGGAAAGCTCTCCAAACTACTTTTTGGCAACAAGTCACATCTTAACTATGTTAACAGAAACATTCTTGGGGCCTCTTTAAAAGCCAGATTCCAGCTGGAATGACAATGTCTCCAGGTCTGAGTCACACTACCATCAAGATATAAAAACTAGCAGACTGCAACCTGTGGCAGTTCCTGTGTATTTTCCTCCTTAGTTGCCATTTCAAATTGTTATATTCCCCAAGGGAAGTAGGTTTGCTTGTTTGTGCTCAGACCTCTTTTAGCTACAAACCTCAAGCACTTCCTGAAAGAAGATGTGTATCTTACCACAAAGGACTGCAAACATAATTTATTGGAAATTACCATGAGACTGTGTATTTCTATTTGCTCTTTCAAAATCAAAGTCAGCAGTCAGCCAATGGAAGTAAATCCAATGAGTTAGTTCAACAGTGATATTGAAAGATATATTTTTTACATAAGCCATATTTAACTTGAAGCCTACTGCAGCACTGAGTTATTCAGACCATAACTTCAGAAAGACTTGAAAAAGTACAGAAATTCTCCAAACACTAGGTTTTTTCCTGACATACATCTGAGCAGTGTAGAATACACTGTTGACCATGTATATAAGTTGTCTGATGGGCAAGTTATTCCAAGTAGGTTACCCTTTATTTTTCAATGTTCTGCATCATTTATAGCTACTCTCTATTCAAGACCACTACTATCATTTAACAAACACACTGATACAAATGTTTCATCAAGCATGTACTGGTCAAAGAAACTATTAAATAAATCTATTAAACAAAACCCTCTATGACAAATCAAAGATTTTTCTGCTTAGCTGAAGCAAGGCTTGCTCCCCATTAAATTTGTAGCTAGTGAGAATGAACTGGGGAGGCAATTATTTGATGAAAGTGGATGGCGTCTGGTGAGGAAAAGAGAATTCTTTGAGTGGTGGCAGTTTTATAATTAAAAACTGTGTTAGTAGCAAAAACAACTGACAGAACATGAAGAACTGTGAAAAGGAGAAAAAAAATTAATTGAAGTTTTCTTACTCAAATATTCAAAAAAAATTTCATAAAGAGATGATTTTTTTTTTTTCCTAATATACAACTTCAAGTGAAACTATAGCAGTGGTCTCCAAAGTGAGGTGCACATACCCCTGGGTATACAAAAGACAATCCATTAGGGTGCAGAAAGAAAACATTAGAACTTCAGCTACATATATAAATTATAAAGAAATAAATACACATATATTGAGGGTGTATGCGTGAAGATTTTTAGTAATGAGGTGCACAATAAAAAAATTTGGACTTTGCCACTATATCTTTAAGAAAAGCTCAAGTGCTATTAAAGACACATCCTGTGAAATAATTTATAGCTATACCCAAGTTTCACACACCACAGATGTAAAAGAAAGACTACGAAGTAAATAAATTTGTAAAGCAGTAAACAGTTGATGAAAATATGTTTTTGTCTTATCTTCCACTTTTTTCCATAAATGCATTTTTAATTATAAGCCTTCCATTTGATTCCCGAATGCTAATCAGATGACAGCATTGCATTGTAAGTCTAAATGAACACACAAATATCCATTAAAATATTGGACAACATACTGCAGACTCCAAGTTTCATTCATCACTTCAAGTCTTTTGAGAAAGGATCATCTGACATGGGGGCTGCTGAAGTATAATACTTGAATACCATATTGAGTTACTGTTACTAAGAGGATTGTGTTAAACTCAGTCAAAATCATAGTATCTAAACTCTTTTTTAAAAGGGTAAATGTGAGATGCATCATATTAAGAAAACTGAGTAAAAGTTAATACGAAAGGTAAAAATAATCGCCTCACTGAGCTAAGAATATTTTAAGGAGAACAAGGGTTTTTTTAACTCCAGAGGCTTTAAAATAAATATAATATACAAAGAAAATCAAGATTTAATTTGGTCCACTTTGGAAGCTGATAGGCATTTTTTAATGCATTAACTGCAATTAATGGAACTAATCAATTCCACCTTTCTTGGAAAGCTGGATGTACAACTTACTGGGGTGAGGCCTGTTAAAGTGGTGTGACATGAAATATGTCTCTTTTCAGTGAAATCATGTGATAAGAATACAAAAGCATAAGAATTACTGGATCAGACAAAAATCTACTAAGCCTGGAATCCTGTCTTTGAAAGAGGAGTTCTCAAAGCAACATCAGCATTCTCTGAAGCAGAGCAGGTGACAAAGGTAGAGCACACAAGGGCAGTGATACTACAAGCCATTTTCTGTTTTGTTGCTATACCTGACACTTTACTAGTCATGCTTTCCAGATCATTCATGAATGTATTTAACAGCACAGACTTAAGTACCTTGCTGGTAACCTGCTTCCACTGTGAAAACAGCATGCACTCATACTCTTTGTTTCCTAAGTCATAAACAGTTATTTACCCATTTAAGCATTTACCCTGGTCTCTCATGAAAGCATAGTTTCTTTATGAGCATTTGAACTGAAAGTGTTTGTATTAAATCTGGAAAACCAAGTGAAATATCTCAAATGAACCGACAATTTCATTAAAGAGCACACAAACCGAAAATGTGCTCTCGGAAAAAATCAGACCATTAAAGATGTGTAAGGTTGGATATTTGATCTATTAGGTTGCAGTGGAACAGTGACCTCTCATATATAGGCACTGTCCAGAAAGTAACAATTAACACAGTTAGATATAGAAGAAAAGACAGTGAGGCAAACATAAACAAAGAAGGAAAGAATCTTTGAGTCCTGAGAACTTCAAACACAGTCATCTATCTGAAATTCATGACCCAAGAACGTTAGACTAATGAACCGTGAGGGACACAAAATCAAACAACTTTTACCTAATCACAAATGAGCCTTACCTCTATAGAAAGAAGAAAAATGACAGCGAGAGAAAATTGTAAGGATATAGAGGAAGAATAATTGTTAAAGATATTATCTTAGACAGAATAAAGATATTTGTATTTCTCAAGACACCAAAAAAACAGCGTGTTACCATAGCCATGAAGGCACCAAGAGAAGGATGCTCTTCAATCACAACGAAGCAAAATCACAAACTGCGCCCAACTATGTAAGTACTATAAAATTATGTTCAGAGATATAACATCATAGGGTTTCATCTCAAGTTGAACTAACACTACAATCCAGTTATGTGTTGATACATGGCATTCACTGTAATTGTATAGCTATCCACAGCTTTTATTCAGCTCAGTATATTTTATCCTAGGCAGTATAAACTGTACTGAATCAAAATAAAAGGTCCGCATCTAACAACCAGGTGATCTACCATCTATGTGATATTATAACAGAAACAGCTTCTTAACAAAAGCAGTGGATCAATTCCTGCCCTCATCAGCTCAGCAAGGGAACATAAAATAGCTGCTATTTGACTTTCTTGCCTCAGGAATCCTGCCAAGTTGAGCACAACTGCTCACAGCAAGCAGTTGAAGTACATTCCACTAATTTGCACAAGATGCTAAGGTTTCATTGTCTGCTTTCCAGCAGCAGACAAAAACCTCTTACACCTCAATGTAACTTCGCCCAGTAAAAACAAGGTAGAATTTTTATAAACAAACCCATATTAAAACTGTAAATATACAAATTCTTTTTCTCTATATCATGAATAGACCGGGCAAATTTACACAGCAGTTTTTAATAAACTTCATGAAAAAGGTACAGAAGAGGACAAACTATGCTGGCAAAAACAAGTCTAAAGACATCTAAAGTAATTGTTTCCCTGAAGTCCTCAAAAAACAGAGCTTTAAAAAAAGAGTACAGATGTACAGCACCACAGCAATTAAGGTAAAAATGGCAAATACAGTTATTCTGAAAAAAGTCACAGATACACAGATGAAAGGTGGCAATTGCATCTACAGACAGCTTAAAATAACAACTTCGACACACCATTCATTTCAGAAAGGGGCTAACTCATCTACATTCCAGATCTCATGTAACAACTTAAAGTAAAAACTTGTTAACTATTTAACTTCTCTGCAAAGAAAGGGTACAAAGGACAGTACCTATCATTAATATCAATTGATTGGCATCAACAAATTGCAGTTGAAATAAATTATTTTTACAAGCTAGTCAAAAAAACACTGAAGGTCTTCAAAAACCTAGGAGTTAACTTCAAGAGAGTTTATCACAGCAAAAATAATCCATTCTGTTCAAATTTATTGTGATTTTTTGCATCCTTTCATGAGTGGAACATGAAAGTAAGCTTTCAGAGGTCCAGTTGAAGACTTCAGCAAATACTACTTGATCACATCAAGACTGAAGAACATTTTTCAGCTTAAACTCACTTCACATAAATATGCTTCCTTTTCTTGAGCAAACAGTAACACTACATTTTAGAGAGAGATCTAAGAAGACGTAACTTCTGGTTTCTTTTCCTTTCAGTGTTTATATATGACTAACTACTCATCTACAGCCATCTTGGACTGAAACTTTGCAACTTCTGTACCTTGCTTCCTGATTTTGGGCTGCCTACTAATTTTTGATAGTATTCTAATAAAAGGAACCCTTCATACAAATATACTTTGAAAAAAAAAAAAAAAATAATCTTTTCTCTGAAGATTCAGATCCTTTCAGTCTGAAATGCAATAGAACTATGTAGATGTTGGATTCAGTGAACACATTAGTGAAGACTTCCACAGAAGTAGTAAAACTTTTTCCTCTTTTGTGTATCTGAAGATGAACTTTCCAACATTTTGAAGAAAAAATGAAATAGAAAATGCACAGCTAAGAAAACAGAAACATGGTGAGTTATGTGTTACTGCCAGAAGAGTATTAGTGATACTGTTCAATGAATGCCCAGCAGCACAGCCTAATAAACCAAATGTGTTCACCGTACAAATATTTTGTTCTAATACATTTCTCAAGTGTTCCCACATTTCTATACAAACTCTATCAGAATCCCATAAATAGTGTTCAAACAGATATTTAAAAAAAACCATAAAATAAATGGAAGAAAATACTGTAACTAAAATAAACCCATATTTATTAGGCTACTACGATCATAATAAAAGTTCCTTTTCCTCTTTTAATGTGCAGCTGACCAAATCTGTAACTCAACATACTCTATTGCTTCCACTCTTACAATAATGCTTGACCTTTCAATTCCAAAATGCCAGAATCTATACTGGCACTGAAACCACAGTTCATCTGGCTGACTGCAACAGCCTGTGCTTATCTCCTCTGGATGAGTCAGCAGACACACAACATTTGTTCAGCACACTACATGATTGTCGCGGTCCATTAAAATACTACTGCATATTGCACCAATGCAAAACGCAAGTAATAATGTTGAGTAGGAATAAAAAGCACAGTAGGTGCTGCAATATGAGCTGCGTAAATTTCTTGTGTTTCACCAGAAATCTTTAGCTCTAACACAAACTGTTTCAGTTATATTGCATGACATCTGCAGGTACAACTTCCTTCCCTAAAACAGACTAAGGTGCTTCAGCTACCGTGAGCAAAACCTCTCACCTGTAAGTTTTTCTGTAGAAAGTTTTCAGCTCTTTCAAGAACTTGTAATATAAGCTCTAAGCCAGAAAACTATCACATTTACTAATCCTTAAACTGCCAAGAACAGAAGTGTGGCAAAAAAAAAAATCATCACAGGTGGTCCAGCCTTTTTAATAAAGTTTTAACTACAATGAAAAATAGAAAATGCATACTACTAGGATATGAACTGATTGTATAACCCTGAATACGAGGACTGACAATTCATCTTTCGCTACTCTGACCAATACTGACCTGAGCAATAAAAAATGAATGCAGTTGATCAGTACAGCTTTTGACATCAGATATCAGGGCCTCAGGGGATGCAGACCCAAAGCACAAGGAGTTTTCAGCAGCAAAGCCATAGCAGTAGCAGTGTGTTCCACTGCCCCTTTTGGACATTACAGTCAAAAACAATTACCATAACATACCTTGAATTCACAGAACTTTAGAATGTATATCCTGTTTAGATCTCTATAATGAAGGCTAGAAATAAAACACTTCAATCAGTTCAACATATGCATCTGAACACATACTGCATTTCATTTGTCCTTCCACCACTCAAGCACTCAATATCATACACTGTAGTGCTAAAGGCAAATCTCTTCTGTTTTCAGAAAGTTTTTTTAATCCCTTCAAAATAAATTTTCAATGCATATTATTAAACATCCCAAAAAAGACTTCTTATGGCCCTGTATTTAGGCAGACTATGTCCTTTAATTAAAAAGAAAAGATAACCCATCTACAGCTACTTTGATATGCACTATTGCAAAAATCCGTAATAACTTTAAACTATGTCTGAATATTTTTCAATTAAAAACTGCCTGCATTAGTTTGAATAATTCCCTAAACATTACAGACTATTTGCACAGTTCTTTCTCTTCTTCAGTGTTGCAGAACTGGGAATACTTTCCCCCCTTTACATCACACAGGAATTGTCTGCGAAAATTAATTGCTGCATTTAGTTTAAGCTCATTTGGGGGAGGACACTAATGCTTTCAAGTGTTTATTACAGAAACGTGTTTAGTTTCTTGTATTATTTGAGACATCTAACTGAAGGTTTTCATTTGTAAAAGTGCCATGAGTCAGGCAATGACATATTAGAAGTTTTATGTGCTGTCCTTTGCTCCTAGAGATTTAAACAGCTACTTCCCTAATTTTGGCAACTAGAAGGCATCTGATCTACACTCCAAAAGCATATAAACAATATATCAAATAAAGCACTAAAGTCCTTGTTAACTTTTTTCACTGCATCCCAGTTACTGAAGTGGAGTGATTATTTTCTGTGGGAAATATTAAGTTCAGATTACTAGTATCTTTTTTAAAGTGAAAAACTTATTTCCTGACATGGAAAAGATGAATGATGACTTACAGGAATGACATGCATTATTCCTTATTTCACTTTTTCCTATTCTAATCAAAGAATATGGAATAGACTCCCATACAAGAAAACTGTGTTCAAAAGCTCACTGACTCTTCCACTCTTTTCAGCATCCATTAGGACTTGGCCTTTCTCTTCATTAATCCTACACTCTTCTACAGTTGCAATTTTTACTTTCATATGGCATATATGTCTTCGTATTTTTAAGCGATTTTCCAGATGCTCTGTGTGTTCCAACTCCAAAAATACAGCCCTTCCTTCATCCATCTTCCAAGTTTTACTTGTCAAATAACACCTTTACATCTTTACTACTCCACACCCATGTAAACTTTGCACCATTCCTAGTCACATAACTCGTATCTTCTTACATCTAAGCTTTTGACAACTCCTGTTGACACCTAATGACATCCTCAGACTTCCTCTACATTTGAGTCACCTAATTGTGTTCTCCCATTCTTATAATTAAAAAAAATAAATCATGTAAAGAGTCAGAGCAGTCTTGGCAAGCATAATTCTGCAGGACTTTGAAAAAGCAATTACTCTATTTCCAGTGGATATTTTCATGGCACTCTACATAAAGCAAAAGGCTTATTAACATTGACCTGTTGCTTAACTAGTAATATGGATGAAAGAGGTTGTTACAAAATATGCAGGGCAACAGAAAAAGTAAGTAAAAGGCATAATATGCCTATATACATCTGAGAAAGGAATCAAGAAAAAGGAAATTTTCCTTGTATGGACTCTCACCTGTGCTGGGTCAAAATCTAACTGGGAGAATACTACCCTGGGTATTTTCATTCACAAAAGAATGACGGTAATTTTCATTGGTTTTTTTGTTACCTGATAAGACAACTTCAACTAGGTCTCCCTCTTGGATATCTGCAGCTGATTTCACCAACTGGAGAATGTTTTCAGAGGTAGGGTCATGGCGGAAGAGCAAGATTTTGTCGTACATTCCATAGAAACCACATTCGGGAAACTGCAAATACAAACCCATGAGAATTTACTATGCTATAAAACACATAACTGTAAAATACAGAACTGTAAAACACAATTAATGTATAATGAAATTTTGAGGGCAGGCTGGACCACTTCTCAGACTGGTACCAAATAGGATATATCTTTTTACACCTATGAAAATATTTATCACTGTATTCTGAAAATGTTTTTTCCCCCAAGCAAGTAAGCTCATTTGCCTTTTTCTTCCTGTGAACAATGCAGTATCCACTAGGAAATGAGACAGAAGTAAATGTGTCCCTCAGCCACTGCTGGTAACTTTTTCTCACACAAGTTCCTGAGTAAAATCATTTAATTAGACCTGGAGCAGGTGTTTGGACCAGATGTCCTTTGGAGTGCCCTTCTAGTCTATATTATATTATTCCATGATTCTATCATCTCTCCCCAGATGTCTGCCCAAAAGACGCTTTGAGGCCAAAAGAAATATATTTCAGCTCTGCCTAAGATGCAATGCCTAAATGATAACTCAATATGAAATATCTATTTTTTGAGACTGAAGATACCAGGCACATAAAACAATGCTTCAAAACAATGTTTGAAAACTTAATCATAATCATTTGTTTCAATGCAGAGAAATTGGAGCTTCAAAATCAGATTAAATCCTGTTTAAACTAAAGGTTTTTTAAAACTCTGAGGTTATAAAATGGAGATTATTATCTAGATAACTTCTTTTCCTTCTTTTTTTTTTTGTTTTCTGCAGCACAAAAATTAGCACTTTTTTTCATGCTCTCAGCCCAAAGAACTAAGATGTTGTTCTGAAAACCCAACCAAGAAACCCTTTCTCTGTTACAAAAGAATCCACTCAACTTTACATCAATGCACTACTCCATGTTTTAGCAACATGCAATGAAAAAAACACAGTGACAAGTAGAGCTGGAGAAATAAACTGGTATGTTTTGAGGTTATACACACACACAGTGGCATTCCTAAGAATGTTTTTTTATAGAGGCAGTGAAACATTATTCTTCAAAATGGGAACTACTGATCCTTTTCAAAAACTGCAAGGTTTTTCTCATTTCACTGGATTTCAGAAATACCACAGGCATTTCCCTCTAAATTCATTATGATTTAAATTGTTTGCTCTCTTTATATTCCCATTCCATTTGCTCTTTTCAAATAGTTCTACTTTTTCTACCTAAAAAAAGTTATTTGCAATATTACACATACTACGTATGTATGTAGAAATATGTGTATTGCGAGGTATAATTTAGTACATTATGCAGAAAAAAGTAAATTCAATTGCAGCATTTTTTGATAATTTATATACAAGAAATATCTTCTGTTTGAATTAGTTTTCCCCAGATACACTACTCGCACGTCAAAACAGTCATTTTGATGGGGCGATTCTTCAAACATTTTACAAGGACCAACTGTTGCAACAGTGACAAAAATTCACTCAGCAAAGCTTATCCCTGCCTACAATAATGCTGATACACACAGACCAAAGTAAACAAAAAGCAGCCACGATGCTTGGTACTACACCACCATGAAGAGCATTCAGTTTTGCTAAACACGAGAGAAAATAGGGAAACCATGGTATTGGAGCTAAATTCCCCAATACTAATAAAAGGCCTAATAATAATATATTAATAAGGCCTAATAAAATACTAATGATAGCTGCTTAAAGTGCAGTTAAATGGTCATTATAATTGCCATAATGAGGAAATGCAGCACATCTGTAAGAATCAGGAGTGGAAGACTTCTTACATGGGGTTCAGACACAGGATGTATTTCTGGCTGCTTAACAAGTCATCAGTAGTCATTAAGACATCGCAGCTGTCCATAAACACCTTGTTTGCCTACTCCAAGTGAGAAGTAGAATGAATCACTTTAATGGCCTTTCAGTGTGGTTCAGTCAAAGGTGCATTAGTTTATAAGTGAAACCAGATAAATGACCTTTACAGCATAATAACTTGCTTAACTGCCACACTTTAGCTGTGTATTTCAAATGTGTCCTGCCTCCCCCTACTTAGAAATAAAAATATCAGTTTTCTAACATGATCACTTACCAGCAATTCTAGGTTCCAGATTTAAAATTTAGCAAAATTTCTAAATCAACACAAGTCTATCCCCAGTCTTGATGTTATTTGTTACCCTCCTGTTTTGGTTTAAGAAAATTTAAAGGGAAACACTCTAAAATGAGTTCTCCCCCCTTGTTTTAACTAATCCCTTTCCACCAATAAGGAGAAACAAAATACAAGTAGATATAAGTGAAAAAATAAATCTACTAACAAGTGAAACTGCAACAGGCAAAAAATAAAAGTAAATAACCATTAGATAGAAAATCACTTAATATCATGAACTCCCCCAGAACAAAGAGAACCCCAAAAAGGCTCTTTTCAAGATGGCACCTGCCACGGGCAACCACTGTGGGGAGAGAAAGGGAAAATGGCATCAGACCCTGCCCCTGAGATGGCATCTTTGCAGGCGATCACACGGTCTGGGAGACGAAGGGAAGAGATGGTGGCAAACCCTCGGGAGGGCAGGAGCTTATGGAGCGGGTCTAGTGGCTGAGGGGGAGGGCTGGCGCTTGTGGGGTCAGCACCACTGCCTGCCAGACTGACGATGTTGGTGCTGACGTTCTCCCACTGCGGGTGTGCTGTGGGGGGAGAAACCGGTGTGTCAGCACTGACACGGGGTGACTGGGCCCCAGCGACCGGCTGGCTTTGCAAAGTTCGCTCCAAAACGGTTTTTGATTGCAAAGTGCAGTTTTTCCGAGTGGCTACTATTGGAAGCCCAGAAAAAAAAAAAAAACCCAAACAAACAAAAAAACCACAACCACCCAAAGCAACCCCCCTCCAAAGTCAACCCTTCACCTTCAGCAAAGGCTACAAGGCAAGAGAGACTCCGTCCTTCCTGGCTCCAACTTGAAAATGGACCTCGGCAACACCCCATTTCCCCGCTTCTGTTTTCCAGCTGCCGGGTCCTAAAAAGTCAGTAACAATTTTTGGGCACAGATCGATATGGAATACAATAACATTTTGGGTTACCTACAACACTTCCAGTGTAGAGAGAAGAAATATTGGACAGTACACTTGGTCTGAGAATGAAAGGCTCAGTGCAACTGAAGAAAGTTCAACATTTGGCTCACTATAGACACTAGAGTTTGGAAAAGCTGATATAATTTCTTTAATAAAATCACTTAGGAAAAAATATCGTATGAAAATACAAATAAGAAGGAATGCAATTACTATTGAAGAAACTATCCAACATGCAATGTGAATCCCTTTAAGGCTTTATTTCTATTTTCCACATTCTTTGCTACTTAAGGACAATTTATTAGAGATGTGTAAGACCATTAGGAAGATACATCATTATTAGGTAAATCCTCCATAAACACAAAGGTTCTTTAGCCTGGACGCATTTCATGTCTGAGACACAAGCGTAATCAATTACAGTCTTGTATGTACTTAAAGACTGGTGCCAATAGGAACAGAATAATCCTTTTCTCCTCTGCACAGAACATTACGGATTAGCAGATCTGAAATACAGGAAGGGATAAAATACAGGGAATTGGACTGAAGACAAAGAAAGCTTTGTACAGCTAAGAAATTTTTTTAAATTCTTATCTGTCATCTTAAGAGTATCTATTACTGGAGAGCTTTTTTTAAAGGTTTTCAAACAAACATATTATACAAATGTCAGGAACTTGACAGCTGATCTTTCTGTTTTGGATAGAAGATTAAAGTAGGTAACATCACATGACATGAAAAATTTCCTATCTAGTACAAATGGATACAGTTTTGATCAACAGTATGGCTAAATGTGTATTGCTATTTTTTTATTTTATTTATTTATTACCTACTGTAAGTCTGTCTGTCCACAAGCAAAGTTAAATCTTGCATGTGGCTATCCAGAGTGATATTAGGCCAAAAAAAGTGCTGAACTTGGCATGACTGTTCTCAATAAAACGGTTATATCTTACAGAGGACGGTCTGTACTATACATCCACAAGTTCCATTCATTAATTTATGAAATCAAAGGAATTCATAAAATAGTTTGGGTTTTTTTTAGTTAAAACAAACTATCCTAAGAAAATGAACAAGTATTCTATTTTCTACAAGAGCAGTTAATGTTGTCCAGCCTTGCTATGTAGATCCCATTTGTTATTATGTTTATGACCCTGCAACAGCCTTACAGTGGAAGCCTGGTGCTGTTCCCTAACTGTATTACTGTCAAGCAGTAATGTACTGTAATGTACTACCAGAGGGATATTAGAGGACACTGTCAGAAAACTGCTACACCAGTTATACCATGTATAAACAACTACTAGTCCTAGAACAAACCATTGTCTAATCTGTAACATGCTCTTCTGCAGAAATGTAAATACAATACACTGTTTTTCCTCATATTGACAGCTGCATTTAAAAAAAAAATTATTTGCTCCTATGAAGAAACAAAATTCTGGCAGTAAGTAAACTGGTTATTTACCACACTTAAAACTTCAAGGAAGATCCAGTTTGTGTGTCCTGTAGAGCTGCATTTATAAAGCAGACAGATGTAAGTTTGCAGGGTAAAGTTTTTAGAGGAAAATAGCATTCGTGTAGACAAGTAATTATGTCACAATACAGCCAAAATAATTTCAGCCAGCCTGATGAGGAAAACTTGTAATTTAGAGATCATCTCCATTTAAAAATCAGCATTCAGGGATAGCAGATGGGGACTGCTATCTAGCTATCTGCTATCTAGCAAGATGTTTCTGGATCAAACTGCAAGTTATTTTTTTACTTTTCCACTTTAAGGTGAAAAATTAAACATTCTATTAAGAAGAGTATTCATTACTGTGGCTTAGAGTGATTACAAATGTATTCTGAATACAACCCATTTACTACTGGATAGCAGTGATTTAAATTTGTTAGCTTTTAAGCTATTAATAGTTACTGAATGTAGATGCAGCAATCATTCACAGACTGTGAATACTACTTTAGTACTACTTTAATCAATTACATCTCCACAAGAAGTAAAATGCATGTCAAAAGGTGTGATTACCCTAAAATTTTCTTCTAAGAATTTCAACAACAAAAACCTAAATGTTAGTTTTCAGTATTCCCACTCTTGCCTTCCCAACGTTTGTCTCATATTATGCCGATAATTTTTCTTTACATGTACTGTAATACAACCACAATAAAAGCATATTATTTAGGAAAAGCATAGCAGACTTTTATTCCAAACACTGAGCATTAAAAAAATGCTGTCTAAACATTCATATAGAACATGTCAATATTGTAGCAGCTTTTATGGTAAAAAGAGGAAGTGCTACTAGCATTCGAAGTCACCTGTAATAAGCACACTGAAACTGTGTGCTTCTTTCATTATCTAAAAATAATACATCACAATTGTCTACCCATAAAACCTTAAAGAAATAAAAAACAAAATTAATTTTTCCGATGAAAAAGACTGCTGATCAGGATCTCAAGTAATAATTTGTCATTGCCCAGCTTGTGGGCACTTTGGCAGCAGATTGTCCCTAAAACACAGGGTAAAAGGAGCCTCAGCACTTATCTTCCTCAGCAGATACAAAACAGAAGCAAGCATTGAAGTGTTTTTACCCTTAGCAACTGTAAACATCTCAAGAAAATCCACCAAAATATTTCACCAATAACCAAAAAGAAGCAAAATGATTATGCAAATTGTGGATTTTCATTTAAAAAGCCTTCAAGTGATACTACAAAAAAAATTGCAAAGTCAAATTACAATAACTAGAACTTCTATTTATAAGTATTCGATAATTCATTTAATCCACTACCCATTGCATCAGTCAGTAATTTCAATGGCATTGGTCCCTCCACATGCAAATACAAGCTGAACTATGTACATCCTTAACTGTGCGGTTATTAACAGTTGTTCTCAAAACAAGGATCAAAGAGAAGCTGACAAAAGAAAAGATTTGTTATATTTAAGATTCTATTTATTGTGACAGTCAAGCGGTTTAATTATTAGAGAATGGAACTTTACAAGACCTGATCTTTCTAAATACTAACATATCTCCAAATTGAATTGTGAAGCTTTCAAAACTTAATTAATAATAAAAAATCATATACACAATCATCTGAACGGACAACCTACTCAGCCTCCTTCTTTTCTGGTAAACCACAATTTAGAATGGAAATTAACTTCAAAGAAAGATAAGACTGTCTAAGGTGAAACAACTCTTCACCAGTTTGGTTTAATAATTATGTATTTGGAAGATTAGCACAGTAGATATGTGTCATAGGTTAGCAAGCATAGTCCCGGAAGGGACGTCCTTGCTAAGGGGTGCTTACAGTTTCCTCTGGGAACTGATAGAACCTATCAGCTGGCCAGTTTGAATATGGACAATTCTCTAAGCCACTTAAAGTTGTGACCACCTCTGTTATCCACATTTAAGAATAGACAAACTCCCCCCAAGCTCTCTCTCGTTTCTGGTGCTGGGACAGGTGGCTGCAGGGCCCCATGTGGGGGCCAGCGAGGTTATTATGGAAGTGGTAAACAGACTGAACATCTTAAGGGTTGTCTTTTCACATTGTCAGTGGGAGAAGGGAGGAAGGTGGGGGGAGGAGGAGAGTTCTGAAGGTGGTATAATTTTTTTTTCTTCTTTTAGGTCTGTTAATAAACTTCTTTATATTCTTTCAAGTTTGGTGCCTGTTTTGCATTTCTCCTAATTCTTATCTCACAGCAGATAAACAGTAATGAGTATTTTGGACCAAACCACTACACTAAATTGGTGTTTCTGCCTGGTTACAAACCGAACCCGCGACAATATGTCAAATGAAAACCAGATGAGAAATAAATTTCTTCCACATGAAGAACTTAACTTGGAAGAACTGGAAAACATGTACTCCAAACAATGACGATGGTTTCATTGCAATTAGTAATGTAGTCCAATAGTCAAAAAAGTCTGCTGCTGTGATAATTTTGCAAAAATACTTCTTTCAACATAATAAAATTTTAACATACAGGTAGACAGATTCTCATTGCTCAGAGTGGAAAAGAAAGAAAAAGTCATCTTCCTGTTTCTGTCTTTTTGTATGTTACTACAATTTTGCACATCTCCTGTAAGGGTTAGTTTCTGTTGCTTTATTCTAGGAAGGGATGAAAGGTGTTTTTTTGATTTTTTCAGTCATCATTGAACTTTTCCTTAAAATTAAATTTGCCTTTTTTAGTGATGACTTCTTTTTTCTTCTAGATTAGTCAGATTTTTAGAAGCCCTTAGTGATTACCATAACAGCACCTGCAACAAGAACCTTGATAAAACCTAGAAGTCTTTTACAGCACAAAGATATTGATCCAGCACACATAAGGACTGTAGGCTAGACAGAGTCTTCAGAACATGTGGAGATGCTGAGTCACACTGAATGATTGTTAACTTAACTTGCTAAAGCACAAGTAACCTTGACCTAACCTAAAGAAGACTGTTGACCTGACCCTAACGTGATACAACTGTTTTGGTACAAAGATATAAATGTGCAAAACTTTTGAGACAATCACAATAACCAAACTGAAACATTTTTCTTTTATATTCTTAAAATAACAGTGCATTTTGTTTTTAGAAGCCAGAATTACCTTTCTCTACAGAGGTCAGAACACAGCAAAATTATGACACTGAAGAGCCAATGTTTCATCGAGAGGACTGCCTAAATTTTCACTTAGTTGTGGCAATCATTATTAACTCACTTGCAAAACTCAAGGGATTTTTAGAAGGCTCTATTTTCCAAGCACAAAGCTATCATGAAAACTTTAGTCTTATGCATAAAGAAAATACCACAAGACTTCATGGGGTTTTTTGTAAGAAACATCCATAAGTATTCAAAGACTTCCTTCACATATACATTACTGCAGTTACTACAAAGTAACACAAACTCTGAGTTTAAATAGAAGTTTACACTATGGCTATATAGAACATATGTAGCAACATCTGGGTACAAACAGGAGGTGGAGCTTGCTCCAGCAGTGGTGGCATCTCCATCCAGGATGTCACATTCTGTGCCCGAGACATCTCAGAAATGGTGACTCACCCTAGACCTTTCCTTTGCATTTGCACTTGCTAGGCAGACAAACGGCAAGGATAGGCAACAAACTATGTCCTTTCCTTTCTTTCCTTCTTTTTTATTTTTCCCAGGTAGTCTTCAGTTATACAGCAAGGAAAAGGGTCAGAAAATATAACGAGTAGTACCGATCAACTTGATGCTGCCTATGTTGCTGTACTATCCAAGACAGGCTCAGGTCAAGCCCATTTGTCACAGGTTCAGAAAAACAGACAAATGATAGATGAAAAAATATCTTGATTTGGAAAGGCAAAGGGGCAACTGAAGAAATCTTGAAAAGCGAGGAAGAGATGACCAGACCGAAGAAAATACAGTTAGAAGAGAGGCACGGGAAAGACCTTGATTGTCTCATGACCCTTGAGGACAGCAGCCAAGAACCAGATTTACAAGGGTTAAAGTGGTGAATGGGAACAGCAATATAGGTCTTTGCTCCTTTTTTGGCTTTGCATTCCTAGAAAAGTCTTGGAAAGTTTGCTTTCAATCTAACTGCTAAGTGAAACAGACAAGTTACTAAGAATACAGCAGCTATACCAGCCAGGAGCCATTCTCTGGATCCACATCTAAGTGGCACAGAAATGGCTCACTGCCACATAGATGACCTCTTTCCCCAGAAGCAAGGAGATGACATTCCCACTCCTTATTTTAAACACTCTCTTACACATGCTAGGACCCAAACTGCCCGGGCATCATCTGAAAGAATGTGATTTGGCACAGTTCAAACTGTAACAGGAAGCATGCAGTTAAACAACTGAAAAGTTTATGTGATTTTGGCCAATGCTTGAGCCTCTATTCTCATTTTGGTTTATTTCTATTTTAGATATAACCCCAGAGAACTATCACCATTTGGTACATTCCTAACATCCAGTTAAGCTTAATGCTTTACTGCAGGCAGTGTAATTCCTTATTTACACTATTCATTATTCCTTTTACCGTTTTACTACAACACTTGATGTATGTACATGTTCTATAAAGGACTTGATGCCTGAAGAATGGAAGTTAGTAAGCAGTTTCCTAATAGGCCATCAGAAAGCAGCAAACTTATTGACTGCTTTATGATGTAAACAAGAGTTTAGATAACAAATACGTACATACAAATATTTCACTAATTCTGTTTGCAGCGGTGATCTGCTGCAGAAATCAGCTTCCTTCATCTCTCTCAGATTAGGAACAGAGTATGTTGCCCACACACACTGACTTGGACTGGCTGTGGAACAATGAAGATCCACAGAGTTAAAACACAGCTGAGCTCCTTCACAGAACTATCCATGAAAACGAAAAAATATGGCCATGGTGAAAGATAGAAATATGGCCATTTTGGAGACAGCCTGAACTCTGAACAACCTACTCATGAGCCTTTTTCAATACAGGTTGTTTCCTGTGGCCATTCAGGGCAGGAGTTGTTTCCTTTGTATTTCTTTAAACAAATAGGTTCTCTTGCTACCTATGCCTCCTGCCACTGTATGTCAGTTCACCTTTTGTCACTCAAACTGCTCACTGCCAAAAATACTGACTATATACCACATTACTCATGCTACTTCCATGCAGACTGAAGAACTCCCAGTTCAGGGCAAGCAGCCCTGGGTCTTCTCTCCCTGCTCCTGAATTGAGTCCAGCAAGTGGTTGCTGGCTGGGGTCAATCCACCACAGCAATTAAACATGAAAATCTAAAATAATAACACTTTTCTCTCAAACAAAGAGAGAGCATAATTAGTGTAACTCTTTGTTCTATCACAAGACACCAATACAGCTATCTCCATTTCCATAAAAAATACTGGATTTATTTTTCATTGAAACTTCTATGGAAGTACTTTACTCTGAATTACTATATGCAATGGGTTACGAAAAATATGTTGATTATATGCTGGAAGTTGATTTTCCTTAATACTGTGCAAAGACCACCTTAATTTATAAGAGCTTTTGTCTCTCAAATATAATGTATCTTCTCCAAGACTAATCTTTTTTACTATTATTCCTTCAGCATTTTGTGAATATTCTATTACAGCTTCCAATGCAATGAAGACAATGCAGAGACAAGAACATGTAAAGAAAGAATAAGTTCAATAACTCAGAAATTGAGAAAGACTCAAAATAATTTTGTCACACAAAAATTCTGTAAGTTAATGTGCCATGCAAATCAAAGCACACTTGTATAGCTGACTGCTCTAACATGTAGATTAAGAGGTTAATTCAATAGAAACATTTAGAAAAGTAATAATAATTAAATCACAACAAGAGTCAGAAGATAAACTGGTTTTTGCATCCTGTTGGTGACAAAAATATCACATCTACCACATCTGCACATGCTGCATTATTTCCCTGAAAATTTTCACAGGCAGAAGCACTGAGGGGGAGCACTAACAGTTACTGTCTTCTCGGTTGTTTCATGCTGAGAGTTTGAGATCTACGCTGATCCATTAATGCCACATTTCTCTAAGACAACGGGGGACCTCAGCAGAAAGGCTCCCACAGTTCCTGTACATGTTCTCTGTGCAGCTCAACATTGTCCACCCCAGCGCAGAATTATGGAGCTTCCTGTGAAATGTTTAGGAGAACGTGACAACAAGTGCCAGATTGTTGACAGGCATCCATTTACGTAGATACTTCATGAACAGATTGCATTTCTCACCAAGGAGGTTGAGAAATGGAGCAGAAACTTTCATGCCCTTCAGCAAACAGGCAGAAAAAGGATGATGAATCACTAACAAAATCAAGATTTTTTTCTAGTTCCTTTAACATAAAAACATCTAAAGAGCCCCTTGCTCACAGGTATTGACTGCTTCTGAAGCTGTAGTCTTACTAGTTCTATGCCATATACTACATCTAGGAAAACAGATCTCTAATTTAATAAAGATGAAAGGAAACAAATTCAAGAGCCAATTCCATACACTACTATTAAAAAAACCAAAACAAAACAAACAAAGCCCCAAACACCCCATTTCTGTGAGAGTGTCCCACCAGATGCATTTCAGCATCATTGATGCACTACATCAATTCAAGAGACACAGTCACCAGTCACGTACCTCACTCAATAGACTACACAGATGTAGAACAAGTGTCTTTGATCTTTTCACAGACTGCACAACACAAACTGCTTACATGCAGTCAAAGCTTCTGTTTTTGAGATAAGAGATCTAGAAAGATCTAACAAAGGTAAGAGACCTACAGATCACTCTCACTTCCTTATACCTCTGCTCTACTTTCAAAATCAACTTCATTTCCTTCAAGACAGATGCCAGTCTACATAATTGCTTAAAAATAATTTTTGTTTTGCACAGAAACAGAAAATAACATCTCTGATCAAGAGTACTAGTGTAAATAAGGTATTCTCAAGTATATAGTTTACTCCTGAAAAAGCAGAATTCCCTCACATTTCAAGTAAAATATTAAGAGAAAAAAATTAATTACTCTTTCATCCACTCCCAATATTAAATCTATATTCTTAGAGTATTAGGAAATACACTAAGAGTCATTTGAAAAATACTTATAAAGGGCTCTCTCATACTGAATTTGATAGAAACATGAATGTTTAACAATCATACTGGTTCTGGTTTTAGTACTAATAATTAGTTTGCTCTTTAGTCAGTTTTCAGTTTTACTTCCATTTATTACTAACTAGAACACCACCAAGTAACAGGATTACTGGGCTCCCTAATTCTGCAAGAAATATAATCAGGAGGGAATTCTAGCAGAAGGAAAGGCTGCGGGCACTCATGTTGGACACCAGTTTACATGAGCACCCGTACCTAGAAGCAGGTCTGTATTGAGCATCAGAAAACTAACTTAGAAAAAAGAACTCATAATGCTGTGTTATACGTACTAATTCCCCATTCCAAAATACTAAGAGGAAGCTGTCCAGAAGACCTAGTAAAAAACATTAGAACAAAAGTGCCTGTAAATTATTGTTTTATGCAAATTTAGCATTGCTTTGTAGCTCTGAGTAAGCCATGTCATGGGAAGTTTGGGTTTCATTGTCTACAACACCCAAAATGATTTTCTTGCCAAACACCTGCTTAGGGATAAGAAAACAATGTGATTTTTTTCTTTTTTTAACATGACAAAAAATGGCAGCTTCTATATAATAATACAAGAGCTATATATAGGCTTCTAGAGAGTGAATCACTCAGGAAGAGGACATTTGGGTTCCTGGCCTTCCTACCTAGTTTCAAAGGTGGACTGCACAACTTTTTGAATGCACTCCTAATCATGATACTAGGACATGGTCAGTAAAGAAATGGAAACCACTGAAAAGAGAATGGGATCACAAGCAGACCACAACAAAGTTTCTGTCTCTGTAATGGGACCATTTGCATCCAGTGCTTCCTTTAATTGCATGTATTCACTGCAGGAGCACACAGGGGCATAAAGATTCAACATATGTCTAAGCCTTCTGTGAATCTAGAAACATACAAAATGAAGACAATTTAAAGATACGTATATGAATAAACCTTAAGGATAATTAATTTTCTTTTTTTTTATTGCTTTCAAAAAAATAACTGCATTAAACACATTTTCCAGGCCTCAAAAGAAGCTTTAAAGTATGTCCCCCATACATACAGAATTATAATGTTCAAAACAGAAACTTGATAGCAACAGATATACATAGAAAATTAACAGTTGTAGAAAACCAAGGAAGAAGCCCAAAGTAATGTGGAAATATCACTGTCAGCATACTTAAAGCACATTAAAAGTTTTCCTAATACTTTAGAAACAAAAAGAACTTCAACAATTCTACCACCCACAAATATTTATCAATCACTTTCTCATTTGGAGAAAAGATATTATTGAATATTAATGAATAAACACTTTATACTCTAACATCAGTTGATATGGATGCTGAAAAGGACTCACAAAAGCTGCACATACATTGTCAAGTCCAAAACCAAAACTGAAATACCTGAAAAAGTCAATGGTTGGGTTCTGGAGTAATCAAGATGAAGAAAACTAATTTGCTGCTCTTGATAAACGGACACAGAGCTGTAGGCTTCTCAAAATCATAGAGCAAATGAAAACAAGAAGGACAGTATTACTATTGAACTACCTTGGCTTATGGAAAAACTAGATTACTTGGTTATGTAATGAGGAAAATGCACAAGCACAGTTTAACAGCGACACAGATTCAGACTTTGCAAAACGTTATTTCAGACGTGTGGAAACATGGAATACAAACTCCTCTGTTGTAAAAGGGACTCGATTCTGAAAAGCAACAATGAAATTTAGCCAGTGTAGTAAATCATTGGGGAATATCAAAATAGTTTTAAACTGGGGAATATCAAAAGTATATGGATTTACTAACTCTGCTTTTGGCAGCGATATAACTGCAATGGGAAGTCTGTTCATACCTAGCATTTAGAATTCAAAAACCTAGGACACTGGCAAAAGGATTCAGGGAGGACTAATAGAATAATTAAGGAACTGAAAGACATATTCTCCCATACATGGCAGCACGGGATTAAACCGTTTAATTTCTAAAGGCAGGTCAGGATTTGATCATTTTTGATAAGCATCAGTACTAGAAAGTGAAATCTGATTTTCTATTGATTCATCTGCCTAGCAGACAAAGAAACTGCAAGTTCCAATTTCTAGCAGCTGAGACTATGTAGAATTAGATTACACAATAATTAATTTGCTGGTCCAACTTCTTTTTTTGCTTAAGTATCCAAAACAAGTGCTTACTGAAAAACAAATATGGCTGTGCTATTTCCACATTACAGGATTTTTGTTTCTGATAGAGACACTCTATTTAAAAAGGAGTTAATTCAGACAACTCCTATGGCTTTTTAATACAAAAAAGTATTAGAACAAATTGCCACAATGTCATATTCTTCAACAAAACTGTCAGGATAAATTGGAGAAGGCTAACAGATTTCTTGGGACTCTTCTCAGAACATCTTTTTCTTTCACTCTCAGGACATCAAAAGAGGTATTTAATACAACAGGTATGTGAAATTATCCTAACACTCATTTTGGCACTGACAAGTCCTCAAATGCAGCAGTCTAGTTCCGTGTGTCCAAAGACAGTCCAAGGACAGCAGCAGAAAAAATTTTGCAGAATGTGCTATAAAGGCAAGATTTAAAGAGCTAACCACTGACTAGGTCAAAGAAGATAGACAGAAGGAGACTTTGACAGTCTTTATTTCTGCCTCTAGATAGGCAGGAATGAGTAAAAATAAATAAAGGGAACTAAAGTTCAATATTAAGAAAAAAGGATAGTTTAACCAGCAACGACTTTTCAAGGGAGCTTGTGATACCTCCATCACTGGATGTTCCCAGAACAGGTTAGACTAAGAAGGGTGCAGACAGAGCTGAATCTGACTTGAAATAGGAAGAAAACCTTTGGGGTCTTTTGAAGTTTATATCTACAACTGTCCTGGATGACATGAAAAAACCCTCAACTTTCAGTTCGAAGTAAGAAAACTATGTAAGGTACATTCCTGCAGTTTAATGATCCTTTCTGCAAGTCACATTCCCGTGACTTTCATTTCAGATATCTAAAATTTCCATTGTAAGTTCAACTGGATAAATGCTTCCCCATTTTTTATCCTGAACGGTTGCACAGAGCTCCTAAATAGCTGCCACATTTCACAAGGGAAGTATTTGCATCTCAGTGTGGGTGAATACATGTCCACCCCCATCCAACTAGTACTGACAGATTATTTGACAGTTTAATTTCAGTCAGACCTATCTGCCTCAAGAGTATTTTTAAACATCAAGACAAAAGTTGTCTTAGAGTTTAATTTGTCTGGGATGTGCATGTTAGAAATCATATATCTAACACATGAAATGAACACACTGTCAACCCCAAACTCCTGCATGGGTTTGGTTGTTCAAATATCCACTTCCATATTGCCCTACTTAAGTTTTTCCAGTAGAGAATGTCACACTCATTAAATTTCACTTCTCCTACAACTGAGAAGATATTTGACAGTATTGTTCTCAGGCACAACAAGGGACTGGAATTTTTCTCATGGCTCTGCCTTGGACCTCAAGTAGGTTCCTTCCTATTGCTTTTGATGAGATGGAAGTTCTCCTGCTGCTAAAAAAATAGTAAATGCTTTTGTGAAAAGATATTGCCTTAATCATATCTCTGAATATTTAATTTCAAGTGTTGGCTCCTGCCTTCCCACAAACTCCACTTTTTAAAAGTCTTTTTTAATGCACTTTTCATTCATTGAGCAGTGTTAACAATTTTCAGTTGCAGAACTGTGTTCCACAATTGATGCTAGAACTTTTTAAGAAAGCATCTTTTTTTTCTTTTATAGTCATCTTCCTGAGAATCGCGTAAACAAGCCCATAAAATAAAGGGATTTTTTTTCTTACTTAAAATCAGAATGGTTAATTTATAAATGATGCAGAGAAGAAATTTACACAGAACAAAAAGGTGAATCAGCTCCTTGAAGCTTCTGGTTCACAGGATATTTTCATACAGAATACCATATTAAAAATATATTGCTTACAGCAAGGAAATCATGGCTTCCTGCCTTTTATAGAGAAATTTAAGTCTTTGGCATTAACTACAATATTTGAAGAGCACTACAAGCAAAGTCAAAATTCTGTTTCTGCCAGGGGAAAAGCAGCTGTCACAAACCAGGAAAACTTTTTAGACCTTCATTTAACATATAAAGAAACCCTTCTAAGTTCTAAAAACAAAAGAGTCATTGTAAAATAATCTTATTTGCTTGAAGTCTCAGCCATTTGGCACCCACCCAGCCAGGGTGAAAAGACAGACACTTAATACACAAAGATCCTAGCAACTAGAAGTCTGCAGGGAGCAGGAGATTGTATTGCCAGCAACTGAGTGATCAAGATCTCATATATTAAAAAGGAATATACAAAATTAGGTGTTCATGGGCCACCTTAGTCTTTTGGAATAGACCAGAAGCAGGAAGATGGGCAGTAACAATCATAGTCAAAGGGGGCAGACACCTGTATGTCCTGTAAGCTGCATGACCCTACAAATGTGAGTAAAAACGTTAGATCAACTTCTGACAAAAGGAAAATAGAGGGACCAATACAGCTAGCTTCATTCACCACCATTTTAAAAATCTAGTAACTCCGTTAAGCTGCTCATTTTCTTCTCAAAGTTGAGACACACACCTATCCTGGTATTTGGCAAGACAAAAAAAACATTCTGAGTTTTTTCATCTGAACTTTTACATTTCTCCCCCACCCCAGCAGAAGGGGCAGCAGGCAAAGTGACAAGTTAAGAAAAAAAAAAAGAGTAATGTCATTTTTTTATTCAAAAGTAGTGGTGGATAATCCATTTAGCTCTGACCATATGCATTTTACTTGCGTGGCAGCAAGCCATGAATTCTCAGTGCCCCTCACAAGGAGACTCCTGGCCCACGGCTTCTGACAATATGCCAGAGTCCAAACCAAGCCAGACCAGCTGTAGCTGTACATTCTTTACATGTGAAACCCAACAGTGTTTCCCCATGCCCAATACTGAACATTCAAGGGGCTGCATACACAAACACCTACTGTCACATGCTACCTAACACCCTAAGGAGCCAACCAGCTCCAATATTTTACTTTCTCCTCAAGCACTGAAGGGGTCACTGTTATCATAAAAACATTTTAATTATCTTTTAGAAGTAAAAACCTAAGTATTTTCCCACAACACGTTCAACTGTTTTGATTCTCTGTAAGTGGCAGTGTTCTTACTATGCATAATAAAACCATGAAATAATGGATGGATGTGTTATTATGACAAACAGATCCCTTTCATAGTATCAGATCCTCTGTACCTGCACAGAGAAAACTTGGGGGGGTTGTCCTTGCAATGTTTACCAAAGTACTCTAGAGGTAATATTTGTGCTTTGTGAATGGTTTCTCTTTTTTTCCCTCACACCAACAAATAGTTTTACTCAACTAATTACATATTATCAGCAGGTAATTTCACCTCAATTATTTTTTGCCTCTAAAACCAGCAAGTGCACAACTGTGAGAACAAAGCTATAAACATTTCAAATGAGCACTGATTTGACTGCAGTGATCCAGCATGCTGAGTTAAACTGCCAACATGTATGGCTTCAATAATAACAAGTGACATTTCAAAACCCTAAAGCAGTCACTGAAGAATGCTTCGTGGGTTATGTCACCTTTATGCAATGTACCATTAGAAGCATACATTGGTCATTAATTACTATGCTTCAATAAGGTAAATGAGCACTTGAAACTGGATACTATGCACTGACAGACCAGTGTTTGACTTTCTGGAATTTTCAACAGGGTAAACTAACAACTGAGGCCATGATTTTTAAAAGCATCAGGTAATTGCTTGTATGTATCTAACTTAAAATAGACCTTTAGGAACTAGATTAATTTGGTTTACATTAATTTCTTATTGCTGTGCTAAGCACTTGTAACCTGTACCACACCAAATCTTAAAATGTAATAAGAAAGCTAAAAAAAAGTCAAGTGAAAAGAATCAGACCTGTCCATTAAATGGATGCATATAAGCAAAGGTTCTATGTATATTTGATCACATTTTCCACCCCAAAAGATCCACCAGCATCATCATTTCTACCACTGACAACTATGCATGGAGGAGAAAAGGGTTTTTATTATTCACAAATAAACTCAAAACCCAGTAAAATGAACAAAAATTAACAAGTAGCAAAAAGAAAGCTTAATGAAATAAAAATAAAATGCCTGTATTGTTATGTAGAGGGACGTCTGAATATAGACCAAATTTCTAGGGCCAGAAACAATTTTGCATGCACAGACGTGGCACCACAGGCAGGTGCATATTTAAATTACATGCACATGTACATTCTTGGTTTCTGACCATTCCCTCCCTTCCCGCCCACTGGTCCCTCTTTGGACAGATCTGATTAGAGACTGAAGATCATCTCAGCCCACAGTCACAAACCTAGCTGCAGCAAGAAGTTCTGTTTACAGCCTACGAAAATCTGTGCAGATAATCTCCCTCAAAATGCAAAAAAATACACCACTCTAAAAAAGTTACATTACAGAGAAAGCCATAATAACTAAATACTTACAATGATACGGCAGAAAATACAGATACACAAGGTTTGAGTAGTCTAGAAACATTCTAGAAATATTCTTTGCAACCATATATTTTTATTTTCCTGTAAAGGGAAGTAGAAAAAATGTTTAATGTTCTTTAGTGCAATAATGCATCTGTCATTCCTCACCATTACTCAGAATGTTTCCAATTTGCAAACTTGCCTATATTTTGCTAAATCTTATCCTAAATACAGTCCAGTTCCCTTTTTCGTTCTAAAGATTTTATAACCATGTAAGTGGACAAAAGTGACCACTTTGCAGGGGTTGTCTCATGAAAAAAAAGCTGGGAAATCACTCACAGCTTTGTCTGCCTACTGGGTATAACAACCAAAGAGCCCACGCCAACTTCACCACATCACATCAGCCTCTTCCTCCCTTCCCCCTGAACTACAGCTGGATCCAAGAAAAAAGCATCTGATCTCACCCAAAAGTCCACACAACCAAAGTAATGGAATCATCCAATCCTGAATGGAACTGGTTGTGTTTATGAAAAAGCTGAAGTGAAAAAAAAAGAATGATTTATGCTGTTAAGATTAATTATTAAACAGAAAGAGAAGTCTTCACACTGGTATTTTAAAAAGAAGAAAAAAAAAAAAAATTTGCCAATGATTACTTCTGCCAAGCTGGAAAAATATCCTTTTTGTTTGAAATGAAATATGCATAAATATACAGGAGTGACAAAAGACTATTTTTTTTGCTTTCAGAGCACTATAATTTTACTTAAATGGTAGGTGTTCTTTCTAAACAGAATGGCATTTCAAAGAGGCACCCAATCCTGTATTTTAAATGCAACAGTCATCTCTGAAACAGGGTCTTGAAGAAAATTTCAAAATAGCAAGAAGCAAATTAGCAAAAAAACAAACTTATCAACTCTACTTTGAATAAAAACATAATCATGAGGAAACAAATGTACCTCTCCCTTCCCCCCTTCTCCTTTCTCTAAAGTCTGTGCCTGCACAAAGATATAAGAAGCCACTAAACCACAGCGTCCCACGCCTGCCAACCGCAATGGCTAAATAACTCACCATGTATCAGCAACATTTTACATGAATGTATTCCCTTGAGATTTTGAAATAAAAAATGTATACAGCAAAATGATCACTGAAATTAAATGAGAAAATTTTAAAATCAACATCTTTTAACAATTAATTTTTCTTTACTAAAAAGGGTGAGTTTATGTATTCATTCAAACATACAGCACATCTCTTTACAGTGGCTTGAGTAGGCAATCAGGTCAAAGAGCTTTTTCCCTAGTAACAAAAAAAGCAAACTTGCTACATAGGTTATTTTCACTAATTGATTCTGATTGATTAACCTCCACAACTATGATTAGAGGAAGAAGAAAAACGAAGGAATATTGAAGATGAATTTAAATAACAAGAACATTAAGTTTGGTCAATGCCAGTGAATGATTGTGATGAGAGAAGAACAGGGCACAAAATTCCTTGAACACTGATTTCAGAATTACAATGAAGATCTTAATCTCATATTCAACAACTACCCCTCTCCTACCCCTAAAGAGCAGCAGAAAAACATTTTAGACTGTCTTCCAACTGGGGTTCTTTGCAAAGCCTAAGAACGTAAAAGGGAATGTATTTCGCATTTCTATCCACAATTATATTATATCAAAGGCCAATGACAGTTCAAATTTAGAGACTTCTAAAGTTGACACTTTTATTTAGCTGTTTCTTTTATGCCATGCTTACTCCTTTTAAAATATTAGTGATTTCCTTTACACATTGTTACCTACTATATGAGCTAGTGTATCTTTTCAGCAATAAGACATAAAAACACTCTTTAACTGTTTTTTATAGAGTGATAAAATCATAGCATACCAGACCTTAGGCAGTGGTATCTCTCGTATGGCTCCTAGCAGCTACAAGGTGTAGCAAATATCCTAGGAATGGATGAAACAGGGAAATGAGAGGCTAGAAACTGGGACAGACATACTTATGTACTAAATCCAAAGATTTCAACACCTGTACCCTGAGTTCTGACACATGCCATATATAATTTTTATTTCTACCATTAAGGTTTTTTAAGTTTCATAATTTTTACAATTTAAGAAATGCAGTGGAAAGCTGGGCTTCACTAGATTCTTGCTGTCATCTCATATACTCCACATGTGTTACCAGTACATTGCAGAGACACTGCTGTCCTCTCTATCAGGTCAAACAGAAGTTATAAAATTCTGATTTAGACTGGCAACTCA
This sequence comes from Corvus brachyrhynchos, assembly GCF_000691975.1. Classification (NCBI taxonomy): domain Eukaryota; kingdom Metazoa; phylum Chordata; class Aves; order Passeriformes; family Corvidae; genus Corvus; species Corvus brachyrhynchos. Next base: position 18,723,313 of record NW_008239553.1, read on the forward strand.
AAAATGAGTCAGGTCATGTCGAGTAATCTCTTTCACCCTCTTTTGAGCACATCATAAACTCCTTCAGAAACAACTTTTGTGTACACAATCCCTTACCAAATTAGACATCAGCATTCTGCCTCATATCCAGCAGAAACATAGTGTTACACTGTAAACAATGGCCAGCTGACCTCACCTTCAACAGAAACTTAATCATAAAAGAATGTTTTGAAATAGATTTTCTAAGTCAATTAGCGAAGATGACTTCCACAGAAATAAAAGTATTTGTGTTTATTTATAGCAAAGCCAAGCCGAGAAAGAACTACCTCTCAAGATATGCTATTTGAGGATACATGGTCCTGTGTTAATTTTGTTAACTCACGAAGTTACCATGAAGTACAGTGTTGCACTTAACCAACCACAGAAGCCAAGTACCAGAATGGAGGTGTGCCTCTACAAACAAAAATCTCTTCCTTTGACTCTTAAGCATATTCAGCAGAGAGTGATCTATTCATGCTCTAGTAAAATGCACAGGTAAAACTCAACGTAGGTATGACGCATAATCCCTGCACTCCACTGCCAATAAATACATAAATAAATAAAATATCAAATAGATTACCTGGAAATAAGATAAAATGAATAGAACTAAGGAAATACATAATGTATCTTACAGGATGAGACAAAGTTTTGTTTGGTTAACCTGTCTCAATGAACTTCAAAAAGAAAGTAGGAGAAGCTTGCAGAGATATCAATCTAGAACAGAATGAAAATAACAAGAAAACCCAAGATACAGACAACAAAAGTGACTATCAGGTGACTAGGAAGAGAATCAGGCTGCATATTTTAAAATAATTCTGTAGCTCCAAAGAAATTTATCTTTCAGACAGTTTTTCCAAGTAAAGCCCATGGGGCAGAAACCCGAATCTTCTTAAAGTCAAGTTTGACAATTTTATGACAAGTTAAATGATATGACTGTCTGCCATGACAGACAGTAACACAGGAGATCCTTGCCAGCCCTAGAATCCTGTTTAAAGTTTAAGAAGGAAAAAAAACCAACACACCCACACTGCTATTAATCTTACCAAAATACTAAATTATTACCAATCTGTTAATCAGTTTTATCCTCTTAGAAGTAGGCATAAAGAATAAGCTGCTGAAGCAACATAAAATCTTCTGAACCATGCCAATATTACAGCTGAAATCTGCTGAAATCTCCCAGAGCTAAGTTTTCATGTTTTATACTAGCTTATAGCAAAGAAATAAAGCAGAAAGCATTAACTTTTGCTAATGTGCAAATACTTTCAATACGTATGATAAATAATTCAAACAATGCAGCTTTCCTCCAGGAAGTTCTTAAAAGATTAATAGAAATATAAACCCAAACTCATTAATTCTACTGCCATTACCCCAGAAATTCTTTCCTCTTGATCTGAGAACTTTTGTAGCCTTTTCGTATATATCTATCTGCATCACATTATAGTAATACCTAATATATATAAAATGTGTCTATTATATTCTCTCTGTTGTTCCACTATCTATATACTACATGAAAATTTAGTTTAGGTATTTTTATAACAAGCTACTTCTGTTAATAGTAATGTTCAAGTGAGTTTTTTGTACACAGATGATTTATTTCTGAGGTGTCATCTCACAGGTGAACTGGAATCCCAAACTGGACTGACTTATCAATGCTGGCAAATGAACTATTGGCAGAAAGAAGGGAAGAAAAATAAATTAGTGCTGCAGTTGTGATGATGTAGGGATTCAAACAGTTCTCAGTGTTATACAAGCAATAACTACTTGTTTTGCTCCCTTTTTTTACACAGGCTGACAAACTTACTGCCACTCCCTTTGCTAATATTTCTCTCTGTCCACAGGTTCCAAGCTTCGTTTCATTGAAACCTGGACTAAGATAACTAAGAAAATTTCAGAGAAAATGTTCTCAGGTGTACTTTAGTTGTACAGCCACCACTGTTGTTTTAGCCCTAATGAAGGGCTGATGTTTCCAAACATATCAGTTAATGCACACACAAAAATGTTACCACTTCCTACCACAGAAGTCAAAGACCATAGTTTTAAATGTTTTCTGCCTTTTTTTTAATTTTATAATGAAACTACATAAATCTTCCCTCATACTTTGGAAAGCCTTCAGCCATTACAACAGAGGTGCTCTCCTCACCAGTCTTAAGTACTTATTTCCAATAAGGCTCCATTGCTACCACAGACATTCGTTCCTTCTGTGGTATTTCAAATATCATTCCAATTATCATTACTTCCTGCTTTAAGTTTTATTCTCTTCTAGTGTGACAGTATGGCTTTTTCAATGGGTTGGATGTTGCAATTTCCCATACCTATCAGCAATAGTTACAAAACTCTGATTAATGCTTTCTGCATTCTTCATATGAGAATGATTAAATCTGCTTATACAGTTTATTATTTTATATTTTCTTTTAATTTTATTCTAATTTTAATAATTTAGAATTTTATAACATACATTTATTTAATATTTTAAAATTATTTTTCCTATCTAATTATTGTAACAACATCATATCTTGCCTCTCCATCAAGTCTACTGAAAGCTCCCTCACATGCTTATCAACTGTAATCTAAAGAGATTCAAAGCAAACTAATATGAAACAAATTCATTGGGACTGAGGGTTGACGAAGCTGCATCACTGCATTTATTCACACATCTGCAGAATCAGGTCTTAACCTCATACTTGAAAAGTGTACACACTGTTAAAGAATGATCTACTGTTTATTTTTTAAAAAGCAGTTTTCTGATTAACACCATCTTAGTCATACCTTTGAAAACAGTCAAACCAAACTTAAAGGAGGAGGCTAGAGTAGCACAAACACATCCTGTATTTACACACAGTGAATGCAGACATGCTTAGCAATACCAATGCACAGAAACAACAAGCAGCATTTTGTCACAACTTGAGAAACAATAAGGGGTATCAATCTTTGAGGGGTTTACACTTCTTTATGGGAATTCAGTTAATACTTTGGGTTTTAACCACCTCAAGCTAAAAGGAAGCTGCAGTAACATCACATAACTTTTGACTGCCTTCTGAATAAACAGTGTATTTATTTGCCTGCTAAAGCTACCTGACACAATACCAAATCACTTATTGAAAGAAATTCCTCCCTGTGGGAACTTCAGCCTTGAAGCAAACAAAAGGCAAAGCAATGTTGCATTTCAGTCTAAGAAACTAAAAACCAAAATCGAGTTTGAATTTCTAGAAAGTCAAATCTCCCATTTCTCTTATAAATGAATATGATCTCTAGAACATCCATGGTGGTTTAAGAAATTTTCATTTTGCACAGGCATTTGTACATAGCATCACAAGGAAACCAGAAACCATGGTTATACAAAGTCCTCCCTGTTCTTTCTCTTGCTCCTCAGAACAGGGTTACCACAGCAACAAGTGAACATCTATCCAGCAGCTAACACCATCACTGGATGTGTGCCATTGGAGAGCGGAGTTCACTGACACTACATTCAATAATTTAAGCACCATCAGACACAAAGAGCTATAGAAAAAGTAAAAATAATTTAGTAAGAACTTTAGCTGACTGACTACACGATTTTACCCGACAGACTATTCCAACAGCAAACACACCCAGGGGAATATTTGCAGTAAGTTTTAACATCACTCTCCTCAGCCCTCTCTTGTGGATGACAAAAGTTTAAACATTGTTATATATATATCTACACACATATATGTATGTACTTACATCTGAATGCATGCTTGTATACACAAAATTAAAATAAATTTAGGCTTAGTATTTGTAAGCATGAAGAGAGGGATGAAAGAGATGCCATTAGCACAGGACTAGTATTTTCCTTCAGTAAACCACTACAAATCAGAACACAATGCACAGTCCAACCTCCCTGAGACACCTGCATCTTTCTGGTATGCCAACACTTAGGTCTTACTTCACACAACATAAAAATTTACATTGATTAGAAATATAAATGTCAAAAGTCCAAGCCAGAAGGTTCAAACAAGTTTCCTCAAGAACAGAAGGATGGAACAGTAGCAGAGTCCTGCCTAGGAGACAGACTGCAGCCTGCAGCTTAGGCTTGAGAAAAAGGGAATGTGAGGGTTCTTTAACCACGGAATACTGGAGGAAAGCACCAACTCCTGTTATTCTGTCTCTGCTGTATATAAACACCACGCTGATGGCACTTCCTGATGTCTCTTGCTGGCTACATCTTTGTAACCAAAATGGACCAGCACTCTCATGCCACATCACAGCCAAAGAAGAAGCGTAAAGTTCATGGGAAAGCACTTGTGTTATCTGGCAACCAAAATGGACCAGCACTCTCACGCCACATCAAAGATTGGGGGAAGAAGAAGGGTAAAGTTCATGGGAAAGCACTTGTGTTATCTGGGCAGAATATTTTGCTGATGACCCATCCACCAGCTGCCTGAGAGACCACAGCATCAGTCAGTACACATCCTGGTAGTCCAGTCCTTTCTCACCTGTCCCACCCACCAAAGCAAGTGCCCACATAAAGACTCACTGAAGTTATGCTTTCCACACAATTATAAATACTTGGAGAGTCAGATCACCAGTTTTTCATGTTATTAAACCAAAGAAAGTCTTTCAAATCTAATGCCACACAAGAGCTCATGGTCCAAGCTTATAATGTCCACAGCCTCACATCATAACCTTCTGTAATATATGTAAGTCTCCACAGGGACTTATGCTGCTCGGGTACTTATCAGAGGCATCTTTCAACAGCATGACTGGGATACAAATAGAGAACACTAAACTGTGAGGTTTGCCAGGACCCCTTTAGAAGGCTACACTATTCATGGTGCATTTGTTGTAGGCAGGGTCTTGTCCTTGCTTCATGTAGAGGTGAAGTTCTACCTATAGAACTCTATTCTCCAGTTGCCTTCCTAGCGGAACTAATTACAACAAATAGCCTTAATAGTCAATAAGACAGGATAACGACCTGATTCATGGAACACACCAACACAATCTTGCAGGTTGGAAGAGACCTTTGGAGCTCATCTAGTCCAACCTCCTGCACCAAGCATCATGGAATGGACTAATGAATTACCTGTTGGACCACCTGGTCCAAAACCAGTGCAGCAGAATTTTAAAATAAAAATCCATCATCTTTTTAAGATTCATTTTGCTAAGACAAGACAAAGACATTTGCATAATACTAGAATTCACTGTAAGTCATCATTCCACTATTACATTTCTGTTTGTATTGGTAGCTGGGGAAAGCATTTATTACTCCCTTTTTGTGTCAATGATATAGATAACATACCTCACCTGTAAAACAGCTTTTAAGTCTCACAACACTATGAAGTATCTTGGAAGAATAAAGTCAGTTCTACAAGCCAACAGCAGAAAACATGGACTGTTAAAGCACAGGATTTTAAAGCTGAATACACAGGCAACACAATGTAAATACTCTGGATGAGGAAAAAAAAAAATCTTACTTCCTTCACTTACCAAAGTCCCCTCTCAATGGTCTGACAAATTATAAAGTATTATCTTTTTGTTTTTAAAAGTACAGCCCAAGATAAATGATGCATTATACTGACTACTTTTCCTGCAAGCTTGTCCTCTGTATTCCTTGCTTTCAAATTTTAACCTAGTATTCTCACAAAATCAAGTGCCTAAAAATATCAGAGATATATTTATCCCAAAGTAACGGTCAGAGATCAAAATATATATTTTCTCTGTAGCAGTCTTGAAAAATACTATACTATATTGGTATATTACACTACCAAATCTCAAACTCACCTAAATTTTCAGGTTTATTAAATTTAAGGTGGCCATTAAACAGGAATGTTTTATCATCAGTCATCCCACTTCTTAGATATCTGCTATTGAAGAATTAAAAGCCATTTCTGAGTGCTTTTATACAAAGACAGGGTACATCTGAAAAACAGACATTCAAAATCCCTATGAGCAATGCAGATGTCATTAAATGTCTCTTGTAATGGAAAGTATTGCAAATTGAAAGGTTAAATACTACTAACTTGAAGATGTGAATACATGATGTGTAGCTATATAACAAAAAAACCCAGATGCTTTCAAGGCACATGGTCCGACATCTACTAAAAAAAACTATGTATGCAATCTATAAACATTAAAACAAACCAAAACAAATTAAAAAACCAATCACTTAACTCCACATTGTTTTCTCAGGGGGGACAAGGAATAAACATTTTGCTCAATTTTAGTATCATAACAAAAATCTCATCTTGCATTCTTGCTCTAAAACTGATACAGGAAAAACAAACTGCTAACATTTTACACAGTGCTTCTTTTAAGTAACTTGAAAAGTTTTAATAAATATTCATGTTGGACTATCCCTTGCCACAACAAAAAGAAAAAAATATAAATAAGCTTTCAGCATAAAACAATCATTAATTTCAAGTGGTACTTAATTAGTGAGTCTGGAACAAATCTACATAAATTCTCATTACCATATAAAGCACATTTACTTCCACCTTCTAAGTAAAGCTAACTGTAGGTAAATTAAGGGTTTGACCTTCCTATGTCAGCATGGTGGTTAGTGCTTCATTTCCTGTTTTCCAAAGTTTCAGTTTCCTGACACTCTACTTTCTGCAGCAACTTTTATCTAGCAAAACCAGCTACATTTTGACAAAAAAAAAAGTCAGTGAAGTCAACATCTTTTAACAGAAATAGTAGTTTTAGAAACTAATGACAATTCTATTAGTTACAACTTTCACACGTTTGCATTTAAAAAGCTATGTGATGCTATGCAATTCCACATTACTCCATCATCCAGGATAATTTAGCACAATAGATGTGTATTTATAGTCCCACAGTGCAAGATTCATTTTATACTTGCTAATGTTACCAGACAGAGGATTCACAGACATGCCTTGTATTTTAATATCTGAAGCATTTTATTGCACAATTTTAGCAATTTTTCATTTGTGACAGGCAACCTGTGCCTTGCACTGTCCAAACTGCAGCTTCCAGCTATTTCTATCTTGCCCAACATTTTCATCCTTATTAGTCCATTACCAATACATTAACAATTAGACAGAGCTGCTCCTTGCAGATTTAGCATCATATGCTGTGTTGTAACACTGTTTACCAGAACAGTGTTCCTCTACATAGCTTCTATCACATCTTAAGCAATGCCTGCATCTACCTCCCTGCTGGGATTGCCCAGGACTGTGCTGCCACGTGCCTTGACCCACCAGCTGCTCTGTCAGTTTCTACACTATATTCCAATGACAGCATAGATCACGCAACATATATATATATAAAATAATGTTTCATTTCTTAGTTTCCAGAAGTTTAAATTTCAGTTATCTTCATGACACCATCCCATATTGTGAGTATCACTGGAATATTTCAGGAGGACATAACCTAATACTAAAGGGTAACATCTTCCCAAGTGCAAGCAGAGAAGGAGCACTAAAATTCAAAGCATGGCTCTTCCATCTTTGCTGATCTATGTGGAGTAAATAACAAACAGCTGGAAAGCTAACAAAGTGCCTGTGATGTGGCACATCATGGAAGTTGCCCTTACTGTAACTCCTCCATTGTAAAAAGGGGCACAACACTTCAGATGTCCTCAACTTTTTTGTCCCAATACACTATTTTACAAAAGAAACTTATCTATAAATATGTACAAACAGCTTATAGTACTAATCTATTTTGAAGTACGTGTGTTGTTAATACACTTATTTATCCGTGCATGTGACAGAAATCCAAATGTCATCTTTAGAGAAGGTATTGGAAAACAGAAAAAAAGAAAAATCACCAAAAAGCTCACAAAACTAAACATACCCAAAAGAAAAAAACCAAACACCAACACCACTAGTCTGATCCTCATGTTTCATAAAATTCTTTGGGATTTGTTACTTGTTTTATCTTCTTTGAACGTTTCAACAATTATATCAAGATATCAAACCCTAAAATAAAGTCAAATCTTTGAAGGAAAGCATGGTCACCATGAAAAATAGCTAGCCTCTGAAAGAGAATTATAATTTAACAACATGTTCTTGGCAGTGATTAATATCCATTTACTGTGAGCTTTCAATACTTGAGTGGCTAGTTTACTGTTTGTACTTTGTCCTATAATAAACTGACACAGAATTTTGTCATTTGTTTCCTCATAAAATTTTCCATTTCTCATCTGATACCAAGGACAGCTCAAAATTTGATAAACTGTTTTGCCAGATTTTGTACACAAAATCCCATCTTCACTGACACAGGTTTATATCGACTTATTTTCACCTCCTGCACAGCTATGCAGATTCTGCTATATATGTAAATACATCTTGTGACAGTTTTACACTTTGGCAGATTGCAAATGCTGTCAGATTAGAGTTGGTGTCTTTGATAAAGTAAATAAGTTACAGGGAATTACTACAGCAAGGGGCAGTGGGTATGAATGCCCACATTAGTACTTAATGCTGAAGCTCTCAGCAGCTGAACATTCATGCCTAAAGGCTAGGTGTTGCTGTTCATCATATTAAAACTCTGGTTTACATAAAGCAGCAACATATTTGACACTTGCTTTTATCACTTTTTTAACCCCTGTACAAAGGTTCCAGTAGTTCCCCAGAAGGTATATAAAACAGAGAAGAAAAAAACCCCAACTCACAGTATAAAAAAATCCATGCATGCAAGGGTAGGAAGTGTTACTAGATCACAAACAAGCTATTTCTGGGGCTCATTCTTTATTCTTTTAATACCAAGCTCATTGTTAGCCCATAAATGTAGCTCTGAGAATACTTTTGCAAACTGGCAAGTTTTGTATCATTACAGATTGTTGTTAAGATTATGACAGAAATATTTATAGCAACAGACAGGAGACAAAGCAACCTCCTGTGACAGCTCCAAGCATTAGATCTTCAATGGGTTAAAGGCAATAAAAACACAAAGAGAAAGAACATATATCTATATGCACACACACGTGTGTACGAAAAAGCACTAAACATACTGGGTGACAGTTTTCTACTTAATTTCAGGAAATGTATCTAACAATTTCAAATAGTGCTTAAAGGCGGCTGCTGTGAACACATTCCATGCAGTTATCACCAATACATGCTAACACTTACCTTCAGCAAATGCTGAGGAAAACCCCTAAAACCCACTGGGAGTAAGAAAAAGCTGCAGACTTAGAATATGGACAGATGGATAGGTGTATTCAGAAATTAGTTTTATGGACTTTTAAACACAAGAAATGGCTCTACTGACACACAGAACAGCCTGAGAAGAGATCTCCATATAAGCAGCTTTATGTAATTATACAAGAAGGCCACATTAGGGAAAAAGAGTTGTGAGCATGTGCAGTATGAAGAAATGGTGACAAATCAGTATTCCCAAATGGTCTGCCTTCATGCCGCTTACCTCCCCCTACTTCTGGGATTTCTTTGTAGGCTTTGTCTTTTCTTTTCCACAATATCTAATATGGCCTGTTTCACAGATAAAAAAAAAAAAAAACCACACATTTCAGAGCTCTTCATTTGTTTGTACTTCCTGTAGTTGTACACTAGCTTAACATTCCTTACCATCTTATTCTCATCTTACATGACTCTCTTCCTTTCTGCTTCTACTTCTCCTCTCAGATTTCTTTCAAACAGTTGCCTCCCTGACCTGGACCCTATCATTTTACCTCACTTAAATGTCTCTTGAGATCACTTTTCTTCTGTTCTCCACAAAAAATAAACATTTCAGGTGGAAACAGCAAGCTCCAGATGCAGGTAGGTCCTCATACTATCAGTAGGTTCTTTAATTCCACCACCACTTCACCCAAGAACCACAGCACCACCACGGCTTCCTGCATTTCCACTTCGCAGAAGTAATCATTAGAAGAAAACCTTGCTGATAGTGAGGTTGAAGATGTTCCAAGTCAGTCACTCAAATTCTTCTTATAGGAGAACTCTGCTGTAATTAACATCAGTAAAGGATCTACGGAAATTTTATGGTGTTGCAGAAACATTGTTCTACTGCTTATACTATCTTCTTATCCATCAACAGTTAAGACATGAGCCAGAAAGATCATCTATTAATCCATCCAAAGAGCACACTGAAATTTACAAAATTCTCTGTAATAGAACATAATCACAAACCATGTGGTTTTTATACCATTCCCCAAAAAACACCACCCTCCACTGAAACACAACAATATTCATAACAGGCCAGCAAACTCTAACATCCACCTTCCTATTAACTGGAGTTCTTTTCTGTTTTACAAACATCTGGCTACTGCTGTTCTCAAGCAAGGAACTGTAAACTGTTGATTTTCAATAAAGAAAAAATTAATTTAGTTTTAAAATATACAGTTTAACATCTAAGAAAATTCAAGTGGAAATTACACCAAATTAGAGAAATGGATGTTTGGTCCTGACACTAGTTTTGAAATTGTACGCCTAAGGAAAAGAAGATGTGACCTGTATGAAAATAAGAACTTTCTAAGAACGCATTAATTTTAATGCCAGTGTTCAAGCAGGTCTACAATTACTGTTTGTTCACTCCAAGTAAATGACTGGACAGGAGGGAAGAACTGGGTGAAGTCACTTTAACAGCAGACTTTATCAGTGCTTTAGCAAAATGTTCTTGCCAAGGAACTAGAAACAAACCATTTTCATTTTATCCAGCTTTATAAATTCTCAAGTATTTTTTCTCTCTGCAGCAAAATAAACTTCAGATCTTACAGAGTTTTACAGAAAGAAAAATATATATCTGACACTAGAACATCCAACAGCTATTCACCAGCACTTTTAAGGAGTTCAGAGTGTGTTTTGGCCATAGTGCTCCCCAACTCATATAACAAATTCCAATTTGTTACTATATGCCCACAGTTTTTTTACAGTGCAATTCCTTTTTGCTGAGCACCATTAATTCCTGGGGTTTGTGTCTGCTGTGTTAGGGGAAGAAAAAACAAAACAAAAAACCCAAACCCTCCCTGCAAAAAGAAAAAAAAAACAAAAAACAAAAAACCCCAACACACAAAAACACACAAAACCCCCACAACCCACAACACAACTCTGTCTAAATCAGTGTAAAAATATCCTTAAAAACAGATATTAGAGTGCAAAACCATCTGTCAATTATGGCACAATAACAGTTTGTATTGATAACTGCAAATAACAGTTCTGCATTTGGGTCATTTTTCACACATTTTGATGCCTTCTATCACACACACTGGCAGGCTTGAAAGTTGAAAGGTACGACAGCAAAGCTTTAGTGAAATAAGAGCCGTCTTTCATTCTTGCAGTTTTAGGCCTACTAGAGACAGTACTAAATGCTGATCTTCCCTAAAGTTCATCTACTAATCAGGAAACTGCAAGCAATTTTATTGAAGTCCTGCTAGTCTCAAACCCATTTTTAGGTACAAGAATTTTAATTAATTTATGAACATTATAGGAGAAATCTGGGGCCTCATTCTCATTAGTAACTTTATTTGAAATGTAATTTCCTTAAAAGCTAATGAAGAAAGTGGAACTATTACTGCCAGCCATTTGCGAGCAAGAGGGTCGGCTAAACACTTCTTGAATATAACATTAATTTTAACTACTTTAACTTCAATGTTAAATGCATGTAGAAGTGAAAGTAAGTCATGGAATAGTTACCAGATTTTAGATTGCAAGTTTACTATTCATTCAGTAATAACACTGAGAAGCTTATTTAAATGAAAAATCCAACCCAGTGTTGGTGAAAAATCTTTCACATTTCAAAACAGTGACTCTAACCAATAGCTAGATTTTCTAAAAGAAAAAAGCCTATTTAGTCTGCATAAAATTTCTCTCTTTGCAGGGCAAAATCTGAAATATGTCTGTACTAAAAAAAATAAGAAGCCAGAAAATTCTTAACTGGAACCAAGCCACATCTACAAACATAAAAAAACATACCATAAAATAAAGGACTACTCTTGGTTTTCTTCACTCACATCTCACACCAATTTAGTGTCAGAATCAGTACTTATACAACAAGTACATACTTGTAATCATTTACTGTGAACTAGTGCTGAGAACCAATTCAGTGAATCCAATTCTTCGTATATTTAAGGGTATTTATTCATTGACTCTGCATCTACCAGTATCTAGCTCATGGATTATACTCACAGTCTTCTCCCATCAGCACAGAAAATGATCTGGTTTTCTGGATGAAAGATTTGAATAAATAATATATAGTTGTTTAATGCTAAATACTCATTATGTTCGAGACGAAGAGTTCAGTCACCAGCAGATCAAATTTACTAACTCCAACAATTAACACAATGGCTTTACTACAGTCTTTGTACCTCACAAATCTCACAATGTGATGATCTGGTATCACTGACAGTCACCTGCCCATCTTAAATACCAGCAACGTAGTTTGCACCTTAATAATAAAATATGATATTCTATAACAGGATTCCTTCTGTAATTTCCAATTTCATAGTAATGATTAATATTAAAAACAACTAATGCTCCTCCTTCAGAAACTTCTGTCATGTTGCCTTCAGTATTCTTCTGTAAACAAGAATGCAAGTAAGATCACTCCAGTAAAGATAAATTTTAAAAAAATCTTACAAGATCTTACCAAAAATTCACCTTGATAGGTAAAATTGAGGAAAAACTCAGCCGTGACAACAGGATTCAGTAAACCATCTAGTTTGTGCTATGAGTTATACAGCTAGCATTTATACAAAATGTATATGAAAATTGAACATCTGAACTCCGAATTATGCGGTAGTGCCAGGTCTTTCCTTTTTTTTCAAAAGCCCGTTCATACCTGAGAATATTAAGCCCATTTTTCTCCATTACCAGTTTTATTACACAATTAGTATTGAGCAGGGTTATACCAAACGCCTGCCAGTTCTCTGTGAGCAAATTCCCAGCACACACCGCGAGCAGCAATCAGAACGAGCACAGCTGGGAGTCCGTGCTCAGGGCACTTCAGCCGTTTAATCAATCCATGTGCATTTCAAGCGAGTTATCTGCAACAAGAATGGTGGTATAGTCCCAGCAGTGCTTATAGTGTTATTCTGAGCAAACAACAGAGAGCAAAAAATGTTTTCATATTAGAGAGAACATGAGGTATGGAAAAAATGACACAAATTCTCTTTTTTAATTATTCTTCTTATGGTTATCAGTGCTCCACTGACACTTCGCTGCCTCCAATTCCTCTGTGCATTTAACTCGAGGTCAGTACTGGATGTGAGATACAGCCAGTAATAAGACACTTGGCTTATAGGTTAACAATAGAAAGCTGATGTATCTGTACCATTGTTTCCAGTAACTGCAGCTGGACTGCTCAACAAACAGTGAAGCTTAGCTTTCAGCATGCTGATATTACATAATCTTAAATTTGGAAGCAGTGCAAAAAATGTCTTACTTATCATATTCTTTTTGCTTGGAGATTTATTTTTTTAATTTATCTTTTGCAGTGTTCCAGATACATGGGTGAAAATTCTCTAGTAGAGGCAAAAACATTAACAGTACTAACCATTTCAACTCATATTTGAGTACTTAAAGGGTGGGTGCAGTGAGGACAGAAACTTCCCTCTTCACAAGGAGCCATGCAGAGAAAACATGGGCAACAGGCAGAAGCTGCATGAGGAAATGTTCCACCTCAATCTAAGTGCTCTCTACAGTGAGAGCAGTCAAACTGTATTGGGTTTGCATGGCCTGGTTTTTGGAACTGGGGGAGCTACAGGGGTAGCTTCTGAGAGAAGCTGCTAGAAGCTTCTACCACGTCCAGCAGAGCCAATCCCTGATGGTTCTGAAGATGGACATGCTGCTGGCCAAGGCTGGGCCAATTAGAGATGGTGGTAATGCCTCTGTGATAAAATATTTAAGAAGAAATCATAACAAAGGTTGTGCAGTTTTAATTCCAGTCAGAGAAGAGTACAGTGAGAATATGTGAGCAGAATAACATGGAGACACCAAGGCCAGTGGAGAAGGAGGGGCAGGATGTGATCCAGGTACAGGAGCAGAGATTCCCCTGCAGCCCATGGTGCAGACCATGGTGAAGCAGCTGTCCCCACAGAGGTCCATGGGGATGCAGAGGTCCACCTGCAGCCTGTGGAGGAGCCCAACACCAGAACAGGTGGATGCCTGAGAGGAGGCTCTTACCCCACCGGAGACCCCTGGATAGAGGGGCCCTGCTTCCAGGCTGGAGCAGCCTGTCTGTCAAGGACCGCACCCTGTGGAAGAATGACCCACAACACAGCAGTTTGAGGGGAACTGCTGCCCATGGGATGGACTCACATCGCAGCAGTTCGCAGGGATCTGTTTCTCACAAGATGGGCTCACATCAGAGAAGTTAACAGGGAACTGTCTCCCGTGGGAGGGATCCCACAGTGCAGCAGGGGAATGACTCTTCTTCCTGAGCAACAGGAAAAGCCTCAAGTGATGAAATGACCATAAACCCCATTCCCTGCCTCCATGTACTGCTGGGGCAGGAGGTAGAGCTGGGAAGGAGGGAGAGAGGGGGGGAAGGTATTTTTAAGGGCTTATTTTATTTCTCATTATCCTGCTCTGATTTTGTTAGCGTAAGAAAAATTAAAGCATATCTCCAAGTTGAGCCTGTTTTGCTCATGATGGTATTTGATGAATGATCTCTCTCCCAGATCTTATCTCAACTCATGAACCTTTCATTAAATTTTCTCTCCTCTGTCCAGTTTGCAGAGGCAAGTGAATGAGTGGCTTTGGTGGGTGCCTGGCATCAAGCTGGCATCAAACCATTGCAACAACCTCCCAGGTACATGAGTCCTTATCACTGGAGGTTTTCAAGATGTGATTGGAGAGGATGCTAGAAAATGTCACCTAGGCTGCCTTTCCCACAAAAGGTTGGGCCACATGATCTTCCAAGGTTCCTTCCAACCTGGGCTGTTCTATGACTGTATGATATGAAAATCAGAAAAACAAAATAAAGGAACATACACAAAATATTGTCAGTACTGCTAACAACCAACCAGTAATGGTTCTGAAATAACATTACTGGTAAAAAGAAATGAACAAATAAAGCAATTTTTCATGTCCTCTTTGTGACTAGAGAAGGGTAATAATAATGTTGCTCAACGCTTTTGGGTTTACACATACTGGTTCTTTTCCGCCTGCAAGGCTGCTCTGTAGCTGTCCTCCATCAATTTGAAATGTACTGGAACCATCGCATTCTGCAGGAACCTGCTCAAAGTCAACTTGAACTCAGAAAGGCTATAATAACAACATATGGAGACTCTTTTTACTATGTATCATGGAGGAGAGGTTCGCTGAGAGACAATTTTTATTACACCAAACTAAGTCAGAAAATTAAAACATTACTGAATGGCCTGTCATTCCTGATTTTAAAAAAAGTATTTTGTAACATACTCAGCTGCAGTATAGATAGCTCCTATATTTGAAAGTAAGCTCTGTATCACTTCAGACTTCTAGCAACTCGGACATAAGCCATTAAAAAGATTATTTGGGTTGGCTTTATTCTGAGTAGAGAATGTATTACAACTCTTTGTTGATTTCTCATTAAAGTATCTGTGGAGCTTACTTGTTTGGAGGCAAATGACTTACATCAGAAAAGCCATTTAATTAACTTAAATATTTCTTTAACCTAAATATTTTAAGAAGCAGGGCTTCTAGCTTGGTTTGCCTTAAGTTAGCTAAATCAGGTAACCCAACAAGACATAGATCCAGCAAGTACTGTTTGCTAATAAGAAAAACATTTAAAGCAAATTCTTTTAAATTAAACATATTTTATGCTTAATTTTAAGGATTAAAAATCACATGTTACAAAGTATTCAATAGCAAGACATTTTTGTAAGATTTACAATTACTAAATTAAAGCAAATTAAAAATACTATCCCAACTGGCAGTGAAATAACCTATCTGCCAAAACTGTAAAATTCTGAGTATCTAAACAAACAGAAAGAAGCTCTACTTAAATTTTAAGTATGTTCATTATTGTCCAAAATTTGCTAATAAGTCCTTGGTGATCACAACTTGTACTGCCCTCCTAGTTAAATAAACAAACAAAAAAGGCCTCTCATTTGGATACTCTTCGTTGTTTTCAGAATTCACATAAGGGTTTTATTTATAGACACACACATATGTATGTAAAATATTAATGAAGTAACAGTGTTATACGCAGACACAGCCTACTTTGTCTCTTTCACTGATAAATAGATTTTAAATGAGCTAATGGAGACAACACATTTCCAACTGCAACTGCTGTTGCTTTTTCTCAGCTTTTAGTCACAATTCAAATCTTAAAATAGCTAATCTACAGCATTCTGGGGATAATCTATGGATACTGTACTTAAGAGTGCATTGTTTGAGCATCTGGAAAGCTAAAAATCTACTAAATAGCCAACCCCCTAAACATATGATTAGAGAATAAAAATCTGTCTTAGTCTGTTCATAGAAATGGTTTGTAACAGTGTATGTTGCAAAGTGCACTTATTTCTGCTGAATACCTTTTTTAAAAAGTATTGATTTTACTTAGACCTATTTGAAATCTGGTCTGAAAAAGGACATTCCCCTCATCAAATCTACTTGCTGAAGGTTACCAAATTATTCCTGTTAAGAAACTATTTAAGAAATGTGATTTTTAAATATTAATTTAGCTCCAAGAGATTGTATGGTATCAGTCTGCCTTGGTAATGTCTTTTTGCAGAAAACCATTTAAGGGGCACCAAAATATTAATTTCCAGACATCAGCCTGTAGTCAAGGTTCAACTAGTTATTATTACAATAATAACAGTGCTTAAAACATATTATACATATATTGTTTAAAGGTTGGTGAACATTTTAAAGAAAAAGCATATAATTAATGTTTTATTCCTTTGAAACAACGTTACTGGAATAACTATGGAGAATTGGGTTAACACTGAAACACAGCTGAAGAGAAAAATCTCTTCACAGAGATCATAATGACAAGACAACATACATTTTATTTAAATTTTTTCTTATTGGGACAGCCTCATGAGATGCATATCTCATTTAAATGAGGACATTTGGATGACAATTGTAAAATTTGACTATGAAATGCAAAGAATAAGCTCTAAACTGCATGAATTTACAGACATAATTATTCAGCATTTACCATACAGTATAAGAAAATGAAGTCAGAAGACATATTAATCAAGTTTAAATACAATGATAATGTGGTACAAACGATACCCAGCAAGTGTTAGAAATAATACTCTGCAAGAGTACAAATTAAACTGCTCTGTGATGTAATATTACTGAAAAAATTCTCAATATATTTAAAAGAGTTCCTAGTCATTTGATAGGACTCAGTCCTACCACCACCAGCTGCCCAGGAGGGTGACTATATTAGAGGTAATACAGGCCATTATGGCAAATCCTAACAGAGGTACTCTAAATTATATTTCTCTGAAACTTCCTTCCCCCTATTACTATGCAGAAGAGCCCAGTGTATTTTAAGTATCTCTCAAATATCCTCCCAGCCCTACCATGGACCTGCTTACAGTGCTACTAGGACAGCAAGCCTGTTAATTGTACTACTATTTTAATGTATTTCAGCTTATTGCAGCCTGACATTACAGTATTATCTCTGCAGACATGAAAGGAAAAAATTCACACTAAGTAAAAAATTTGGTTAGCTTCAGAAGAGAAGTTCTGAAAGTCCTACCAACACCTTTTTAGTTTTTCTGATGTATATTAATTCTGAAACAGTGGTTCTTGGCTTTCATCATGCTAACTCCATTTTACAACAGACAAAAGCATTGAAGTCCTTATCCATCTGATTATAATTGAATATAAGAAGCTACCTATATTTACTATGTGTACAAACATTTTTAAAGAACATATACAAAAAAGATTGGAAGACCTGTTAACTGACTTGCTGACTGAACATTTGCTTGACTGTTTACATAAACCATAGCTAAAAGACAGAGGAATCAACCAACCCAGAAGACAAATTTTACAGTTAATTTCAATTTCAGTGATAGCTGGTTCTAGTCCCTATGGAGACAAGGCTCCTGCAGCAGTCATGATTTTCAGATTGACCTGTAGCATAATTTTATGAAGCAATGTTGGCAGTTTACCTCATTTCTTTTTAAACATACAAATATCTTCATGATTAAGGAATCTGCTAAGAAGCTGTGAAATTAGCATATTTAGTTTCCATTGAAAACATTAACATGCAAATTGATGAATATCAAATGAGAAAAATAATGGAGTTCACCTTTGTATAATCAAACATTCTGCAAAAGACATTCTTTTTCTCCTCAAAAATGGAAAAAAAAAAGAAAGGCAAAATAGGAACAAGGCTACCATCAGTCTTCCAATACAAGTAAAAAATGTAAATCAAATAAATTTACTACTGATTGCCTTTAGCTGTATGTTACATGCAAATTATAATATCAAATAGGTACAAGATTTAAGTTCTGTAAGATAATTTTAATGGTAAAATCTGAGAAAGCAGTTCAGATGTTGAGCACCAGATTTAAAATGCAGTACAGTTACAAAGCAAGCCATCAGTAAACAATATACTCAACTGCTCCTAGTCCAAATCTAGCAGGACCAGCAATGACAGCTCATATTTGGAAATTCACAAAATGTTCCTTCTAGGAAAAGCAAGACAAGGTAATCACAACACACCACCACATAAAAATCTAGCAAAACATATGCAGGGAAGTCTGCACAGTGAGGGGGTGGGGGGGAACCTCGAAAACTCTTTTCACTATGCCAGTAAAATTAATACTGAAAAATAAAGTTACTGCCCAAAAATATATAAATGAAATTGATAAAATACCTTTGAATATATCTCCTTCCTGAGTTTTGCCTTTAGCGATAGCTCATGCAAGAAAATGTGCCCTTTACTTCCATTTTTTCTCAACTCTGTCGACTATGAATTGTTTTTCAATTCAGTTGACTACTGAGGTTCTCCTCAATTCTCTCACCAGAATCTAGTTTGCTATACATGAATGTAAAATATCATACACTATGAACTCTAGTTATAGTAAATCCTGTCTCTCTCTTTGTATATATACACGTACACATTTGCATAATGTTCTATCATTTACATTTCAAGAATCTAGGCAGTGCAATAAATTGTCTTCAGCAATATCCAAAATAGACACTCAGATCTATAATTTACCCATAACTTGTATAGATCCAATATAATAGTTGTGTACATGAGAACAATATGTAAAAAAATACGTAAGTATTCCAAAACTATTTTTCTCAGTGAATATGGCTGAGCATGCGTAAAAATATCCTAATGAGTCATTGCTTTCAGAAGAAAAAAAAAAAAAAAGGTGACTACAAGAAAAATAAAGTAATTGCTGGGAATATGATCAATATTTAAATAGTGAAACTGAAGAACATCCAACATCCAAAATCCTCACTATCTACTGCATCTTTCATTTTTCACAAACTGTGAACTAAAACTACTGTTTTGCCTGACAAGCTAATACCTACCTTTCAAACTTGTGTCACTGTTTAGTAAAGTGGGGGGCTGGAGTGGGACAGGAATGAGATAAAATGAAAGCAAAGACTGTTGTTCATACACATGTTGCTTAGCAATACACCATGGGAAACAAGCAGAAACGGTGACATTGGCCCCCAGTTGAATTTACATAAACCCTAAATGTGCGTCACTGAAAGAGTTGTGAATGCAAAGTGTCAAGTACATGACCTAGGACAAAAAGAGACTTGGGAGAACAAAGATATATGTTAACATTCCAAAATCTAAACAGAAATGTCACTTGTTTATAGTAAAGCCTAAAGCATCAGTCTCTCCCTTTTATGATCTCAGAATTGATATGAACTAAAATTCAAAGTATTTTTTCCCTGATATGCACCACAACAAATTAATTGTATTCCTGTAAGAATGATTAAATACCTTTCCAACTCCCATTTTCTACATATAAACTTTGCCTGCATAGCACTAGTTGTTTCTGCACACTTTATTAATCACCTTATTCTGAATAGAAATAAATTTTTTTAATAGTTAATTACTAGTACTATTACCAGTGATGCTCCTGTAAGCTTTGCCCATTGATCTCAAAGTACACAACTGAAGAAAGATTGAAATATAACTGTCCTTTCCAAATATGAATAAATAGAGGCACAGAGTGATGCAATGACTCCATCACTTACATGAAAGTGTCAAGAGTAAAATTTTCACAACAGAGACAAAATACTGAAAGTAACAGTAACTTAATGTCAGCACTTGCATGCCACTTTTCACACCACAGTCCATATGTAAGGTCAGTTCTATCTACAGCAGTATGTCAAAACAGAGAGATCAAAGACTTAGGGAAGAAAGGCTTATGTTTTGAAATTTTTACAGGTTTTAGACACACTTTTAAACACATTAGCCAGACACACATAAAACAAGTGTATGTATATTCCCTTCCTCATTTAAGTGCAATCTTTAGAAGACAGTTAAGGAAGCTTCCTAAGGAGTTTCCTAAAATAAGATATGTAAAATAAATATTCTTTACCAAAAGAGAGGAGAGAAAAAAAATTGGAAACCAAAACATTTTTTAAGAGCTTCAATATAAAATAGTATATGTTTTGAACCCAGTAATGTGCAACAGCCAAAAAAAAAAAAAGATACAGTAATTTCATATTGAAATGCCTTGTTGCTACATAGCCAAACTTCTTAGGAACAATCATTTTTCAAGCAAGTAGTGATTCAAAAGCTGAAAGATCATCATATGACACTAATTCCACAATAAATATACAAAGAAAGAATGTAATCTACACAATGAAGAAACAAATACCACTCTATCAGTAGATAAAGTTCATTAACCTTTAAATTTTTTTTTAAAAAACAGTGTTTGAATAGGGGCTTATATTTCAGGATAATGAAAATTCATATGCTCTACTTCTATTTCCACTTACTGTTTTTTACATATATAGCAATTAGTCAAACAGCTGAAAACCAAAACAACCTGCCAAATTGTCTTTTCCAGCTGTGGATCCCTACTTGTACAGCACATGCTGCTGAGTATTCAGTCTGATAAGACAGATGTAAAAATTAATTGGTGGTCTATTTGGGAGATGAGGGCAAAGAAAAACAAAAAATCTTGATAACCTGTCCAGTGCCACTTACAGTGTACAGTCATCTTACCACCTTGAGAGCAGCATATATCCTCACTGGCCTTCAGAAGGCAAATCTCTACATTACTGCAGCACAGACATTATCCTTATTTCCTCATCTGAAAAAGCTGTAATTGTCCAAGTCACTCTTTTTTTGACAGCAGATCAGCTGAGTGGGAAAAATAATGCAAACTTGAAATATGTCGGGATACAAAAAATGCTGCAGATTATTGTTCCATCCAGAAACTTTCCTTCCTGAACAATTCAGTCTCTAGTCTTTACCTACATTAATACATCTTAAAGCAAGCACATTTGCCAGTGCGTATGTTCAGTTATAGCTGTTTCACATCTTCTGAATTAGGATGCCTTAGAGATGCAAAAGAAAACTCAAAAATTCAAAGAAACATTTAATTTACAACCAGGAAAAATACTAAGATACTTTGACCATGCTTCATTAACTGTCCACACTCCAGCTAGCTCATACTAAATCAACCTAAGCAGACCTACCTACTCCTCAGACACATATGACTATCCTCATACCCTACCAGCAGTGCCCATCACAAGGCAGAGGATGACTGCATTTTTGCCCACATTAAAACTTGTGACTCTTGAATATCTGCAAGGAACTCAGGGTGCAAGGCCCAGTTTTGACATACCAGACTAACGGATTTGGCTGCATTGACCTCTCACTTTGTTCAGGCCCATAGTTCCAAAACCTTCTGGTGTATTCCCAGAATACAGTGCAAAATACTTAGGAGGACTGTGAGATATGAGAAAACTATTCCTGATGGGAGAACAAGGTTTACACACACAGCTCTCAGCATGTTCTATCTGACAACCTTTTCCCTCTAACTGGAAATACCACTCTAGCAAGAAATGCCTCAGGTTCCTTACACAGAGAGCACACAAGGGGTACAGAAAACTTCTAAGCTCTTTTTATAGAGATCATACAGGGATCTTCTGGAATTTATGTGAAGTGTGGAAGCAGAAGCATTAACAATCAAAAACATATTACACAAACAAATGGACCACAGGTTCAAAGCTGATCCTGAAATAAGAATGGATATGCCCTCTAAAACCACTAATAAATGATAGGGACTTGAGGGGGCAGCATGAGAAATAAGCTCATAAGAGGGAACCAGGCATGAGAGGCCTCCTTAAAGAGCTTCTCGTAACTATTGCTGCTGGAGACCAGTGTACTTGGCTAGACAAACAGCTAGTCTGACTCACGAGATTTTTGATGTACTGAAATCCTTATGTCCAAGAGGCAAATTGGTGCACTATGGAGACCAGAAGAAAAACAAGGTATCATTTTATAAAATTTAAAGACCCAAACAAAACATTTTAATTGTTCACCACCACAGTTACAAATGTGATGGTCATTTCAATCCATTTCTTATGTTCCTCCCTTAAGCAAAAATAAGTGAAGGCAACTGAGGAGAAAGGAAACAGAACTCCTACTGCAGATGTTCTAAGTAGGAGAATGTCAATAACAGCATCCAAATTTAACATTCTTCATGAGGCAGGCAATTTTTTAAACCTTATTCCAGGTACAGAAAGTATTTGCCTCAGTGGATCAATTTTAAAGAAACTTCCAAGACCTGCAGAGATTTGCAGAAGGGACAGCCGACACATCTAATTGCCTAGAAGAAGTAAAGTTAAATGCACCATGTAGTTTCAAATCATTGGAATGAGTGATGGATGGACTTGACCTAAGATTATGAGGCTGAATTCAACTTACTATGCTGCTCATTAGCATTAGTTACGATACACTGGGAGAAAATTTTATATAAAATACATTCACTTAAGATACTAGTGCCCTTGAACCAAATGCATACAATATACTTTTTAATTAGAGGACCTAAGTACAAATTAGAACTGTTTCTGAGTATGAATCTGACTAATGTACATAGCATGTAATTCGTAAGAACCGTATGACTTGATCACAAAGTCTTTTTTCTGGCACTGTTTTTCTTCTGCTATACTGTTCAACAAATGACCCAGTAAAAGAAAAACAAAGTTTGATCACCTGAACTACTTACCCAAAACCAGTTTGGAAAAAATATTTAAATACATTACTATCTCAGAATTTCTCTACATGTTAAGCATTTACAGATATTTTCTAAACATAGAATATTTCATCACCTGAATGTGATGATATGACCAGCTGCAGGATGAAAACAAAAACATTACACATATTTCTCTGGATTATTAGGTCAATTGGCAAACTGTAAGAAGCATTTCAGTTTTTCAAATCTAGTGATAAAGCACACAGACTTTGGTACAAATAACTTCCATTCCCTTTGTATGTTTCTGAATCAGTATAACTGTATATACATCTGAACACACACAAAAATATGTTTAAGTTTGCAAAGCCAGACATTTTAAAACTCGAAGTGCCAAAATTAAGGCTGTCTATGAAAACTCCATCTGCTCTGCGGGACCACTCTACTGAGTCACTACACTTACAATCATACTACTTGTGATGCCTCCATCAATCCGTGTCTGGGATTAATTGGTTTGTTTTCTCTTTACTGTTTGGATACAGTATGGAGCAACTTATTTGAAGATGCTGATCATTTTTTTAAATAACAGTTGAAAAAATTTTCTCAATTACTTTTGTATGATACTGTTTGTTAGAGTATATTAATATTTTAAAAAATATCGGCACGATAACAGGCACATGAAATGAGAAATATGATTAGATCTGTGAATTATCAGGAACTTAGTCCAAGGAAGAGTAAGCTGCCTGTGCCCAGTTTGATCTTCCACGTTTGTTTGCCTTCCAAAGTACTTCCCATTATATGTAGCAAATGCAAACTGAGAAACTAAGGTGGCACACCCTCTGCGTCGCAAAATGTAAGGAAGGGATGTGGTTAGAGCCACAGCATGAACAGTAAGGGAAAATACTTTTTCATATAGTTATATAAATATATACATGGTTATAGAGATGAAGGGCAACAGAGGGTAATCAAGAAGATAAAGCGGCAACTGTTTGCTCCTTTTTGCTCCTTCCCTACATGCAAAGTAAGTCTGTATTTGTTATATCGTGTTTAATTCATTCAAAATGAAGCACTTCTTAAAGTAGCAGCTGCAGGCTCTGACACTTTAGCAAGCCAGGTCTCATGGATTGAGCAGACAAAGCAACAGTGCAGTATTACTTAAGTTACTTGACTTGCTCCACAAAGCAATTTAGCAGCAGGTGTGGGGATAAATACAAACTCAAAAAATGAGTTTATAAACTTTGTCATTATATAAATGGCAACTTTATAAACTATGCCATTATTTCTTCTCTTTTTTCAGTTTTTTTCCTGCCTTATTCACCAGATACACTTCGATATTTGCAACAAATTGGACTGGAAAAGAGAAGGTTTTATGGAGACCTACAGCAACCTCCCAGTACTGCAAGGGAACCTACAGAAAAGCTGGAAAAGGATTCTTCATCAGGAACTGTAGCAATAGGACAAGGAGCAATGGGTACACACTGAAAGAGGGGAATCTTAAGAGTGATATTAGAAAGACATTTTTCACTGTGAGGGTGGTTAGACACCAAGAACAGGTTGCTTAGGGAGTTTGTAGATGCCCCGACCTTGGCAGTGCTCAAAGGCAGAGTGGATAAGGCCTTGAACAACTTGGTCTAGTGGGAGGTGTCCCTGCCCATGGCGGGGGGGTGGGACTAGATGATCTTTAAGGTCCCTTCTAACCCCTTAACATTCTCTGATTCTGTATTTTCATGTTGGCAACAGCCTCCTTCATTATTCAGTCCCAGGTCAACCCCAGAGCCACAGCCCTAAAATTTACACACATCTGTATCGCACTGTGTATGTTTCAAGTTTTGGTTTAGTCTAGTACTGAGGTTCACGATACTGCTCTTCTTCTGGAGACAATTCTGCTCATCTTCTGTTCATTAGAAAAAAAAAAAAAAAATAAATGGGAATTGCTTTCTTTACCAGTGAAACATCTAGCATGGACCTATCACTTTAAATCTACTAGATATTCACTACTTTAAGGTATTTGTGCAGTGAGCTGTACAAACATGACTTCCTGCTCTGCTATTGCAAGTAAATTAGAACATAGCATGTAACTGGTTCCAGATACAGATGTTGCATAAAGAACCAGATGTCAACAGCTTTACAGCTCTGCCCTAATTGTCTTCTATTTCTTCAAAGGTTAACCTCAGTTTGTACATTTTATAGAGTATCTTATTCAAGTTTAAAAAATAAAATTAACAGATATTATTATTAAAATTTTTAAAACTGGCTACACTTCTTCATGCATTATTTCAGTCAGTAAATTCCACTATGTTCTTGTTCCCTAGGTTTCATTTCAAAAATCCTATTCACTCACCCAATGCTGGGGAGAGGCTCTGAAAATTTGTTTCTTCCAAGGGTTGGTTCTTGCAGCTACAGGAACACATGCACTGACTAGTAAGAACTCACTCACGTGTTAGTTGTAAAAAACTGGTATCTAAGTATTTTTACAGCTCTGAAAGAATTGTTGGGCTTGCACGAAAAGAATCCTAAAAGTAAAAGAAGAAAAAATTTCAGGTTCCCCAGGAAACAGATACACAATCTCAAGTGCCCTCAAGTGCTGGCTGACATTCAGGGAGCTATGCAAGAAGCATGCATGTGCAAACAGTTGATGGAAAAACAAACACAAAACAACCTAACACTGGAAGTGTACGGCAAATTAAAAAGTTCACAGGCAACTATTTCTCCAGGCTTCAAGATCAGATCTAAATGACCACTTCCATCCAGGCTCAAGTATTTATTTTATTGTTGCTTAATTTACTTTAAGGAATGCAGGAGACTATCCTCCTCCTAACAGAAAAAGAAAATCTGTGGCAGCTACAGAGAGAAATGGGGACATTACCATGTTTATAAACAGTAAGAGACTTGTTTTAAATATAATGATATTCTTAAGATGTAAAGTCAAGTCACAGTAAAGTTTTACTAGAGCTTCAAACTCTAAATGAGATAAAAGTGTAGCATTTTCCAAGTCAGTTTAAATCAAATTTGTTCTCCTTGGAAAAACAGTCAAAATTAAAACACAAGATGCCTTCTGAACTAAAACAGTGCACAGCACTTCCTTGTATGTTTTTTAGCATACTATTTCTAAGTTTAATTATACATTGTACATTGCATGAAATGTAATATTTATGCTTGTCTATGGGAATAAATTACATCCTCTTAACAAAAACATGTAAATAGAAATGTAACTGATACTCTTCAGTTATGCTTCTCATATTGAGTTGTAAAGGTTTTTTGAACTAAACTAATTTGGTAAGCCGAATCTTTAATTTTGTTGCAGAATTCTTTATCTACAATCCTTTCTCCATAAAGACAAACGAAAATGCTCCAAAATGCACCATTATCTAACCTAGACCCGTATTTTTGTAGTTTCTGTAGTTCAAAAAAATAAATTGCCCTTGCTCTCAGTTATAAATATTCCCAAAACATAAACACATTTCCAGGTATTTTTCCTCATCTTGCTCCCTACTTTTCAAATTAAGTTACCTCTTGCAATGCATTGGTCATTGCTTACCCAACTGATTTCTCATGTCATGACAACACAGCTTCTGTTTCACGATTACCCCAAGAAGGTCACACAAATTGTAATTCCATTTTTAATTAGAGAGAGAAGAAAAAAAAAAAAAAATGGGTGCAATCAGAAATTATTAGAACCCTTGTTCAGATTCCCTCCACATTCCAGAAGACAAAGACCAAACAAATTAGGTTTAGTATATGATGAGCAAAAGCACACCCTTTCAGCTGCATGCTCTTTTACATAAGCATTCATGCATACTAATATCATGAAAACAAAACGCTTGACAATAACTCCAGAGTATCTAGTTTTTGCTCAGATTTATGATTATAAGCACAAATAAAGTGACCAACGGCTTGAAATTTACATTCTACTGCTATATCATTAAGCGTCCAATATATGCGAAACATGAACCAATTTATCCTATTAAAGCATGGCAATTTTCTGCATGTTTTTAGACATGCCAATCAGTTTAGATCAGAAGACTGGAAAACCACTCCAGCTTGCTGCTTTCAACCAGAACGATTTTCCAACCTTTTAAGAAGCAACCTCACAAATACAAAAAAACTCAGTTTTCAACTGAAATACAGTATGTCTTACTATATACAAAATATCTGCACCTGCTATCTTATTGCAAAGTCTAACTGATCTTGGAGACATCCTAAATATTTTAGCAAAAGTCAAGGGTACACTTTTCTGAATCTTGTCCAATAGGAAAAGGACACCACTTAGGATACTGAGAGACAGATTGATAGTTTTAGGATGCAGATGCCAGGCTGCCTAAATAAGCACTGTTCAACAACCATCCTGTTTACTTCATAGCTCCTACAGAGAATATTACTGATGGATAAGAAGTTGTCATTGAAATGTCTTCATGTAGCCCTCAGGCTCATTAAACTGATATTCATTTTCTTGATTTTGGGGAGGAAGGATCACATTATAATTTTCATACGTATGTATGGATTTCTGTTGATACACCCTAATTACATTAAATCTATTTTTAAAAGGCCACTAGAGAGATTGTACATAATATCATTGAAAAAGCATGCAAAATTAGCATCTTTTCACATTTCATTAGTATAAAAAAAGTTCTGCCAGATTTTACTGAAAAAACTGTAAGGTTCAAGCATTCTTCAGGGAAAATACAACTGATTTCCACATAATCCAGACAAGATAATCTACTGTTTCAGACGATCCATAACTTCACTCAAATCCATATATAAAACCAAGCAGTGGAAACACATGTGGAAAAATATGAAATTAATCATCTTTTCTTAACTCCTTCAGGCTCTTTTCTTGGTCAGTTACAGTGAAATAGAGACTTTTTAAATTATTATTTTTATTAAGAAAAGGGTCAGCATAGCCATCGTGACACTTGAAAAAACTGCAATATATATTCCGTAGGAAAAATAACACAAGACAAATTACATCCAATATGCCTTCAGATTTATGAGTCACATCTGACTCACTTGTAGTAATACATTTTAAAAATGGGTTGAAAAATAAAATTGAGGAGCTGTAGGAACTTTTAACAAAATACAGCAGCGTACACATTTCCAAGTCTTATGCTTTTCTAAATACTATTAATTTATGTGTTTGACTACTTTTCTCTTTGGATAAAGTGATTACATGCAGATCACTCTTTCATTCCCCCAGAAACAGTCTGATTAATTTTTAAAGCACTATTTTGTCACTAGTTAGAGATTTGGCAGAAGAAAAGACACATTAATGTAGTTTCAGAAAGCAGAAGATAGAAGATAAACAGTGTTTGAAACTGTGCGACATAAGCAAGCCTGCACACAAGGAAACAGAAATGTGAAAATACAGGTAAAGTGTTGTAAAGATTTTTTTTCCCCTGTCAGAAGCAAACAAATATCTACTAAGACAAATAACCACTTCCAAATTATGGTCCTGTTTCTAGAGCTGCTAGCTGAAATTTGTCTTTGTAGCAATAGCAGCTCACTTACCTGGCTGTACTACAAACTGGCACATAACTGAAGATAAAGAGCAGATATATACGTATTCCACTAAGAACAGACGAACAAGTGTGCTACACTTCTTTTTCCTGAAGAAAAATTCAACCAAAAAATAAAAAAACCTCTTCCCCACACCACAAGTATGTACTCGATGCTTTTTGGTTTCCTTTTTTATTTAACAAATATTATCAGTTGATCATTACCTCAAAGCATGAACAAACAGTTACCAATATGCTGTTCACATGCAGTAAAACACCCAATCAGGGAAATCTTCAGTGGCCATTTATCTATCTATCTTTCTCCACACAACTGCTATCCAGAGCCACTTTGGGCTGAGTGCACCAGACCTCATTTGCACTTGGAAGCCCTGTATCTGGCTTAAACACTACTCAGAAATCCTTGACATCATACATAACCCAAGTAATTAAAACTCAGTGAACATACCAGTGAAGATACCAAGTACATTGGGGGGTAGACAGGGGAATGAGGGAAGCCTAAACGTAAGACAGTAAAAATTAAGAGTACTGCCTAGAACAGATCACTAACTTAGATCTTTAGTAGAACTTTTAGATCATTTATTAACTTGAAAGACTACTCTTTCTAGACCTCCAGTTGGTCTAAACTGATTTCAGAATTAAACTTTCAAACACTGCAGGTATCACAGGAAAGCTCAAAAACTCTATCAAAACCTGCAAGAAGTTATATTTCATCTTTGCATCACTGTACTATCCATAGAGCCAGTCCTGTAAGCTGAGTAAATATGCAGTGTTGGGTACAGCAGCACAGTCCCCCAGCAGCACAGCGATGTAATGAAAGGCATTTATAACAAATAACTAATTTAGGAAAGTATATTAATATTCAATCAATATTTAAGAATTTACATATAACTAGAGAACCTACTAACAAGCTTCTTTAGGGCTGTCTGCTGAGGCAAATTAGAATGCAAAACTAAATCCAAGGATTTGCATCCATTTAACCTGGTAATAATAAAGCTTGATTTCCAATGTATTTGTCTCACAATAGTTTGTAAATTCTGACACTATTTTTTCTATGCTTAAGCCTCTTGCAATGTTTGAATCCCATATGAATTCTCTCCAAACTAAAAAGCCTGAAGTCCAAGGCAGCCTATCTTCAGTAAGGTTACTTGGCCCCTTGTTTTACCCAGATGTTGGCCTCTCTGAAAAAACAGAACTAAGTTTTCTTTGCTATTACTAGTTTTTCATCAAATGTAACTGAACTTATTAATATGAAAAAAGCCCTGGGCATGAGAAGGCAGAGATGAAAGAATAACAAGCAACTTAAGTCTCAAAAAAAACCCAAGATCCAGTTCTTTCAACAGTGTCCACCCAATTCACCTGTCATTTGTTCCCATTCCCCCACTGACATCGAGAAAAAGAACAAAAATACAGATTATTCTAATTTAAAGCTTCATGTATTTTCAAGTTGTCACAGAGCTGGTTGATCATCATTTCATAAGAATCTGAATGCAAACTCTGGAATCAAAAAATAGCATCTTTCTTGGATTAAAAGAAAATAGTTATTAATATTTATAAATGTAGTTATCATAAGGTGCAGTTTTAATGCTTTTTTTAAAGTCTTGTCCTATTGTTTATCTATACTCATTTAAGCACCTTCTCAACATGGCAAGTGACATCTGACATTCTTTTTTTTTGAAACACATAAGGGAAAGAAGGGGATAACAATCAAGCAACACTAGTGAAAGATTTTTAAGCATTCCTATTCAAAAGATACAAGTTAAGGTTTCACTTGCTCTTTGGAAAGCCCCTCTTGTTATATAATGATTTTTTGTCGTTTTCAGAATCTCTCTTGTACTGCTAAATAGAAGGGGGGAAACAGTGACACTATAACTCAAAAACTCAGTTAACAGAATAAAAATATGCTTTCTAAATTAAACAATGTAGCTTCACTCACCAGCAATTGATGGAGATGTACTCTGTATTTCAGTGAGACCAACAAACAAGTTTTTTTCCCCTTCAGATCTTTTCCTCATCTCCAAATATATTCTATCAAGTTTTTACATACTGATTATTTACCTCTTGAATAAGGAAGCAGATATTTGCTGACCTTTTAGATTGATGAGATGAAGTTTTTTGTTCTTAGGCCACCTTTGAAAAAACAGGTGTGATTTTCAGTAGCTTTAAAAAAGTTTAAAAATTCCTGTTTCACACATCAGTCTTCAAAAGGGTTTTCATACTTAACTCTCTTAGCTATATTATACGCAAAAAAATGAGACTTTTTCAACTGTCAGTAAAACTGACACAAATTTATTTTTCCCTTTTTAAACAAAATAATGATTTTACTTCTGGGTAAACCAAGGTATTTAACAAAATTGTGTGAGTGCAGTATGAAAGAGTGCTCTGAATGTTACCAAGTGTTAACATTCTTCAATTTAAACATACAATTGCACATATGTGCTAACTGTGAAGGCACAGCGCATTAAAATATGTTGAAAAATCAGCAGCCAAATTTTAGCTTGGACTGCATGCCCTTAGTTTACTCAACTGTCTACCAGTCCAGGATATTAACTTTAGATGCCTAAATTACATAATGTGACCAGTCAGTAAGAGCCTGTTAAGAAGCACAGGTGAAAGAGGAGTTAAAACAAGAAGCAATACAACAAACATCAATTTTAGCTTGGCTGTTACCTTGGTCTTCCCTCTAAGCCCTAACAGCAAGGTGGGGTCTAAATAATGCATCTTCTGTCCTGCAAAACATCTCTAACATGCACGTGTCCTCCCTGCAAAGACAGATAAATCAAATATGTACTTACCGGTTCACTTCTCAAGCAGTGTATCATCTTCCTTCCTTGAAAAGTTGCACATTGTTCCATTTGAAACAAATTTTGCAGCAGATGAGTATGTAACTTCATTGTATCAATCCTTCCTTTAATCTCCGCACAGACCAACCCATCACCATTCCATAACAACAGATAACTCAGCAAGCCATTCCTCTAACTATTTTTTATGTCTAATCTGTAAGATTTGAGGTCTTTATTTCATATGGGAAGGGTTGGTGTGGTTTTTATTTACAATTCTTCCCTAAGGAAGTACTCTGCTTTTGCCCACAGCCTAAGATGGATTTCTCACAGGAGTTTTTTTCAACGATACTGAAAATAAACTGCTGGGTTTATATGCTGAGATATGATTCCATGCAGTTTAAGATGTGGTGCTATCACCAGCTGTCCAGTACACCTTGACTGCAAAGTACTGAAGGGAGGGACTTCTTCCCTGTATACAAAAATATAGCAATATATAATAAGGTCCTATTATACTACAGGCCACCTAATATCTATTAGGCATTAATGTAACAAATGGACAAATATAAACAAATATTCACTGCATTCTCTGAGAATCACAGAAACATCAGAACCTCTGAAAGTTATCTAGTCTGACTTCTCTCTTATAGCTGAACTATCATCGACACAAGGTTTTGTTTACCCAAGTCCAAAAACAAAGGATGAAGTTTCCACCACCTCTCTGGGTGCCTGTTGCAATACTGCACTACTCTCCTAGGAAGGAGTTTTTTACCTAATGTCCAACCTGAATCTCTTTCAAACCATAACTCTGTTATTCTTGGTTTCAGCCTCTGTCACCAGCTGGAAGAGTTTAGCTCTATCACCTTTGTAAACTCTTCTTAAGTACTTACTTAGTCCAAGAATCAATTTGGCACCAGAATACAGCTCAGAACATCCCCATTTTGTGAGAGTTGCTAAATAAAAGTAGTCAAATGAAAGAAAGAAAGAGTAGGTTTACATTGGATGATCATTTAAGCTAGTTTAAGAACTGAAGGTCAGGACACTGGCATTTCTTTGTAAGGTTTGAAAAATGTGTCAATCTCTGGGTGAAGTCCACATGGCATGATACATGATAATAAACACAGATTAAAGATATACTAGAGAGACATTTCTAGATGTAGAGGACAAGTGTTTTTATTTTCCAAGGTGTTTGATTTTACTGTATTTTCTGCCTGACAATCTGTTACAGTTACCTGAACTCTTGCTATGACGATTTACCAAGCCCCTTGTGACAAAGTGGCCTGCAGACATACTGCTACATGAGAAGGATAACATACAGACAGCAATATTTTATTTTCCTCCAGAAATCAGGAAATCACAGAGTTTAAAATCAAGAGAGCTCTTCCCCTAACCTAATTCCCTCCACCCCCGCACACACAGACTTAGACCAGATTGTTTCAATTTTCACTCAACCTTGGTTTTTTTCTTTTTAAGTGTAGGACAGCCAATTCTTTAGGAAAAAATGCAGTGAAAACTGTGTGGGTTTGGAATTGAACAGACTCCTACTCATATTCTACATATTTTGCTGCATTCCTTTTATTTAGAGGTAAGTGTAATAAATGCAACAGAACAAAAGGCATGAGTTCAACCTTTCAGATATCTGTAACATGCACTTTTTATTATTCTGGTATGCAATTTTCACATTTTCCTAGATGTAGTTGATTTTGGGTGGCAACATGAAACCCTCAGAGAGATAAGATCAGCACTTACAATATTAAACAGTGTGGTCAGCACACCTAAAGTCCTGTCACATAAACAGACAGCAAATCTGTAACCCAACCCTTAAAAGCTGATGCAGGAGGGGCTGAACTTACAGCAAAATGGGAAAATTATTACAGCTAAACAGAAAACATCAGCTCATACTGTTGTCTCCTTATCAGTGAGGTTCCACATGCCACAGATCCTCATTCCATGGATTAATAACACAATTTAAGAAGTTTAACACTTTGCGGCCCAAGGTTCTATGGGGCTTTCAGAAATGTTTCAGCCTAAATACAGACCCTAGCCTAGCACCCATAAAGTACATAAGGACATACAGTGCTGCCAAGAGGGAGAGCAGAGTATGCTTGACCACTACGGCCCACATACATTAGTAATTTCTATTTTTATGTAAAGGGATTTCTCAGGAGGAAAGATCAGGCAATAGGTAAGTTGACATTTTTAAGGGCAAGCATCTTTCAGACAAATTGCGTCATAGCCAGAATGTTTCTCCCAGACCCAGCTGGGTCTTGCCTGTGCTTTCGCATCTGGCAAGATGTTGACAAAAACTATTTCTAACACTTGGGAAAATAATTATTTCACAAGGTCGACTTTTTTAAAAAAAATTTGAAGACAGAAGAAATAGAAGATGCTTTCAGACTACACAGGATACATTCAGATACAGCTTTTCAAAATGTACAAGGTAGAGGTCAACACAACTGTGGTCACGGTTTGCAGCTTTTCTTAGTAGATCTTTGTATACAACTTGTGCCTAAAATCACATTGGGAAGACCTTTTTATGCCCACCAATAATAAAAGTCTCCAAATGCCTCTTTTCTTCACTAAGGAAACAGCCAAGAACCAGATCAGATGATGCACATTCATGTTTCTTAATTTAAAAAAAAAAAAAAAAGGTACATTTTTTTCAAAATAATTACCTATGTTCTATCTTGAATGTCGTAATACTGTTTCTGATGTGGTTCTGACTGCAGAAGAGGCACACACAACAAGCTATGTAAGAGATACAAATCACTACACAAATACACGCACTGTATAGTTGGAGAAGTGAAAGCTTACCTCTTGACCAAGTTTTCCTCAGCTAAAGAGGAAAACAAATACAAGGAACAAGAAGAAGGAAGCCACAAATAGGTGGAGGAAGAGGAACTGGACAACAGAGATATACACTAGAATTTATGCTTAATGTTTTGCCTATGCATAAATCACTGCAATATATCCACAGTACTATCTCAACATAGTGTGATACATTATACTACCCTTCCAATCCTACATGTGCTTCAGCAGATAAAACTAGAAGAGCATTTAGAAAGCAAAAATCTGCTTCATGAAGTAGCTGACTTGAGGTGTGTACATCAATACTTTATACTCTAAGAGATCAAAAGCTGATATGCACAATTTATTTTAATCATACCCATAGTTTTTGAGTGACAACATGTCTGCCAAAATTTTAGACCATTTCCTGGATAGAAATACTTGAAAGAAAAGCCTCAAAAAGCAAGAGCTCATTTAGCAGTACTAAAAGCGTATGAAGAAGAAAAAAGTTGAAAGCCTGTAGAAGAAATCTGATTTGCTCTGCAAAATCCAGGACATTCATACCAAAACCACAAGCCAGAAAAATGTAAACAAAGGGGATGTCAGAGCAGATTCTTTTGTAGCAAGTAAGACATATAACAAAATTCAGGTAGCCTTTCTAATAGAACCTCTACAATCAACCCTGCAAAAGTGACACTCAAGTCTGATAAAAAAAATGAAACAATTTTTTTCTCACCTCAGTGCCTGGCAAGATCATGGAGAACTCCTCTTGGACACTATGCTAAGGCACATGGAAAATAGGAAGGTGATGGAGACAGCTAACATGGCTTCACTAAAGGCAAATCATACCTGAGAAATCTGGTGGCCTTCTACAAAGGGCTTACAACAGCAGTGGATGAGGGAAGAGCAGTGGACATTATATACATGGACTTCCGCAAAGCATTTGACACTGTCCTGCATGACATCCTTTTCTGGAAGCTGGAGAGATGTGGACTTAATGGATGGACCTCTCAGTAGATAAAATTTGGCTGGATGGCAGCACTCAGAGTTGCAGTCACCAGCTCAATGTCCAACAGAAAGCAGTGACAAGTGGATGTTCCTCAGGGGTCGGTATTGGGACGGACATTTTTAACATCTTTGTCGGTGACATGGACAATGGGACTGAGAGCACCCTCAGCAAGCTTGCTGCTGACATCAAGCTGTGTGGTGCAGTGGACAAGCTGGAGGGAAGGAATGCTGTCCAGAGGGACCCTGACAGGCTTTAGAGTTGGGCCTGTGCAAACCTCAGGTAGTTCAACAAGGCCAAGTGCAAGGTCCTGCAACTAGGTCGAGGCAATCCCAGCACAAGTACAGGCTGGGCAGAGAGTGAATCAAGACTAGCCCTGGGGAGAAAGACTTCAGGATGCTTGTGGACCAAAAAGCTCAACATGAGCTGCCAACGTACACTTGCAGTCCGGAAGCCAACTCTGAGCAACCTTACCCATTCTGTGATCTTTAAGGTCCCTTCCAACCCCTAATCATTCTATGATTTTACCAGAACACACCCTAAGGAAGACTTTACAAATGACAAATTGGCAGTATGCAAAAAGCATGTAGTAGCTCCAGAAGAAAGGTAAGTCCTACTTCCAAGCAGCAAGAGACATACACAAGTCAACTGCTAGCACTGACTAAAGATGTACATAAAGGTATACTATATATACAGCCACACTCTTCTGCAGGGAAGATTAATCAAGTATTTTCTAGAACAGGTCACCTACACTTTGGACAAACACTTGAAAGAGAGATTTTAATTATATACTTGATTGCAACTGTGTAACTGCAACCACATTACATAATGTCAACATAAACACGTCTGATGCCAACCAGAGGGCAAAGTCAAGAAGCCAGAGATGACCTACACCATTGTAATTTTTAAAAAAATCAACAAACAGTGCATGTGCTTATCACAGGTTGCTTGAGATACACACTGAGTACATTGAGACCAAGAGTTGTGTCTACTGTAATTTTTAATTCTACATAGCTACATCCTAAAAGTTCTACAGATGTCCTCAAAATAATTGCTAGCATAGTCACTAAAAAAAAAAGCAAACACACATTTGGCAGAAGTTTTTAACTGAAATAGTTTCATATACAAAATACAGTAAAAATAAGAAACCAAAAGTAACACTACACAGACTTCGCTAAGTGTGTTTGTTTCCTTGCAAGTAACCAGAGCATAAACATATTGTAACCGTACAGGCAGATTTCTCCAAACACAGAGGAGACAAAATAACTTGTTCTTACCTAGATTGTTTCAGACATTTGTGAGAGATTTCCAGAAATCACTGTCAAAGTCTGCACAAAGCCATACAGGGATTTGACACATACCAGGGTGTTTCACACAATCCACAGCAGAGATCATCTACGTACAAGCATAAACCCATCGCACCTTCAGGACACACTGGGCTTTCAGGGCCTTCTCAGGTCATCACGTGGTTTACACCCAGTAAGTCTTCTATGGGACAGACAGTCAGACCTTGGGTATTCCAAATTCACTGAGCACACGCCATACTATGTCCACATGGCACCTCTGTCTGGGAAATGTTGCAACTTCATCGCAACTTCATTCAACAAATTCCATCCTTTCACAGGCAACAGAGCTGAATCTCATGAGCAGTGAGAGAAGCATCTCATATGCCTATTCATTTTCTACTTTCTTTAAATCATTATGGAAATTATGTATTTCCTGGGGAAAGCATCAGTAGAAATAACACAAGATCAACACATTGCTTTTGTAATTCCTTTAAAAATTAAGATGTGAACTGCTTTGGTTACAAGCCTGTCCTCTATCTAGAGCTCCATCTTATTTTTTATTCTATTACAATGCATTCAATAGTCTTTAATCATTAGCTAGGAAATCCTCAAATCCTCTACACAGGTTTGTGGTGTAAGACCCATTTTCCTTATCTGGATGCATGACAGATTACATAACAAAGTTAACATTTCTTAAAAAGCCCAGTTTCTTTAAACTAATTCAGATTACTCCCTTTCACTGAAGTTATGTTTTTACTAGCATATTCTCAGATATGGTCCAAAAGTAACTGTAACTAAGCTACAAACTCATGTTACATGCATCAACTTACAGTTTCCAGGGTGGAGAACAAAAAATGAAAAGTCAATAAAAGATTAAACTGTAAACATCAAAACTCTCCCTTGAGTTTGGTAAATGTTTATGTGCATAAAGACAAGGCACCTTGCATTCCTCAAATTCTATTTAACAACTTAGTACTTCCATAACACAGGCATAGGAAAGCATTTGGTGCTGAGAAAAACTCACTTTACGGGGGAAAAAAAAAAATTAACACTTTGTTACCAGTGTACACCAGTAAAAACGCCGTGAGAATTTAACTGTCACAGATAAACCCCACATCTGTAATAACTTTTCTAGAACATATAAAGACTGTGACTACAAGACAACAGTGTTGTGAATACATGAAATGTTTACATTCATATGTTTGAATGAAGATATATGACTTTTGGTCAGCATGGTAAAACCTGTCACAGTTTCTCTGTTTATCCTGAAGCTAAAAATCTCTATAGCACCCTATTTACTGAGTCCCAATCCCACCCTAAAGGAATTGATTTCATTATCACCAGGTAACAATAAACAAGAGTTTATTTTAGGAGAGTGTGTAGGTTTGGGGGGAAAAACAAACAAAAAACCCACCCAAACAAAAACCACCCAGAAACAAACAAAACCCCCATCATTCATATAAACAAAACCCCACGTGTTTTCCATGACTGCTTAAAAACATTGCAGAAAAAGATAAATACATTCTCACATCAACCTTTGGAAAAGGTTTTCTCCTTTCTTTGCTCAGACCACAAGTTTAGAGATTCCAGCCTGGGAAAATAAAACTGAGTTCATTTTTGTTTTCCTTTTCTTTTCCTTTTCTATTTATTTAAGAATAAGTTATAGTTTCCTTATAATGACAACCAGAAGCAAAAGCGGATGCATACCTGTTCCTAAGTGTGTTTGGTTCAATTCCCAGGAATGCTCTTAAAAAGGCTCTTGATTTGATTTGTAGCAATTCTCCTAATTAAACACCAGATACCTTACATAAAGATGACTCTGGGCACAGTATTCCAGTTGCAGTATGCTACTTGAACCAAGTATTTTTCTTTTTTGTCCTTTCCCAAAATGGCCTCTCTTTTTATCACTTTTCCTCCCCCCCCTACAGTAGAATTTCAGAATTATTCAAACAACTGAACCATCTACAACACTAGTTTTACAAATCAGTCTAAACTACACAGCCTATGCAGCTCAAATCTTAACTTTCTCTGTTTCTCATCAATTTTTTTTCTTGTGTTTGTTTTATCATTTTTGCATTCCTTACAACTTCTAAGCCTTCAAGTGCTGAAGGCCTAGCCAGCACATGATCTTAGCAGCTGACTTAAGGGCTATTTTATAAAGCACACATTCTCACGTCAAATAACACTGCATTATGTACTCAAAGTTTGCAAAACTTGGCAATGTCACTAGAGTACCCCAACTCATCGTGAGATATAACGATGACAAAGAATTTCAGTAAAAACAAAATACAAGTAATAACTAATATCCCCTTTGAATTGAACTTGTATGAATTTGTATTAAAAAGCTGTATAAAGATTACTTTCTTTGTCTTTTTAGTATAAAAAGTCTTGGTAACATGGTAATTCCATATAATTAAAGTGTGCTTTACATTACACTTTTGTCCTGGAGAAGTGATTTTATTGTGTGCAGCTAATTCAAAAAGGGCAATAATTCATAGTGTTTGTCTTCAGAAAACAAAGATCATATTTTACAATATCCTCCCACTGTTCTTGTGGGGGAGTCAGCCTAGAAGTCAAACACTGGCATATATTTTAAAGTTGATCCTCATTTCTTGTCAACTACATCATCATTTAAATGCTAAAGTTCCATTTTAACTGAAAAAAAAAACCAGCCCCACACTGACAAGTCTCAGGGTTTTCACATCACTGGTTCTAAGCAAGACAAACAAAACACACAAACTCAAAAGAATCAAATTTCATTGTCTTCAGAAGAGTTCTTAACAGATTTAAATGTGTTAGAATTTATGTCAGAAATCAGTATGTAGCATTTCATCTTCTGATCTGTAAAGGAAGTGTCTTTACAGTTATCTCAGGATAAAATTTCTGAAAGAATGTCTCTCATGGAAAATACAGAAAAAAACCCACACTTTGCTCATTCCATTTTTCACATCATGTACATTAGATTATCACTATAATTACACTCACTACCAAAATTTAAAATCTAAACAGCATCTGAAGTGCAAAAGTTAAAGTACTCTAATGTAAATAAATGCAAATACATGTTTATAAGGAAATATAAACTTCTAAATTATACATAGCATTAAGTTTTACACATGTGAACCCACATGCATATTATTTATATACAAGACCACCATATAAAGATACAGAAATATGGAGGGTCTATACATATATACACATACACACACTGTATTAACATCCTACTCAGGCCTACATATGATCCACTCTGCACACTTTGAGAAGTTTACTTCAATTTAACATAAATTCTGAGCAGGAGTAAATTAAGCAGGTGTATAAACCTGTGAAGAGTAAGGGTCATAATCATCTCAAATCAGGTATGCCCATATTACCAGGGAAGAGGCTCCCTATAAACAGATCATCTGATTCTGATACTGAAGAAGTCAGCACCTAAAAATCCTAAAAATAAAGCTGTGTGCAAGAGGACTGCTTAAATATTTAACAGCACACCACAGACACGGTGTTGATTTTAGCAGTCTAAGATGACAACCATTGAGAAATACAAAACCACAATTTCTCATCCTTATATACTGCTTCAACAGTCCAGACCAAATAGAAAGTTTGGAAGAAAATTGTTGACCACTACTCTACAGACCCAGAAAAACTTAAAAAATAGCATGAGATTTCAATATAAAATTCTTCACAGTGTAGTCTCCTGCTTGACTATGATAAGCAAATACATCTTTGTTATCAAATCAAGAGCAGACAATATTTCAAATCATTTCAGGAAAAGATAAAATCATGAACCTACAACACACAAATAACTACCTCGTAACAGTTCCAGATATCACATGATTTTTTTTAAAGTCTCTGCCAGTATGCCAAGTAACTTTGAATATGCAAACAATCCCATCAGGTTTAGTGAAACAATTGTGTATATAGATACACTTGCAGGCTTAAGCTTAAAATGAAGACTGTAAGGACTAAATAACATACAAATTGCTCTGTAGGGTGGAGGAGGTAGAGGCTACCACTTAACAAGAAAAGAAAGTAAAAACAAACAAACCAAAGCCTTTCTTCCAGTTTTCCCTTTCTTTGAGCCACTTCCCTCTCGACAACCTTGGGAAAGCAGATATTTCAGCTCTGAGAAACTGTGACTAGAGGAAAGTTCCTCATTCAAGTGTGCCCTGCAGAGAAGCAGCTAAATGATGCTCTCTTTTATGCAATTAAGAAACTGCAACAAACTAGTGTTCAAAATTTTTATGTCAGTACTCACTAAAGTAAGTTTGACTTTTTGAGCACAGGCCAGCACATTTAGTTTTCTTTACACAATGGTACATTGTTAGGAAATGAGGTTTAAAATCAAGTTTGTAGTAAGACTATTAAATTAATAAACTAC
This sequence comes from Corvus brachyrhynchos, assembly GCF_000691975.1. NCBI lineage: Eukaryota > Metazoa > Chordata > Aves > Passeriformes > Corvidae > Corvus > Corvus brachyrhynchos. The sequence continues at coordinate 18,764,071 of NW_008239553.1, forward strand.
TCAAGAACAGTAAATAGAAACAATGAATACAACAATCTTAGCTTTTCCATTCTTGCTAGCACAATAATTTCTGAACGGTGAAATATGAAAAGTATTCAATCTGTTTCAGACGTGTATGTGACCAAGTGACAAGTGTTGGCCTAGCTTTGAAAACAAATATGGTAACGTGAAATGGTACACCTTTCTACGAAAGTTAATTTTAAAAAGCAGGTAGCCATTTCTTAAACTATAAAGAATGCAAAATTTAGAAATAAGGATGTATATTTTATACTTTTTTGAAAACACTTCATTAGTTGCTCTTCAACAAAAGAGAAGTTCCACTATTTAGTGAAGTCCAGATTGATGATCTACAAAGAGATGTAAGGCAAAGCAATCAAAAAAGAAAAAAAACAAGAACAAAAAAACCCCACTCCTGCCTGAAATTATTTTACCTCGGTAAAAACAAGGGGGAAGAGGAAGACAATTTTTTTCCATTAAAATCATCCTGAATATTTAGGCTGGCTTTTTTCTCCTTTGCAATCACTATGATAGTTTTACCTGGGTCTTTCACACAATAAATACGGATAAAGTAAAACTTAACTTTATTATACAACACGATTGTTAAAACAGAGAAATCGCAAAAGGCAAAGGCAGCGGTGGCTCAGGCAGAAGCCCGGTGGATTTCAGCGTATTGAGCGAGGTTTACCGAAGTGCAGGTGAACTGCGCCTGACAATGGTGTCTCTCCGGAGGGTCTGCGGTGAGTG
>NW_008239553.1:18765174-18765566 GCF_000691975.1 Corvus brachyrhynchos
GCCCCCCGCCCCCCCCCCCCGTTCCGCAGCACTAAAAAGCAGCGGATAGATCCGGCCGGAGTTTGTTTTTAATAACGGCTTTCAGTTCGCACAACCACTTGCATCCCCTGCCAGCAAAATAAAAGCCAAGCTCGCATACGAGCATCCCGCACAGAACCTCCTCCACACCGGGGTCGTGGGGGGCACGGCAGAGAGACAACCGGGACGCCGCGGGGCAGGAAGTGGGGACGGCGGCAGGGAAGTTGGGATGGGTTTTGTTTATCCCTGGAGCAGAGCCGCCGGGAAAGGAAAGTTCACAGCCAACAACAGCGCCCACGAGCAGCGGGTCCGGGCTGGGAGGAGGAGGCTCGCTTTGGGGCCTTCTTCTTACCTTCTGGTCTACGATGGAGCAA
>NW_008239553.1:18766020-18800324 GCF_000691975.1 Corvus brachyrhynchos
CCAGGCGGCCCGGGCACGGGGTCGGGTGGTTCTCCGTGGTGGAGCGAGGCTCATCTGGCTCCGGTATCCCCACCTGGCCCAGTCAGTGGGTTGCAGTGCTTGCAGGGGTGAGAGCCTCCTCGTCCCCCATGATTCCCGTTGAGCAGTACCTCAAGAGGCAGGTGGAGGCAGAGCCTGAGGACAGTCGGGGGTTTCCCTTGCTGGCAGGCAGCACGGTGGCTTCTCCCGGGCAAGGCGGCAGCTGCCCTCGAGGACGGAAAATAGTGCCAGGGAAGCGGGAGCTCCCGTCTGGCTCCGACTCTTCTGCCCAGCCTCGGCCGGCCGCTCCGGTCAGCATCGTGCCTCACCCTCCAGCACTCGCCGCGGGTTTTGGGAAGACGTAGGGACAGGTCGCACCCATCTCTTCTCTAAAACAGCTTCCAGTTTCAGGTATAGTCTGTGTTAAGGAGGAACACCCTGCCAAACCAAAACCAGGATGGGTTACACTTCCCAACTGTTGGGATCGGTGCAAGACCCACACGTTTGCGCAAGAAGCACTCATGGCAAGGCAACATTTACTCTAAAAAAACCTTCTCTCGAAGATGTGCAAAGGCAGTGGAAATCTGAGCTGTAAATATTTTAAATACCAACGGAAAAACTCTTAAGCTAGGTATATGTGGCACCTGTAGGGATGACTACTACATGTGTATGTTTGAAAATTCAGTAGTTGATCTGATTTACAACTTGTTTCATTGCAAATTGCTTTTTTTGACCAAAATTTACATCTGCAGCGTTGTTTTATTTTGATCCTGTGTTAGTAGGACCCATTCTACTGTTGTCAGCTGATTTCCAACCCGGGAAGTACTGCAAGCTTCCCATGATCCCGTGGCCTAGCCAGCTTTTCTGTACAGGAGTCAATGTAAACATACTAGAGAAACATATTAGAAAATCCTGCAGCCCTGCTTAATTGTTGAATCTGAGGTTCAGAGTGGACCCTCTTACTTCCTAAACTCCCAATGAGAGCTTAGGCATGGCTAGTTCAAATCTTTAATTCAGACGTGGCTCATATCTTAAAGATACAAAAGAATACCTAAAGCACTCAACAGGAGGGTCTCCCTTACACTTTTGTGTTTTCATTCTAGCTCAATTCTAAATAGATTTTCCTTTGTATGTTTCATCCATATAGTAAATAATAGAGTGAACGTCGCCATCAGACTTAAAGTTGTGCTTTCACAAATTCATATCAAACCTACTTTTGCTGATGCATTTGATGGCAACTCTTTAAGAAACCTAAACCACTCATTTATGACACAGCCCTTTAGCAATTCATCAGATAACTAGAGCAGAGGTAGCAGTAACAATACTGAGAATTACATGTCCTTGGTTTTCTCATGTATGTGAAATCAAGTGATAGAGGTGATATGACGTGACTTACCTGCAGCTCCACATCCTCTGTACAGACACAACTTCTTCTTCAAAAAGAAAGGTTACAGTATTTTTTTAAAGTTGTAGGTTGCTGAGTTGTTTGTTAAGTATGGCAGCTGTGTTGAATACACCTTTGTAATCAGAATAGATTAGGGCAGGATTTCTTCTGCGCTGTGCCAGCCAGTCATATACAAATGCCATTTATAAAAGGATTCAGTGGCACCACGTGATGTGCTCCTGAGTACAACCTGGCCTGTTGTATATACTGAAATGTCATCTATTTCATGATCCTTCCAGATCAGGGGATTGTTGTGCTGATGCTAGGGAAAGGAAAAAATCGTTCACAGCAGTATCCAACCTCATACAGTGTGCATGCCTGGTTGCTAATCTCTACATGCACAGGTGGAAAAACCACTGGAAGTTTAGGTTTCACTGCGCCTGTACAGATCAATTTAGCAGTACATGAACTGCCACCTCGAAGTTGTGGGGGGAAAAATGAGTTTGCTACACACAGTTACACAGTTTATGTATCTGGCCATGTACAGGAAGAGGGCAGTCAGCAGAGGATGTCACTGTAACATCACATTATGAAAGCATCTCTAAGCTGCCCTCAAGGTACAATTTCTGTAATGTTACCTCTAATTGCTCTACATTGCCAGACTATGAAGGGTGAATAGTAGTCTTTGTATGTTCTCATGCATTGTATGCATTGTATACTTGACCCTCCACTTCGGTGTGTTTCTGAACCTGTGATCTTCTGTTCTTTCAGCTTTCTGCATTGTATAGATGGAATTCTGTTCTATTCATTGGGAGTGAGTAACATCCCCTTCATAAAGTTTTTATTCCTTTTTGCTTTTCTCTATCTGTGATATAACTGGTCCTTTTTTGAACAGACAATTGTCCATTTATCTTCCATCTTTTCAACAGAAGCAATTTTATGGCACATATGTTTTAATTAAAAAACAAACAGCCAGCAAAGACTAATGCAGAATATGCCTAAGCAATGGAGAATATTGTGTAAGTCAATTTCTTTGACCTAGATGGTGGTAGTTTCTAGGTTAAAGTTGTTGACATAAAATTTAGTTCCTGTATGTTTACAAAGAGAGAACACAGGTCATTACAATGAGATGTTTACTATGGGTTTTGTGAGGCAGATAGTGGAATATCATATCTCATTCTGTGATCACTATTTTGAAAAATAGGTTGCTTGGCAATATGCTCAATAGTATAGTGTATCTTGGCAGGAAAAAATAATAGAAGAAAAGCAAATAAAGAGTAAGAAGAAGCAGTCACTGGAAACTAGATAGAAAGTGAGACTGAAAATAAAGTTTAAATTTTAACTGTGAAAACAAGTAGTCATTAGAATGAATAAGCCATGAAAGTGACAGGTAGCCTTTTCTGATGTTTGCAAGTTTAGAGTGAGTGTTTACTCACAAGCTTTTTGGGCTCAGTACTGTGGTAACTTCTTTGGTTTCCCAAGGTAAGAGTGGAAGACATTTGCCTTTAGCTGTTTGTTGTGTTCCTAATGAGATCCAGAAAAGACAGACCACATGAATTCAAAGATGTAAAGATAGTAATTTTTCTTTCTCCCTTGTAAGTAATGTATCTTTTCTCAGAAGGAAAGCATCACCTGTCTAGGAAGAAAGTGATTTGGCATAAATCCTTTGTGCCTTAGGTCACTTTCACATGTGCACTTCTGCTGGACTCCATAAGCAGTTCAACACAAAGCAGAAGCCTGTAGAAGAGTTTACCTTCCAAGCCACTGCTGAAGATAACGGTTTTTCATCCTTGAAAATTTATCTCTTCTACGTGCAACAGATCAAATGTTAAAGTAGGCAAAGACACTTCATTGCTGAATCAGGCCAATACCTATTTTTGCATTCTGACACTAAAATTGTTCAGTTTCTTTCATCTAACACATTCTCAATCTACTCACACACCTCTATGCTAGAGCAGAAACCTCAAATTTTACAAGGAGTAGCTCTCATGTCTAGAGGTGGTTTACATATTCTTTATATAGACTTAGATTTTAACATTGAACATTCAGCCAAATCTGTTTATGTCAAGAATAAGTGAACATACCTTGTTTCTACAGTTGAATACAGACTGTGTTATTTGCATTCTTACTAAACAGCAAAATGTGCTTTATTAAAGACAGGTCTACAAAAGTGAAAACCTTTTTTCTTTCTGCTGTTTTCAGGTGCCGAAATGATGTTTAAAGTAGACTGCATGCTCATGTAATTTCTCTCCTGAAACAAAAGCAGAGCATTGAAAACTAATTAACAAAGGAAAAAAAGAGTAAAACTGACTGGTAAATACAATGGAATGAAATTTGGGAAGAAATGTGTAGACTATGATGGAAAGTAAAAGGATTCTAGAGTTGGAAATGCAAATGTCACTGAATCTGGAATTGGTATTGTGTTAGGGCTGAACTGGTAAGTAAAATGGAGCTGGTATCTGAACTACTGACAACATAGCTTCACAGATAAGCTCCTGGGTATTTTTTTGGAGAGACGAAGCAGATGTTAGCTGTACAACTGGTTAGGGATTTCCCGATAAACTACTTATGTCTGTGAGAAAATGATAACATTTCAAGATCTAAATGGTTGTTGTGAATACTGTCAGTAAATCTCCCAAATTTTTTGTTTGTTGTTTTGGTTCTGTTGGTTTGTTTTAAAAGAATGTTTCCAATTGTTGAAAGTGCTTCATCATTTCTAAAAGGAAAGGAGTATTATCTTCCATGACTTTATACTAAAAGTAGATCGTTAGGACAAAACATTTAAAAATGGTAAGCTTAATAATTTAAAACTCAAGTTTAAAAATCTGATACAACTCAATGTAGTATTTTTTTTAATGAATCATAAAACAAGTCTCATTTTTTTCTCTTTTTATATCTTGGAAATGGAAGTTAAGGTCTGGTTCAGGCTGGCAAAACTGTTTGCTGACTATGGAAGCATGTCACTGGGCAAATGGATCACAGACATACAAGGTAGATAACATTAAAATAGATCTGAAGTGTTGCAGAATAAAGCATTTTTATGCCAAATATCTGCATACTCTGTTTCTTTGAGCAAAAACTGTGCTGCTTTGAGAGGGAAAAGGTTTTTTTTGTTTTCTTTATTCTCTGTGCACCAAACTGACCTCACTATACTTGAAAAATTCTGGGAGAGGGCAGGCTCTGTTTATCCCAAAGTATGCATTGAGGATGTTTGTTATGGCTTGATGATAGAATAACTGATACATTCAGATAAGCATGAGTATCTTGGCAGTGTTTGTGCATATTTGTATAAATTGTCCTCACTGGCTCTCTGGTTCTTAGGAGCACAGTATGCCTGGAACAAGATGGTCATTGCTGCTAAAAACTGCTGAGACACTCTTCCCATCCTGGGGATACTGAAGTGAGGTAGTCATTGTGCCTAAAGGAAGACACAGCACAGGTTTAATTCAGTAATTTCTTAATTCTATGTCTTAGGTGATTTCTGAATACACTATCCTGTGTGAAGGACACCTTTTTTATCACTTACATACCACCATTTCACTAAACAGTCCTGAATGGTACTGTCTTACAATTCTACAGTGACCTGACATTTATGGCTCCAAGAGCTATATGCTTTCTAATTGTATATAATATGCATTTCCTCTTCAGAAATTATTGCATGATTTTAACTTTTTAGTTGGGCATAATTTTCAATAAGCAGCTAGTGTGTTTGCTGCATTTGGTAATTTTCTTCAAACTAGATTGATAATCCCATTAGTAAAATATGTATGCTATTGAAAATCAATTATACAGTATTTTAGGGGTTTTTTTATTATTATAGCAAATTTCTTGAAGTACTATTCACTAATTAATACATATGAACATAACCAATTTACAAATGTCTTGGTTTGAAAGACAGGTGTCTGCTAAGGAAGGCAGAAGCTTCCCTTGGAATGGCAGATGCAACCCCCTTCCCTCCGAGTTACTATAATTTTGAAATCAAGGGGCTTTTAGGCAAAGATGTGGAAAACAGGAATAACAATTCTTTACTATTATATATCTATATGTGTATAAGCAGTCAAACAAACAACAACAACTCTGGCAGTAACAGCAAACAATCACAAACCCGGTCCCAGCCCTCTCGGCTGTCAGGCCCTTTCCCCTCGGGTGCAGTTCCGCTCGCAGCCGGCAGGGGCGCTGGCGGCTCCCGGTGAGCAGGGCAGGTGCGATGGTTCCCCCGCGGCTGCAGGGGGCGCTCCGGAGCGAGCTCGGGGAGCACGCGGCTCCGGTGCCCTGGGATCCCGGGAAGGGATGGGGAAAGGGGAACCCCCCGGAGGTCTGGGGAGGCAGGGCGAGCACGGCTACAACGCAGCGAAGGCTCGAAGCAACGGCGGGGCAGGGCGGCCACAGCCCGGCTCCCAGCGGGGCAGGGGAGGCGGGCTTTGGGAGCCCGGGGCTTCTCCAGCAGAAGGAAAAGCAGCCGAAGAAAGCAGCTTCCCTCTCTGTCCAAACACTGAGACGGACTGCCCACACACACAGGTGAAACAAAAAGAGCAGCCAGCTCTTTTGTTTTTCTGAAGTATCCAGCCATTTGTTCCCCTAGCAACATGTATGGGGGAAAATTCCTTTAACAGAAAAAAAACCAAAAACCAGGAGAGCTCCTAAAACCCCAACAACAAACTTTGTTCTTTTACTCACCAAGAGGGCATTATACTGTTACTTAATTCTAATATTTTTGTGGCTACTGTCCAATTCTCTTTGTCATTATCATTGAAGTTCTTCATCAGTTCAAAAGGGACCTTCATCAGGTCCTGGGAATGAGAGTACTGCTGCTGCAGAATCAGATATGTGTGGTGTAATTGATGCATGATTTTGACCTGTAGGAATAGGTGTCATTGTTATAGTATTTCTGTGAGTGGATACAGTGTGAAGAAAGAGTCTGTTAACTATCCATCAACAGTTGTGTCCAAAGCTTATGGAGCCGAAGTAGAGAACAAGCAGAGTGGCCAAGAGAAAGTAAGGATAAGAGTGTCTTATTTGTGAGCTGAGCAATGTCTGGTAGTACAGAAAGGACACAGGTTTACAAGCAGTTTTAAAATTGAGCTAGAAATTTATCTAACTGCTAGATATGTCTGAAATGATTACTGACTTTCTTCTCTGATATTTTAAAATATTGCCAGGTTGATTAGTCCCTCTATGACTAGTTTTAACATACTTTTATGTGGTTTGATATTTTTATTTGATATTCATATATTTACAACATCATTTTTTCTCCAGTGTAATCTGAATAAATTAAATTATGGTTAACCTAAATTATTTAATGATTGTTGCATGAATAATAAGACCACACACAGGTCCAGGTAAAACAGGTGGGATTGTTGAGACAAAGATGTAAGACAATCAATAAACACTGCTCCTGTATTCTTAAGTGCAAATTTCCTCGCTTGTAATGATTTAATGAGTTAAGAGAGACTGCCTATAGGAATAGGGAACCAATAGATTTCTTACCTAAATTATCATTGATCTTTTAATATTTATTGATGTTGGTTACTGCTGCTGCTTTGGTTTCACTGCATGACACTGAAAAGCCAGAGCTGAGAATAAGCTCAATTATGGGGGAACCTAGTATTTTACACAGGAGGAGAAAGGATGAAGGAATGAAATGATGCAGGGGATCACAAGGAACCTGTAGAAGAGAGGAAGGTAAAAATGGATAGAGAGAAGATTCACAGAAAAATTTATTGCAAGGAGTACTACAGTTGTACATCATAGCTTCTTACTTGAGAATGTTCAGATTTAAAAATTTGACCCTAACAGTTGAGCAGACTGTTCTAAGATAACTAAAACTATATTTTGCCTTCATTTACAGCCACTGCCTTGCAATGTTAACTTTACCTTATCATAGTTTTTCAGTTTGGGGTTCAAATTAAGAAACATTTAATTTCAATTTTCAACTAATGGAAGACTGGTAAACACACTACATGCTGTATGAACACGAAAAGTTGTTCCATACAAGGCTTGAAAATAATGAAAGTTCGCTCTTACACCAATTGCATCACATGTTTATTCAGGATAACCTCATAGAACTAAAAACATGCATAAAACAAAACCTCTGTTCTTGTATCTTACTCCCAACATAAAAAAAAAAAAACAAACCTACACATAAAGAAGACTTAGTTGGTGAACTTCTTCAAGTTATAAAAGGCTCTTTAATTTAAACCATAATTTAGGCTTAATCACAGGGAGAAAAAGGTGTATCTTTTCCCTGTTGTAATAGACAAACGTCTCAACATGAAGCTCTACACAATGCTGCAGCATTGTCACCCTAGGTTATATAAACAAGGAAATCGTAGAGTGGAAAGACATTTCAAACAGATTTCTGTGTTTGATTATGCTTAAATTTAATGGATCTTGACATGATGACGCATATGAAGAGAGTCTTAAAAGTAACTTGATTGGAATAATGTTTTTTGGGGATATAAAAGAATGTAGCAATTTGAAATTAGACAGAAGTATAGATAGACAAACAGAAGCAGTCAAAAATAATGCATAATTAGTCTGATCTTGATCATTGTTTATATTATCCAGAATAAAGGATTTTTTAGGGGGAAAAAAAAAGTTTTAAAAAAAACTGCATGTGGAAATCAAACATAGAAATAAGTCACATTTTTTAATTTTTCCCCTTGGAGTTCCACAAAGAAAGTCAACAAATTTGTATGTGGATATCTTCCAAACATGAGTTCTATGTGTTCATCCTCTGCCACGTGAATACACCACTGGTTTTGAGTATATTTTTACTACAGCTTTACGAAGCAGAGCAAGACTGTTATTTCCATGTGGAGTGCTATGGAATGAAGCATATTTTTAATTCACGATACTTTGTGAAAACAAAGGTATGCAGTCTTTATTTAAACATAATATATATGTAAGATTTATACTTTTGCAGTTAGCCAGCTAGAGACACAAATTAATTTATTTAAAGCTGAATTTCATACCAGTGCACTGTGCTTTACAGCTGAGACAATTTCTCATAAATTATGGACCACATCGTTCCTTAATAGGGCAGGGAATTTAATTTAGATATGACCAATATCAAATTAACTCAATAACCACTTGCCCCCCACCTGCCTCCTGCCTAGAAAGAAAGAAAATGCTCTCCTCTGAGGAGGAGACTGTCCATGCGTGTTTGTTGGGGCAAACCTTCAGCTGCTGCTTTCCCTTCAGACTTGAGCACACAGCGTTGCAGAGGGCTCTTTATATATGTCTGCATAAATGTGTTACAAGTTGGAGCTTTATAATAAACCTGATGTAAGAAATTTGATGAAATAATAGTTTTAGGTAACTGTCTCTTCCTTCTTTAAGACACTGAGATGTGAAAGTCCCCACAGACACAGCAAAGAACAGGCATTTGTCTTAAGCAAGGTTCATTAAGATTCTAGGTGGTCCTGTTTGGCTGATCTATATTAATTGCAGCAATGACATTTGGGGTCAGGGGATCATTAAACAGCTGGTCTGTATTACTTTGACCTAGTCTCAGGTGATGTGATTTAGGAAATAGTTAATTACATTTTTTCAGTGACTCACATATTTAATATTAGGGTAGTTGATCTTTGTGCACTGTAGACCCTTGCAGCTGTTTCTCATCATAAGGTTCCTTCTCTGTATTCACCACAACACTTAAATACATTCAGTTAAGTTTCATAAATTATGACTCCTCGACCAGCAACATGGTATCTAGAAGTAAGCAAATATAAAGCATACAGGTACAAAGCTCTACTGGAAACTCTAGGGACCTTGAAGGAAAAAGAGAGAAGCACATTATCAGAAAACATTTTTTTCTCATTTCAATCAACCCAAAGCCCCCCTCCTCAGCAGTTTCAATTAAAGTTTAGAATACGTTACCTTTTTAGGCATTTTGCAATAGACAAACCATACAAACCAGGAACTGAAAATATCAGTTATTAAGATAAAGATTTGAAGTGCATTTAATATATAGCACCTCATTGAGTCAGTAGTTGGTAGATTACATAGGTACTTTCCAATGAAAAATTATCTGTTTTTCCAAAAGCCAAAATAATTCAGTGTAGAATGCCATATATTATATTCATTACAAATATTTATGTTAGTTCAAGAGGATATGAAAAGTGTGGGGAAGCTGGGAACTTGAATTTTATGTTTTTCACAGCACCTGTCACTTAACTGCATTGTAGCCAGCAGCATATCCTTAGAGCATTGATCTAATAAAATTCAATGCCTCTGCAAAGGGGCTCAATGCCAATGGCTGTGAGAACCTCAATTTTATATTTCCTGAGTCTGGCATATTTAAATTTTCATCTATAACACTAGATTAAATTTAATCTTTATGTTGAATATATGGTAAGAAACTGGATTAAGCTCTGAATTCTCTAGTTAACACTCACAAAGTGCTTCTTGTAATAATATCACTTGGATTATTTATCCTGTATACTGTTCATGAAGATAGATGTCCAACATTTCCGCCAGAACTCTTTGTCAAAAGTTTATTCTGCCCAGGATAAAGTTCAGCTGTTTTCACAGAAGTGTTTCATTGCAAAGGTCTGAGACCACTTCCCTTATTCCTTTCAGGAATACAATAACAAATGTTTGGAGGGATAGGATGTTCATGAACATTATCCAACAGATTGTTATTTGCAGAAGAGAGACAGTGTTTTATTACCATTTTGAAAATGTAGTTTCAAAGTTTTAGCTGGGTCTATAGAATTATATTTTCTTTTTAAGTCTCACTGCACTGAAAGTTCTACATAAAAATTAGACAGGGATTTCAAAAATATTTCTTAAATTTATTTTAAACTTTAAATAAATTTTCATTGATATGCATACCTATTCTGTTCTTTTTCCACAGTACTATGTATTTTTAATGACAAAAATATTCACAGAGTTTCAATAAACTTCAACAATCACGGTTGTATGTGCATGTAATATAATTTACAATAAATTCATCCAGATAGGATTTATCTTAGGTATCACACTTAAGCAAGAATTATGGGTAGCAGATTTTAATGTCTGTTCATGATAAACTGATGTTTAAAGAGTAGTTTGAAAAGAATCATTAGGTGATCTTGTCTAAAGAATAGACTGGACTTAACTGTAGTCTACTTAAAGACATTTCCCCAGACAAAAATCTTTCTGCAAAGAAGAAAATAATTTCACAGTTCTTTGAGGTCTTGTAAATATTCTACACTTGAAAACTCTAGTTTTTATACCAACATGATTCTTCTCACATGAGATTCTGGTGTTTATGTACACTGTACACTTTTAATTTTGATACTAAAGATTTCAAAAGTTCTAAGCATTCTTTCTGGATGCAGGTGACCTTTCTAATTCAGATATACGTATTGCAAAGAAAAGCCTACTCAGGGTAGCATTTGTCTGGCAGTTTGTTCTGTAAATTCACCACTTTGCTTGCAGTGAATTAAACTGTAGAGATACAGAATAAAATTAAGAACCACCATATTTCCTGATCAAAGGTTTGTACATGGGTTGCTTTGCGTCAAAAATTTCCATAATACTGGTATTTCTGCCTTGGGGGAAATGGTGGTTAGAAATAAAAAGAAATTATAATGAAGGCATATCAATCATATGTTTTGCAACACTCACTCATATCATTGTTACATGCCATTCTTAACTAAAAGAGCAGAGATATTTGTAATTCTTTTTGACTGCACCCTGACCAAAATAGAAGATACAAATTGTGATCCTGCCCACTTCTGAAGCATAATCAAAAAAACCAGCATTGAAGCATGTGGACTGACAAACCACTGTAATAGAAATATTCAACTATGTCACATGCCGGCCTATGACACTTGAGATTCTATAATAGACATAGGAAAATTTGTTAGCATGCTTCACAGCAAGAATTGACTTAATGTAACACAAGACATGGCACCTGGATATAGTTATCCTGGAAATTTTGAAAATTTAATTAGTTACAATCAGGTGAAGACAAATTTAATAGGGTAGTTTATGTGCAAAACCTGCAGATTCCAGGTTTATGTCAGAGTACTATGACCTACAGACAATTTACTGCACTTTAATGTAAGAAGATAAATATTTTCATTGACTTTCGTTTGCAAGCAATTAATTCAAAATTGACTATTATTTTCTCTTTCATTTGCTCCAAACCTTCTCAACAGGATCACTTCCCTAAATTAGAGGAGTGTTACTCAGTGCTAAAGAAACAGTTATGCCAATGTGTGTTTCACAGCAAAATCCATGGTGATGTGATGATTAAGGCAAACAGGATTTCTATTCTCAAAGAATAAATGCATGGCCAGGATCATCTGTGGTGATTTTAACCTCATCCCTTTGAACTGGGTTTGTGTGGCAAGGTTTTGGTGGTGAGGGGGTCTGCAGGCATTGCTTCTGTGGGAAGCTCATAGAGGAATGGATGCCAGCCAGCTCCAAGAGAGAGCCACTGTTGGCCAAGGCCAAGCCCACCAGTGACAGTGGGAGCACCTCTGGGGTAATACAATTAAGAAGGGGAGGCAAAACCTGCACACCACCAACAGAAGTCAGAAGAGAGGAGTGAGAATATGTGAGAGGAGCTCTGCAGACACCCAGATGAGTGAAGGAGAGGGAGAAGGTGCTCCAAGTGCCAAAGCAGAGACTCCACTGCAGCCCATGGTGAAGACCATGGTGAGTCAGGCTGTGCCCCTGCAGTCCATGGGGGTCCACAGTGAGTAGAAATCTACCTGTTGATCATGGAGGACCCCACGCTGAAACAGGTGGATGTGACCAAAATAGGCACTAATTTCCCCAAGTCAAGCCTGTTTTGCCTGTGATAGTAACTGTCTCTCACTGTCCTTATCTTGACCCACAAGCCTTCCCTTATATTCTCTCTCCTCTGTGCAGCTGAGGAGGGAAGTGATAGAGAAGCTTTGGTGGGCACCTGGTGTCTAACTAGGGTCAGCTCACCACACCCTTCAAATGCCTCTTTTCTTCATTCTGTTATCTTTCTCTCATATGAAAAAATCATTGAAACATTTCAGGAGTGTGAATATTTGTCCTCATTTGTTGCTCATATATAAAATTTCAGTCTTTGTAATATCAAGAAAATTATTATTTCTCTTTACTCTCTCTTAAAAGCATCTCTGTTCTGGAAAAGTTTAACAGTGACTTCAGTAACAATTGAATTAATAAGATCCCAGATATCTAAGGCAGTGCACATTAAGTTAGTTTGTATTTGAATTTTTGCTTCAGTGCTCCTCTGTTCCAGTGCTATTGAAAAGTTATCCAAAATCCTGTATCTGATCCACACTACTACTGAACAACTTTATGTCCTTCCCCTTTAATTTTTTGAACTCATCAAATTAGAGATCCATTTGTCCATTAGTTCCAATGAATACCATGTTTCTCAATGCACTTAGCAAAGGCTCCTATAAGAGAATTGTTTTAGGTGCCTTATATAGTCAGTGGTGAGAGAGGCACTCTTTTATGAACTGACTCACCCTCCGGGGCTTCTTGTCTCTCTCCACTGTCTATACAGGAATGTTGAATAAACATGTTCTCCAGTCCTGTATTCTGCTATCATTGTGTGGGGAATTCGTGCCAGCATTCATGCTTTTTAAAAAAAATTTTGGTGTTTTCAAAATGGCCTTGTTAGTCTGGTCACACTCTCAGTTTCAGCGAGAGCTAGCTGCTGTTTTTCAAATAAAGATTTTGAAAATTCCAGTAAATGTCTACTTCAGAACCTTTTTTGCTTATAATTCGATGACCTAATTTCCTAATACTGATAGCTACCACTTCCATGCATGTGTTTGTGATTAGATTTTTGGCCTAAACCTCTAGAGAACAGGAAACTTGTTTTTGACATCTGCATGTAAACAAGAAGCCCCGGACTGCTTTACAGCTCTCTCTGGGCAGAGCTTCTAGAGGTAGTGATACTCTCTGCTGCGTTTGTCACTGAACAAGGGGGAGAAGTGATTAGGCCAGGCCCATTTCCCCTACACATGTTTAGCAGCTCAGGTCTTTTCAGTTAAAGATCTTGCTTGGAGGGGAAAAATACCCCTGTTATGCTCTGCTGACAGAACAGGTGACAAAAGACTGAACTCAGTATTTCAGGGGAAAGAAGGTAGTACAACTCTTTGTGCAATTTTTCAGTAAAAGGACTCACAATACTGACAACCATGATTTGTGGGTTATTTGGGGGTCTGGCTTTTGCATCTGCTTTTGTGGGAGTTGTGGTTATTTGGGTTTTTTTATCCCTAGATTGCTAGTAACACTGAACAGTATCCCATTGCAGTTTATTGAAACTACACAAACAAGGTAATTTCTGGGTTTTTTTCATTGTTGGGTGGGGGGTTTTTTTACAATTTTCAAGAATTTTAAAATCTCATAATATTTGCTGAAAATTTACATAGCAGTATATTTATATTGAAGTACACAGGATATTCCATAAATTATTTTGGCTTCAGATATTCCTGTTCTCTTTTGTGTTAGTCTTTGTCATGTGTTGCTGTGCATCTTCTATGGGGCTTACTGCTTTATATATTAGTGACATATTGAAGATTTCCATTACAGGAGAATTCTGCAATTTTCTGTGTTGTGGTCCTGTTGTGTGGTAATATCAAAAAGAATAAAAATGTGATGGAAATTAGTTCCTCAGAAATACTTTGCAGGTGATAATCAAAGGGAAAGCATTCAGGGTACATTCACTGCTACCATGCTGCAAGAGGAGTGTAAAAAAAAAGTTATTGTTGTATAGTGTTATCCCTAAATACGCATTCAAAGCTTTAGTTCTAGATCTGTTTGACATATTTAGAGCATGTGACAAGATCTTCAAAAATTTTCCACTTTCTCAACTAGCCTTCAACACTTGTGAAATAAACTGACTACAGAGTGCCATGTTAAAGCTCCATTCTCTCTTTTTTTAACAGTAATGTGTTCACAGGGAATAGATTCAAGGCTCTGGACTGAATCAGGCTGACAAAGTCTTGCAATATTATTAGGTAGTGAACATTGTTTGTTTTGGCCTACTTTCTGAAGTCTTTTGTTCTTTTATTGCTCACCTTTTTTTCTATATTTTCAGGGAAAGATTATTTTTCCCAAGTGAAGTCAAGCGACCAAAAATATGGAAGATAGCTGAGGTTAATGCTGCTACTTAATTCTAATGAAAAATCATGTCCTTTCATCATCCTTTCATTATCCAAAAATAAAACTGTCCTTTTCACATTGGAGTGGTGTCCTTTTGTTACTTTGCGTAGCCTGTACATATGTAACATGTATATGCAGTAACCCATTTAAACACAAACTGATTAGCTAGAATTTTTAAAGATACATGCAAACTCAATTTTTTTCAGCTAAGGAAGTTCCACTTTTAACAAGCTAGGATTGGTTTCACATTCTTGTAGAATTGGCTACTGTCTGAGGACTTAAGCAGTTGTGGTGGATGTATAATTGGTATCTATATTTTTTATTGTATTTATAATTAGAGGAAACATCTCAATGTTATTTAAAAAACATATCTGAAGGTGGATTAATTAAGCGATTATATCACATGTTATGTCTATGTGTGTGAGGGGACAGCAAAATGTATCACAAAAAAATGAAATGATACAGAATCCCAAGCTTGGAAGCAACTTTTTATTCTGATTGTTAACTGGGGCAAGGCAGCCTAGATAAAGTTAAGTACAAAAGAAAAAATTTTGTTCTTTTGATAAATAAAAAAGGTTGCATTAAAGTCATAATTGTCTTCACTAGAAATCACTCTCCTACTCAAATAAAAACAACTCTTGTGATCCAAGTTATGACCTCAGTGCAATGGCCAAGGCAGGAAATAGGCAGAGTGCAGATGAAACACTGGGAAAGGTATGAGAAGTGTTTTTTCTGAAGTTATTGCTACCTTGTGCTTTCTATGAACACATATTAAATGCAGACCTGGTTATCATCACCTGTTGTTAGTTTTCTACTTTTTACTAAGGTTACTTTTCTATTATCTGTGTCATAAAACTTTATTTAATTTATTCATTTCACTGAAGTCTTTCATGTTTGGCACCTGCACAAGAATTTATTTTGTTTTATTTTGTAATTCAGCCAAAACTAATTGCATGGTTTCCAAGAATGAAGCCGAGGAAAAGAACTTTCCTGATCTTTTCCTTGAAAAACTTTGCAATTCACATATTTATAAGTGGAAAAGGAGATTTGGCAGCATTTGATTCATAAAAAAGTCTTCCCATTTCTTTTAAATAGGAAAATTGTTCAAGTAACAGGATTCTAGGGAGCGTCACTTTGTGCATGCTCACTAGATGTTTCATAATGTTCAATGTTGATTCCATCACTGCTTATGTCTCTCATACAACATAACATATTACTGACAAGATTGGACTTTTGTCATCTTCACCTTGGGACTGAGCAGACAAACTTTAGAGTACATGACAAAAGCCAGGTTTCCTTGCACGAGCTTCTTCATTTAAGCAGAGAGTCAGTATTAGGTGCTGGACTGAAGTGCATAACAGGAATTGATGTGTTCATGATCATCTCTTACCAGTTTATTTTGTGACATGGTGTGATACCTTGTTTTGTGATTTTCAGGCAACAGAAATAAGGAAAGCATCTCATTCAAGTCTGGCATCTTAGAACTGGAGTGAAGGGACTCAGAGCTCCTTAGTCTAGAAGAAAGAGTAAAGGCAGGAGAAAGGATTCAGGTGTCTAAACTGTGGAAAGTTGAGATGAGCAGCGAATTGCCAAAATGAAAACAAAGTCAAAATCAAAGTCAAAATTGATTACATAGGAAGATTGAAACAAGATACCAAGTATATTGTTTTCAAGGAAGGTTGGAGGAGGGTTAAGAACTACAGAAGATGATTTGGCCTGACTTGGAATGTGGAGGAAGAAGTTAAATAGTCTGGCAGATAGTTGGACATAAGAAGCCAGGGAGAAGGTTGAATGGAAAGAAAACTTAAAAAGCAATGAATGCCAATATTGGTTAGAGGACAGAAGAGTTAACTAAGTACAAAGATAAACTGACTGAAATTTAATGAGAGGCAGCTGGGGGACATGAGGTCCAAGACAGGAAATTAGGCACAATAATTAGTATTCACATAGTGAGTTTGAGATGAGAAACCAAGGACAGTAAACATGCTGCTGGGATTACTCCACTCCTTCTTTCCGTGCTGTATGACCAAAGAGGGGACAACTACAGAAAACAACTAGAAAGTAGGTGCTGTTCTCTTTTGTGCAGAAGATGTCATGAGGCATGGAATAGTAAGAACACAAGATATAGTTTCGTTATGATAGTGGGGAAACCTGCCTGAAAAATTGTATTTAGATGATGATTTTAATGGCAGTCTGTGTGTGATATTAGTCTTTTCCTTTAAACCATCCATCATAGAAATTCTCACTAGGTGTGCAATTATCTTTGTTTGTATTCAGCTTGCACTCATGACTGAAAAAAAATTAACAAAAAATCATTTTAACCTATTTGTACTATTATAATGCTTAACATGTACCACCACTGCCAAAAAACATCAGACAATCCAATAAACATTTGCAAATGTTTTTGATGTTAATTTCAAAGCATCTCTCTCTCCCCCTTTCTAAAACAGAGATGATATCAGAAAGCAAACTAACCAAAACTTGGTCAAGAAAAAGTGGCATTCATGACACTATTAAAGCAAATAGCACACAAAACGTTCAGAGTGGTTCGAAGTTGTAGCAGTGTGCAATGAACAAGGCATGGAGTCACATACTGAACAATGGAAAGAAAATTAGAGGTTTTGTTCCTAATCTGTAACTGTATATTAGCTGTTCTGCGCTCTGAGAGAGGAGGAATTCCTCTGCTTCAAGTAGGATTTTATAACTCAATCTTGCAGTAAAAAAAGAGTCATCATTTTTTGTGTATGTTATCTTGGTTTAACCAACATTACTGCTTGAATCTCTGAATTTATAAATGCTTGACTGTCACAACATGGTTCTTAATTTTTCAGTGACACATAACAGAAAATTCAAAGTTCCTTTATGGAAAAAGATACAAATATTGCTTTAAAAAGATGCAAATTTATGAAAAAGAGAAATAAATATGAAGGGTTTTTATTCTAAGTTCCTACTGTAAGTTTGCCAGTTTTGGCTTTAGTTTGTTTTGAATATTATTCTAAGCATTCCAGTTTTCTGTGCATGTTCTTCAGTGTGTTCTTTCTATTTTTATTATTTTATAATTTGTTTTCAGTACTTAATGTGTTTGTATTAAACATTTCTTTTCATCTTGGCATATCTTCGATAATGATATTAAATGTAAAAATATATGCATATGGAAAGAGTTGTATTATAAGTAAAATTTCCCAGATAATAGCATATTACTTTTTTAAAAAGTGAAGAGTTTTATGACTTTTAAAAAGTTTGAAGTACTATACCTGCCATCTACTGGAAGTACAAGGACAATGCATTGAAGTTGTATCATGTTAACTATTCAGCCAGTACATGTACGACTTTATTACTTGACTTCTTTCAGTGAAAAAAAAATTAAATTAACTTAAACATGCATTATTTCATTTATTGCTTTAGTTAGAAATTGAAGTCTTAAAATTTAACTCAGTTTTTCAATTCCTCAAATTTCACAGATTGTTAATTAATTAATTTTAAATGAATCTAAAAAAGTATTAAGAATCAAGTGTAAGAAAAACCTTTGCCATTTTTCCTGACCCATTCCCCATGACCATCCATTTCGTGGTCTGTACAGTGGGTACAACTGAATGTGGACAAATAATTTTCAGATACTTATTTTTATACATCTTTAGAAAAGAATAGTTATAGTATTTTAAAATGACACTTACATAAGCAAGTGGTCTTGTTGCTGTTAAGGTGGATTTTTCTGATGTGGGTCTCATTTTTAAGAGACTGGTAAATTACATCAGGTCCATTTTCATCTCTTCTTGACTTTTGTTTCTGGTCCCTTAAATCACAGTAATTTCTTTCCAGCATGGTCACTTGGGCTGCTTGAAAATCAGACAAAGTCATTAAAACATGAAGATGTGCATTAGTCTTTTGTTGCCACTGGATTTGGACAGTCTAACTAAAACATCATTTGATGTGGTTTACTAATTCAAAAATACTTGGAACAGAAAGAAAAAAAAAAAAAGATTAGTTGTGGCTTCCAAGAAATAAGACTTCCCAAGGTCCATTTTGATATGAGAAACAGTATTTTGCCTGCATATTAAAAAAAATTCTAATATCAATTGTTTGGTAAGCTAGGTTTCCATCTGATAAAACTGTGAAAAGGAAGAGAAATAATTAAGTGTCTATTTACCTTTTTTAAATCTACAGTTAAACAAATCAGGCCTGAAAGGAAAACAAAGGTCAGTAGTTGTCATCAAGGAAGTTTTGCTGAATTCCTAAAAGATTATTATGAAAATAAACCTTTTCAGCCCAGGGAAGATTCTTTTACAAGACTGTAATACTGAATACCATTTAATTTTGGCTAATACTCACTTTTATTGTCCATTATTAAGGTACTCTCAGAGTATTACATTCTGAATAATTTATGGCTAAAATTGTCATGCTTTTCTAGAACTGTTGCTAAGCAAGAAATTACATATGTTTATTCTTCTCTGTTTGCTTTCTTTTAGTTTCATTACCTATATCAGTATATTTTATCACTTTACTAGAGAAAGAATGATTAAGCAGTAAAATTAATTTTCAGTCCCTTGAAAATTAAATTTCTTCTTTCTTCTTTTGAAATTTGGATGCCATTAACAGACAGAGTTGGACAATAGTTACTCTCTCTGGAAAATATGAATGCTTTAGGCAAAGAAGTTCTTGAACTTTTGCCTTCTGTTTGAACTGTATATATGCTAGTTTAATTTTGCAAGCATACACAGGGCCTGGATTCTATATTAGCTATTTTCTTATTGGAGTAACATTTATTTTTTTATTAAAATAAACTCATTTATTGTGAATTATAAATACATTTTAATAGTGTCATTTATTAATAAAATATGTAACCTCCCTTCTGATAATAATGGCAAACTCCCTTAATTGGAGAGATGCAGTTAGGCCCCATGCTGAGGCTGGGATTCCTCTGTACAAAGCTAACCATATGCACCTAAACATCTGTAAACCATAGACATCTAAGATACATTTTCCATAAATGCTTTGTGTATGCTCCCCTGATGACCTCTAACTCCAAACTCCATTGTAAGGCATTCCTTACAATTTTAGTACAGGTAACCCTAAGGCTGCTAGGCTTCTCAGTATGAACTATACATTTTTTTACCTTTCACTGCACATTTCGGGAGAAAAATAGTTCACATAAGAGATCTTCATATTTTCCAAAAATATTTTTACTCTCTCTCCCTTTGACTTTAGAGAAGAAAAATTTGAAGGGCATTAGAAGGGATTTTGTTTATGGATGTTTTCCCCAGATCGCCATAGCTTAAGGCCAGACCTGGTTAACCATTACCAGTTTAAATTAAACACTTCACATGCATAATGAAAAACAGGTCTCCTGTGTTGCTGCTGAAACAGAATTGTTCCTTTATTCTACATGTGCTTTGATAGTATTCCAAATTCTAAATCTTTCTGCATTTAGATACGTTAAATGCTGCCTGAAGGATGTTTCGCACATTATTCCAAGCAGTGATGTGGGTAGTCCACAGCAAAAGAGGAAATATTAAAATACGGTTTCTTTTTCTAAGGAAAATGTCATCCCAAGTTTAAAATCCATGTGGAACAGACATATGCTCATTCTACATTCCTGCATCAGAGCTGCTCTTTTACTTTATGTCAGGCAGATTTCTGAGCTATTGGCTTCCCCACAGATGTGCAACTTCTGCCACCTAATAGAAAAAGGGCTCACCACTATCTACTCAATTGATTCCCCACAAATCTTCTGTAGAGGTTCTGTAATAACTTTGTTCTATAAATGTCTGAAGTTACTTTTTCTTCATGGAGACCTAATGTGTGAGATTCCTAAGCATGCCTAAGCATGCAAGGGTCTTACTAGTTAGATTTATTCAAATCAGATGAGAAGCAAAACAAAATGCTTCCATTAACTTCATACAGGTAAATTTTTATTTCTTCTGAATGAAAATATACTGAACTAAGTTAAACTGTGTGTCTGTTCATGGAGTGAATAGCTTTTTTCATTTCCTTTCAATATTCTAGGTTGTCCTGTTCAGTAACTTTGGGGTTGGATTCTAGGAAAAAAGAATCAGTAGGAAAGCACAGTTTTGGTTTTATGCTTTCTACCTTTAACCCTGTAATTCTCAATGGGTTTTGCTAAGTTACTTTGCCTCCAACTTAAAAAAAAAAAAAGGAATTTCTTGTGGTTACCGCAGATTAACTCATTTTTTAAATTTCTTTTTGTTTAGGGAGTTGTCTAACAATATTTCCTAAATAAATATTGTTGTTACTTAATGTAACTAACGAAATAGCATGAAGGTCTTCAATGACAATCTTGTTTTCTTGGAGAAAGAAACTGGGGCAGTGTGACAGGATTTCCTATAACCATTTCAGTTAGTGATAATCCACCTCTTTCTTTTTTTCTTTTTGCAGGGGTTTTCTGTATTAAATCTTCACAGGATAGAAATAAGAGATTATTGGTATCTTTTTTAATAGAGGAAGTTATAAATTGAAAATTGATTTATTCATCAAGGTGTAGATTCTCATACTAGAACGAGCTATGTATTGGCTGGAATGTATGATCACACTATTTTATTAATTGAAATGCCTGGAGGAGCCTTAAGAGCACACTGCTCTTAGTGTGAGAAGTCTGGTACCTGCACTGCATGATTTCTTTGCTCATCCTTGACTGAAGATCTGAAACTCCTCTAAGAGTTAAGAAAAAACAGAAAGTTACTTAAAACTGGGATTGGTCAAATTAAAAAGAAAACAAAAAGCTACTTTTAAAGTATTCCAGAAAGACTTTGGTAAGAATTCCAGAGTCATAAATTGGTGAGAAATTTGTATGTAACAGATGTGATAAACAGATTAAAGAATACTAGAATAGATTAAATCAGATTTTGGCCTCACAGTTATGCCTGTGGAATATGCATTCTGGACTGGCTCTACAGAAAGGACTTTTTCCTGAGGTACCTAGTAGAACATAATCAGCCTTGTCTGTGATTTCTCCTGTTGAGGCCATTCAGAACCAGATGCACTTCTGTCTAGTATGTGCTATCTATAAGATGATAAAAGGATAAAAATCTTATTGATTCCATGCACACATTTCACCCATTTGTGTAGGTGATTAAGGATCAAAGAAAATTAATGACTGCTAAATAATCTTTGGAAGTAGCAATGTCATCCTGGAACAGCTGCATTTACCTGGTTAATAAAAAGGGGTAAGAAGAGAAGTGAGAAGAAGTCAGATGGTTATGGTGGATCACAACATGAAGCCTACATGCCCAAACTGACTTCCAGGTCTCCCATACATGTGTGGCTTTGAACACACCAGTTAATCTTTTTTTAGCTCCAGCTTTATAATATCAGTGATGATGTTATTTTTCCTATCTCTCTGGAGTTTCTGGGGGAATTTTGTGGTAAAAAGTTCTATTTGAAAATTGCAAACAAAAATGTTCAAAATGCTTTCAGTCTTTAGCCAAATAAGAAGTAGTGATATTTTATCATATATATTTCATTTCTGTCTAAAGCACTTTTTTTAAATTAAGCATAAAAATACTACCTGGAAAATCATGTTTTGAGTAAATAATTTACGTGTCTATACTCTTATTAATCACCACCTTAACTGCTAGCCAAAATTTCTGTTTCATTTAAGTTGATTATTCATTTAAGGTATTTATTAATGTGTGTCACTTACTACCAAAAAACAAAGAGGAACCTAATGTTTTTCTGCAAGTTGTATCTGGTGTCCTAGAAAACCAATTCCGTCTTCAAAAAGTATTTCATACAGAAATAAGATTTCTTTCAGCAGTAGTGTATCTAAGATGAATGACGCTTTCCATCTCTGTATTTTGTTGGGTACCTAGGAATAATATAGACACCCAGCATCTGAGCTACATGTGAGCTTTTACAGAGAAACGCCTAAACAGAGTGAAAAGGTCATTAACAGCCCAAATTTCAATCTTCTTTATGCAGCTCAGGTATCACATGAGTAATTTGCTGTCCATAGCTTTGAGAAGCACAAATATAAAAGCTACAAGAGACAGGATAATGGTATCTTGGTGATTATGCTGTTTTTCTAACTACTTCCAAGGCTTTTGCTTTCAGTTCTGCCTTAAAAAAAAAAAGATGAGCCTGAAAAGAAGCCAGGTCCTTATTAAAAGCATAACATTTCCTAGCATGTCTAGCAAAAAAAAAGTCTCACTGTTCAGTCTTTTGGCAGATTTATGAGGTGTTTATGTATAGTAGATTTGATCCCATGGACAAATGCTAAATTCTTAGCTTAATTCCCTAAGTATTACGAAATTATGACTAAAAGAAGTTCTTGTAATAATAAGATTGAATTCTCAGTAACAACACTTTTCAGGATCAAAAAAGGTGGAGCTTTCACCTTATTACAATAAGCACATTTCACAACCACAGCTGGAAGGGACAGCCAGTGAGAAACAGGTGTGTTATGTGCTACATCAGTCCAAACTTTGACAGGCCGTTGCTCTAGCAAACATATAATTTATCTTTTTTTTTTATTCTGACATATGCTCAGTAGGCAGTGGGATAAGATCATGAATTCCAGACAAGTAGCTGCTATAACTGGCTTTGCTATATGGAGGAATTTATTACAAGTGTCTGCTGAAATGATTTTAGATCATGGTAATTAAATCAGGATCAGCTCTAAATGTTTCATCCAGATCCTTTTAGCTAAGAAGAACAATACTTCAGGGACTTACATTCTAAGCAATCTGTATTTCAGTGAGTATATGCATGTTCAAGTGAAATAATTCAGAAAGGGAGGACATGTGAAATGTATTAATCCTGCAATGTACTGCTTTTGGTCGTTTGCCACAGGAGAACTCTTTCATAAGTATCTTTGGTAAAGGTTGCAGAAATCTTGGCCTAATCACGTGGTTAAATGGGTACTTGGCACAACAGATACTCAGAATGACATAATAGACAGATTATAACATAACTTGCACTAAAGTTTTGCTACAGTCCTA
Organism: Corvus brachyrhynchos; assembly: GCF_000691975.1. Lineage (NCBI taxonomy): Eukaryota > Metazoa > Chordata > Aves > Passeriformes > Corvidae > Corvus > Corvus brachyrhynchos. The sequence continues at coordinate 18,789,487 of NW_008239553.1, forward strand.
AATTGCAGGGTTAGTATTTTCCATGTTTTAATATTTATTATTCTGTAAAGACAAAAAAAGTGCTTTTAGATATTATTCTTCTCATACAGTGACCCAAGTCACTGATTTTCATCCATTTGGTAAGCTTGAAGTTCTAGTGTAGTACTACAAATAATGAAATGGAGAATCCTCCCTGGAATGCCTTATTGTTTTTAAAAGCTCATACATTAATCTGAATTTTCAGATATGGATTTTCTTCTGATGTCTTTTTTACGGTATTTCTTTCCTGTTATTGTTGTCTCTATGTCTAAAAATAATGATGTAAACCATGAACATCTTCAATACACAACTTTTAAATCTTAATAGTTCTAGCATCACTTAGAAAAAGATGTGGGGGGAAAAAAGCATTCAAATGCCTTCATTGTAAGACAGTTTCAGTATTTCAAATAAAATTCACAGAGAAATGCACAATAGAGATGGCCACTAAGGCAACATAATTTCACCACAGTGTTATTCCATTATATTACTGTCAAACACTAGTATTCTTTATCATGCAAACAAATCAAGATCCTCTTCCTGTATATAATTAAATGTTTGTAGAGAATTGCAGTATATAAAACATTTATTTTTTCTGTTTTCTTGTATTGAAAAAAAACCAAATGGCTACGTAAGGAATGGAAGACAGAGAGGGTTCTGGCTAACAAGCATTTTTGACTCAAACAATGCTAGCTTCATAAACCTTCCCTTTGCAGTTTTTACGGAAAAAGTCATATCAGTAAATTATATCTAAAAAATTGTAAGCTATTCTGTATTTCTCCCTCCCTCTGCTAACCCTAAACTTTTCTAAATTTAATCTCCGTGGTTGATAGAAAACTTTCCTACTCCTCTGTCCTCTAACACCATTCCTTGACATCTATCATTTATCTATGTAAATAGACACACTTGTGTTAGTAATGGTTTCACCTTACTATTTTGTTCTCTGCTATGATAGGAATCCACAGAAATCCCAAAGTCTTGGTAACAAAAAACATTTAATATCTCAGCTTAATCTAGTCCATGTATGATTTCCCTAGTGTGATGCTGTGAATGTCTCTACCAGTTTCTCAGTAAAGCCAGCTGTTGGTTCAGAAGCAACTGAAAATGTGCTCTGTTGAGAGAAGATGATACTTGGATATCTTACATAGGTATCTTTCTGTTATTCCCTGTGAACGAATTATTATTACCATTGTTATTATTATTTATTATTGTTGTTGTTGTTTCATCTGTTTATGGTTCTCTAAATGTCTCTAGAATGTTAATGCAATTGTCTAGAGAAGTCGGAAGAAAGCCCTGACTCTGATCTCAGTGCAGTAAATGGGAATTTTGAGGTTTTGCAAAAATGCAGATTATATTTCTCTTAGAAGGAACTTTTATGGCAGGAAGAACATTAATAGTTGCTTAGTGATGAGATATTGGCCTGAGAAGGCAAAGGTACAGTCAAGATAAATAAAGCTGTGTAGTTAATTAAAAGTATACACATTGATCACAACTCACAGGTACTACTGTTAAAATTACAGTGGCTTCAGAAGAATTTTAAATTTTTTGAAAGTCTGCTGTTTTAGAGGTAACACATTTCTTCTTATAGCCTGCATCATCTGATGAACTTTACAATCCTTGTGATCTTTTCTAAATTGATATCATTTTAAAAAGAAATATTTGTATTTGCAAGTTACTGGTATTAAGCATTAGAAATGACGAGGCTCATAATAAACCCAGACTTCAAAACTAGGGTTATAGATCTAGAGACATTCACCATAAACTCAGTCATCTTGGGAATTTTTCTTCTGTCCAAGAACTGAATACTCATCAACACCTTTCTTATAAACTATACTGAGTAACAGATGAGCAAAAGTTCAGGGACTAAACTGAGTTAACTTCCGTTATGCTGTTGATGCTACCAGTAACAACATTTATTATAACCAATGTTGATTGGCTATAAAAATACTCAAAAAATCCATCAAGTTTATAATTGTTAATCCATCACCAGTGTCTAATATTATAAAACTTATAATTCTACAGTCACACTGAAATTTAGTTTTTAAATATCTGTAAATATTTTGTCATAAACACTTTATATTTCAGCTAAAGCAATGTGCTATTTCTTTTCTTTAGCAGTGCAAGTCACAAAATTTACTTTGCATATTCAATGTGAGTGGAAACAATTGGATTTGCAATGAGAAATACATGCTGGAGTTTGCAAGTGAATTCCCTGAGATGTAAACTCTTTTATATGTGGTAAACTAGGTCCCAACCTCTGTGTCAAATGTCACTATGAATTATAATAATTGCAATTTATGGTAAAGACTAGAGTAAGGTTTGAAACGTGTCGGCACATATCATGAAGTAGAAATAAATTACAGCTTGTCAAAATTGACAGATTTCTGTTAGGTGCTTTCTTTCACTTTGACTGCATCAGACCTTCATACACCCAGCAATTAACTTTATTCCCATTAATATTCAGCAGTGTTGACAAGACTGACACAGTAAGACTCAGTTTGTATAAAAGTAAAGACAGTTTGATGTAGATTTATTATATTGTCTCATAATTCACTGTTGAGGGGTAGATCTCTATAAATGAAGAATAAAGCTATTGACTCTGGTGTTGACTTACTGTGCCAAAAAGGATTCTGATTTTCTGTTTCTCAAGGTACACAGATTTTTGTTTGGAAATAAACAGTAATTTTGTCTAAAGCCTTAGTAAAACTAATATTAATAAACTGGTATCACCCTGCTTATTATTTCCATATATTCCCTGGTTCCCTAGATTGTTTTTGAACATTTAGAACAATTGTGATGATATATAATGTTAAATAAGGCAAAACATATATTAGAAGCATGGTTTTAACTTCTCTCAGAAAATAAAATGTGTACTCTACTTCTACCCCTGCTAGGTTACAGCCTCACAAAAGGAAAAAATAACTTTTCAACTGAAGTGGGAAAATAACTCCTGAAATCAAAATGTCAGACCAGTTGGTGTATCCGTGATATATTACCTTACCCAACAAGGAGTTAAATCATGAGTGAGAGCAGGTTTCCTAGTGTTTAAAAGAAACTTTACAGATGTTAAGAGATTTAACAGCTTTTCTTTTTAAGTTTATAACATTTACTCAAACTGCATTTACAGATTTGTTGGTGCACTGTTGAAGCAATTACACAGACACAAAATTTAAATTAAAGTACAGATACAGGCTTTCATTTGATGCCACTTTACTTTCATAGCATCTTTTATGGAATAATCAGGAAGCCCTAAATTCATCCTTACCTCAGGTATTTCAGCTAGATAAATTAGATATTACATGGCAGTAGTTGACAAAGTGATTTCTGTAGATGTTCTTGCTGAGTGTGGCAGCCTTTCTCAACGGGGTCTCTAAATAGGATGAAAACAGTAAGAATTCAGACCAGCATTGTCTATAAGTTTAAGCTGTTTTCTTCCCTGTTCTTTTACATTGAATCTGGAGACCTGGAGGAAATTTACTTAAAAGCAGTGTGGGTCACTGCTGTGCAATAACCCTTCTATAGCTGCTTCAATATAATGAGATTGCAACACAGGAAAAACAAGAACATATCTGAGAGCACTCATAAATCCTACACAATGTATTTTCCTGTGTACTGGACAGAAAGGAGGTAAATGTCATGGCAGAATGACTAAAACTTAGCTTATTGCTATTTCTTGTGTCAAAGGGTTTTCCTGCAGCAAGACTAGCTGAGGACCAATTGAAGCTGCTCCTAAGCTGTTATAATGTACATTAACTGTTCTTGTCCTAATAATGAAGAAAATCTACTTAAAATCCATTATGCTTCTCCTTTCTCTTTCTCGTTGTAGGTTTATTTAACAGGGAACCGGGTTTACTTTCTGTACCTTTTAGGGAACCTGAGTAAAGTTGGTCCACCCTTCAGAGTTAGCTGGAATGCTGAATCTGGGAGTTGCAGATTTTGCTACTGATTTTGCTGTCCAAACACACAGTCCTCTTACCTAAAGGTGGAGGTGCTTTTCAGCCTGGATGACCTCCCCTAAAGAAGAATTTGATATAGAGGGGAGAGTGCTGATGGCGTTGGTCTTACCTCTAGGAACCCAGGATGAACATGAATTCTTTGCTCAAGGGAAATTTGTCCCATTGCTTCCCAGGAAAAATAAATATGTCAACATTCCTCATGAGTCTTTTTAATCTAAGGTGAAATGTGATTTTGACTTAACTGTTTGTTAAATTTATAAATAGTTTTGTGATTAATTATATAAATAAATGATGAATTTAAGATAAATTTTTCAGATCAATCCTTTACTACAAATGCTCACAAACTTATATTTATATATTTTTATATTTATATATTTATGTATTTATATTATAAATTCTGCCTGAGATTGCTAAGATTTCCTTTCATGGAAAAAATTATCTTGCTGTTTTTTAATCTCTCATTTCTTTGCTATTATATCACATTCACCTGTTCTCATTTCTCCTGCTGAGTTTAATCATAATTTTTACCAGTGCTGAAGACCTTCAGAACTCACTCAGACTTGTTTGGAGATGTATGCTGTGAAAGTGAGATTTGCAGTTGTGCTCGTGAAAGAGAGAGATAGACAATTGCAGCCTTTGGCTCTCAGTTGAGTTCACCGTACAAGTAATCTATACAGTACATAGTTGAACTGGAATTGTGGGAGACACCAAGAAAACTGGGGCTTTATCTTGTCTACTTAGGGATCATTAGGAGCCACACTGAAGTCTATATGAGTTCTTGTCTGCTGAGAGGTGATTAGATTTTATCAACCCATTTTTGAATGAGGAAAATTAACTGCACTATTAAATTATTACCAATGGTGCCCCTGGGGGTAGGAACATTTATTTAAATCTGTATTCTGGCCACTTTAGAGGAAAACTTTGAATACAAGTCTCTGGAATATGGACAAATTGTGTGGCTCCTGCCCACTCTTTGATGAAGTTCTCTCAGTCATTCTCTTTCTCTCTCTTTTTTTTTCGCTTTAATGTGGATGTACGTTCACACCTGACTTCCTGTGGCACTGTAAACATTTCTGATCACTAGAGGATAGAGATAACCTTCTGATATTCTCTACTTTGTCCAGCAATCAAAAAACTGTTGATCCACAATGAAAGTTTGACCCAAAATATCTTATAATCTCAGTAGATATTCTCTATGTGCACAGAATAACAGAAGTGAGCGGGAGCTGCTTAGACGCAAATTCTGATCTCACAGGTCTCCTCTCTGATAAAATGAAAGCCCTGACCATCCACTGAGAAAAGCAGAACAACCTTATTGCTGTCACAAATCTTGTCCTTGGGCTTTAAGGTCTCATTTTATATCTGCATTTTGCAAATGTCCTTAAACGTCACTTTAAGTGTTGAGTTCCACTTTGGGTCCAACCTCTCTGTGTCTTTTGGAGATTACGAGGAACTGAAAGACAGAAATATTAAGCACTGGACAAACCACAGAATCACAGAATGGGTCCACTTCTACTTCTATGGGTCCACTTCTACTTCTATGGGTCCACAAGCAGGGTCATCCTAGAACACATGACACAGGATTGCCTCCAGGCAGTTGTTGAATATCTCCAGTGAGGGACACTCCACAGTCTCTCTGGACAATCTGTTCCAAATGCACACCTAGGGGGAAAAAAAAAAAAAAAGATGGGTAGACTGGACTGAACTGCTCTCAAATTTTCCATATTGTTAGAGTAGTCCTCCTAAACTTTTCACTGTCTATTCTGCACGTCTTTTGATAATTGTCAGAATAGTACTGCCAAAAAAATAGCTGTGAAGGAAGAGGACTTTCATTTGGGTTTTACTGTATTAGCAACATTATAGTGATGAATTCTGAATGAGTATAAACCCTACACATTTTAATTGTTATCCAGCTGTTATGCCAACAGTGTTGCCCATATTAAAATCCGAAGAACATTGTTGGTATTCTGTAATAGTGTAAACCTTAGAGTATAGTGTGGTTCTTCAAGAGTATCATCAGGAGTTATTCAGTCTTTCCTAACTTCATTAACATTAAATCTTCATTTACATATTTGTACGTTGATTCTAAAACACATAGACTCTTACATTTGTTCTCAGATTTTCCAGCTCTAATCCTGTCCTCCAGGATTTGAATGATCGCCATAGCTTTCTAAATGTATTCACTCCCTTAACTACAGCACCTGCCTTAGATCATATTTGTGTGAGAATTGTCTACCTGGCTGCTTTCTTTTCCACATCAGGGTAACTGCAAAGTAACAGCAAGACAGACCTTTTCATAGCTTCCTCCCTGCTGCTTGATGTTATGCAGCTTGGTTCACCTGTAGAATGGTAAAGTTCTCATTTTTGTGATTCTCTGCTGTCAGTGGTTGGGTATGGCTATTGTAAAAAAAATCATCACCAAGATCTTTTTATCCATTCCTCCTTTATCCATGATACTTCTTTATCATCAGGATATTGTTGGCTAGAACTTTTTTTTTTGTAGCAAACTGATTAAGCTGTAACTTAGTTAAATTTCATAAACCACAAATTGGCTGCAAGCCTGGAAACACTGAAACTTTTGCCTAATTGGAACCAATTGCTTCTCTGTTTATACTGGATTACAATGATATTGGCTCAATTTAGTTTGTGGGAAATAAATTGTTGATGGTTTGGCTGAGCAGCTGTAACAATGAAAAAATGCAAAAAAAAAAGATGTGAAGATAACAGGCACAGCCTATTTAGCGTTGCTAAAGCCATTGACATTAGCATGGAGAAGTGGCTTAAAGCCAAAAGAAGCTCATTTGGACAAGAAGGAAGAGAAGAATTGTGGAATGTTACTGAACGTTGCAGGCGCAAAAGATATGTTTACGCTGTCACATTGGCCCACTCCCTGTTTATTGCCAGGGTCTTAATCTACTGTTGTTCATGCTGCAGTGATGTTAATGTGCATGCAAACTCTGTTCTGGGATGGACTAAATATTTCTCCTGAGGGGAAATCCTACCCATGTGATCTCTGTGGCCACAGAGTATGCTGATTTCTTAACCCCTCAATGTGTGTGCACCAAGAATGTAAGACATGCTAGCTACCCTAGAGTATGCTGATTTCTTCACCCCTCAATGTGCACCAAGAATGTAAGACATGCTAGCTACCCTTAAGGGACCTCTTTGCATGCATTTGGAGAGATCTTATTATATTTCTAAGAGTATTAAACCCATATGCCCATCCCCTGTGTAATGTTATAAGAATAAATTTCCATCAGCCCCAGCAAGGAAGAACTTTTAACAGCTTACTAAAGGACACAGGTTGGCTTCTTCTTTCCCTCTTCATCTCATCAGTACTTGCTAGAACTCTCTTTTCCTACAGTACATTAGAGTTCTAGAGGAATAGGAGCACTGATCTCAAGGCTCTGCCTTCAGACTTAAGTCCACATATGCTTGCCAGTAGCTGCTATATCATCTTGGACCTCTTTTGGTAATTCTTCTCTAGGGCTGCAAAGCAATAGATATATCTGGGCTTAGGCAGTCAGACATTTGCAAAGTTTACTCAGGGTTGGCTATGGGGCATCTGTTGCGTGTCACACGCATTGCTTTCTGAACAGCAGTGCAGTACATCATGTGTTAACAGGCATATCATGTCATCAAACACTTCCAAGAATCGGTGTATTTGGTTTTTTTTAACTCCAATTACTGATAGCTGAAAAGCTTGAGGTCTGAATGTTTTAAGACTAGCTATTATAATAAAATGCAGGATTTGGCATCAGTAGGCTGCCTGCTATAAGATCTGCTGACAGAACAAGGAAAATGCAAGAGAAATCTTTCTCACCCAGGCTAGAAAGATCTGGGACAAAAGAGACAGAGGTCGAGAGATAGCTGCAGAGAGTGCAGAAAAAAATATTACCTATGTGGAGGTGGCCTGGAAGGCAGTGTGGTTATTCTTCTACACACGGCATAAAGTCTTTCTTGAGGCAAGCTGGCCCAAGTGATGTGGATGGCTTTGAGTGCAACAGTGCCAAAGCCATCCCTGAGGACCTGCCCTCCTGCTGCCAGGCAGCTGGGCTCAAACCTGACCTCTCTCCCTAGACACGGTAGATTAATGGAGTGCAGGTCTCCCTCTGACGGAAAATGACCATTTTTCAGAAAATAGGAGTGTTATGTATCTGACAAAATATAGTAAACCAAGAATTTTTGACTATTACTGACTGTGGAAAAAAGCCTCAAAAAACCAATAACAAAACCAAAAAACAATCTACATCTCTGGCTTGAGCTTTCAGCTGAGGAAAATCAGACACCCATACAACAGGACATGCGTGCTTCTTTGCTTTGCTTCGCTATTGACGCAATGGTATATTCAGATTTCATAGGTTTTAACCTTAACCTTAAAAAGAAACCCAAGCTGTTGAGGTTCTTTCAAAGCAAAACATAAAGTAATGCAAACTGTGTTTGCAGACAGACTGAAACCATGACTGCAATGTATGAGCATTTCCCATCTGTCATTAACCTCATTGTGATATTTAGCTCTAAAGCCCGATGATGTTCTGTTAGCAACCATATTCACTGTCTTAGGAGTGATTATTTTAGTGTACATACCACAGAAGGAAAGGAGGCAAAACTGTTGGGAGATATGGAGACCTTTTCATTGAATAAAATATAGAGGGAATGAATGAATTAGAACAGAAAAAAACATTAGTAATTGAGAAAATATAAGAGGAAAAGAAAAAGTAAATAAAACTGTAACTTGTAAAATGAACCCTTTTCTCACAGGGATCTTGCATGTCACATAAAGACAGTGCACAAAGGTAGCGACAAAAAATCAGTCTGATATTTTCCTTAATCACTATGCTTGTTGCTGATATTATAAAGTGGTTCACTAGGAATTGAGAACAAACCTGAATTCATCTGTAGCTCACAGGAAACTCAACTATCACCTTAGAAAACATTTAACATTCTTGTCCTAGTCTATCTGACACACTAACACTGCAAGAAGTCTTGGGTTTCCCCTGTATAAATTAATGTGGTGGTCTGTGAACTCTGATTTTGATTAGTTAGATGCGAACACTATTAATTGCTCATATGCTGAAAGATGCAGAAGACATGTTTATCAAAAGTTTTTATCCATGCAGGACAGCCCTGCCATTCACTCTTGGAATTCCACCCACCTAAGCAAAAGTATTAGAGAAAAAAGCATGGAAGAAAGCTTAGGAAGTGAGGGGAAAGTGCCTCCTTTTATGTCTCTTCAACTTCCTCAGGAGGGGAAGTGGGAGAGGGAGGCACTGATCTCTTCTCCCTGGAATCCAGTGACAGGAAATGTGAGAATGGTTCAAAGCTGCACCAAGGGAAGTTTGGGCTGGATAACAGAAACCATTACTTTATCAAGAGAGGTAAAACACTGAAAGAGGCTTCCCAGACAGGTGGTTGATGCCCCAAGTCAGTCAGTATTTAAGGGACATTTGAGCAATGACCTTAATATGTGCTTTAACTGTTGGTGAGTCCTGATCTGGTCAGGCATTTGGGCTAGATGATGCTGTAGAACCCTTCCAACTGAAACAGACTATCTATTCTATTCTATTTTGGGGGGGTGGGTTGGGATTTTCCTTTTTTCTGAGACATTTCCTGTTTCCTCTGTAAATGACTGCTGGAGTTCCTAAATCCAAATTTCGGCATGCCACTGAAATGAATACACCCGTTTACCCAGATGAGAAAGTAAGTAAAGAATATCCATCCATTTTCAAGTGTATCAGCTGCAAGTATGACCATGAATACACAGTGGTTTGATAACACAGTGATTAACCAATCCATTTTCATTGCAATTTTTTACTGGATAGAATTTTTTACAAAAAATGGGGAAGGCTTTTAATTTTACTGAGTAGCATCACAGCTTCTCTTTACAGTACGTGTAAAGAAGGTAAATACATGTACAATACATGTAAATGGTAATAAAGGTGTGACCAAGAAATCTGAGTCATTACTTCAAATATCAGTTTGAACACTTTTTGTTTCCAAATTCTAATGGATAATTTGCCAACAAAGATGTCAGCTTTCAAAGTACTGTCAGAACAAGAGTACATAATCAGATAAATTACGTGCATCTTTCTAACACCTTCTCACTAAACTGATTTAATTTACTATAATTGAAAGCTTCTTTTCTTTTAATAACTTGTATTGAGATGTACTTTATGTGTTGGTTCTAGTGCCTGTGCATTTCAGCAGCTGAGGGATAAGTCTCTAACATCACACTGTTGCACTAACAATTATTGGAAAAAAGGAAAAAATAGGATCAGACAGCATCATGAAGCCCTTCTTCACTTGTCTCCCCTTCTCCCTTCCTTCCCCTTCAGCCAATTAACATGCCCTTGAGCTTGCTAAATAAATATAATTATATAAATATCTATATGTATATTGACTGCTTGAAAAAGGCATTCAAATCAGGAAACTGCAGATATGTGCTAAACATTCTGCAAATATTTACTTAGTATTTATTTAAGAAATTGTTACTTGGGACAAAAGTGACACCTTGTCTGCTCATTGTTTACTTTTACATCTTCAACTATGCAACTTGTGACAGGACTCTAAACAGACTCTGGTCTGGACATTCTGTCACACATTTACTCAAAACCCTTCAGCCCACTGAGGATGCTGAGTTTTGTAAAACTATGCTTTATTAGATTGTTAGAAATAGCTTTTGACACAGAGAGAACTCATACTTGCTAGGTGGGACCTGTAAGAAATTCAAAACCAAAACACAGTGTGACACAAATCCTCCCCTCTGTGGCTGGCTTACCTTCCTCATGTCCATGCTGCCCCAACTGGCTGGACAGACTGTTGCTGACAAGTAGAAACAGGTACTAGTCCAGCAAATGAATCATTCCT
>NW_008239553.1:18800352-18806690 GCF_000691975.1 Corvus brachyrhynchos
TGCTCTGCAAGGTTTAACAGGATGTTCTCTGTGGGATTAGGCATTCAGCACATGCACTGTCCTTCAGGAAAAGATATATTTCTCTTTCTTTCCTTGTTTTGATTTATGATGTGGTTCTTTGTTCTCTTGGCAGTTTAAATTTCTTGGTTTCTAGTCAGGAAACTGCTGTCAAATAGGTGAGATTATCTGTTGCTGCTAAATCAATCTGAAACATAAAAATTAAAGGTACCCCTTTATTAAAAATTGCTAACCACTACAGTGGGTCTGCAAAAAGATGTGGGGCAATCTTTCATTAAAAAAGTGAGAAATAGAAATTAAAATGTTCGTTTTCATTCAGCACCCAGCACATCTTACATCAGCATATATTTACTAATTCAGAACCTGTAAAAATCAGGAATTTCCTTTGTCTTGTCAAGTTTTGGACTACGAAGTTCAGTAACTGGGTTTTATCAAAAGAGGAGATTTTAAAATACAGAAAATTTAGACCTTTTTTTCAGTTTTCACTAATTAGCAGTAATAAATGAAATACCATTTTTCTTCCCCTGAGAACATAACTGCCTTTCTTTTTTCTCAGAACTTGTTCTAATTAAAAACTCCACCATATTTTATATTAATTCTTTACATACTTTTATGTAACAGCCCTGCTCATTTTGCTTGTGTGTAGCAGCTGAATCTCACAGTTTATCAGATAGGAAGGAACATGAGATTTTTCCAGCTAAAGAAAACTAGATCTGTGTGGTTCATTGGTTCTTGGCTTCAGGAAAGAGGCTGTCCTGGAGAGCAGAGAAATTGCAAATTTAACAAACAACTTATAGGAAAAGCTTAACTGTCACTGAAGAGAGAAGTGAGAGGACAGTAAATAATAAAATCCTCTCAGTAGTCTGGCATAGGGGACACCTGTTAGTTGCAGGATGAGAATTGCAAGTAGTGTTACCACTAAAATTTTTTTCCCTGCAGAATGAAAGTTAATAAAGTTTAAATTATTGATTCTGTCTGGTTTAACTCCTTTCTTTATTCTAGCTTCCACTAGCGGTCCTTTTACTTTATTTACATATTTTTATTGTACAAAATTTTAAGCTGCCAGGTGAGCCAAGGACTAGAAATGTTTGAGGTTTTCTGTTGTATTTCTTTCCAGGCAAAGCATGAAACTCTCTTAAGTCAGCACCATTAAAACAGCCCCAGTTTGTAGAATCATAGAATCATATAATAATTTAGGTTGGAAGGAAACTCTAAAGATCATCCAGTCCAACCCCCCTGCAATGGACAGGGATATATTCAACTAGATCAGGTTGCTCAGAGCCTTTTAAAACCTGACCTTGGATTCTGCCAGGGAAAGGGAATCTGCCACATCTCTGGGCAACTTGTGCCAGTGCTTCACCACCCTCATAGTAAAAATAATTTCTTCTAAATCTATAATATTTTTTTTTTTAAAAGCACTAACCCTTGCCCTATCACTACAGGCCCTGCTAAAAAGACTGTGCCCATCTTTCTTGAAGCCATGTTTAAATATTAAAAGTCTGCTATTAGGTGTCCCAAGACCCCTCTCTTCTCCAGGTTGAACAAGCCCAGCTTTCTCAGCCTTTCCCATAGGAGAGGTGCTGCAGCCCTCTGATCATTTTTGTGGCCCTGCTGTGGTCCTACTGCCATGGGTCCACAGCCTTCTTTTGCTAGGGCCCCCAGAGCAGAGTGGAGGGGCAGAATCCTCTCCCTCACCCTGCTGACCACACTGCTTTGGATGCAGTGCAGGTTAAAATTTAGTGGAAACACTAAGTGCTGGCTTGCTCAGGAAGTCATTTAAGGATGTGCAAGCGAGCAGTGTCATAAATAGGTCTTTGTAACTTTTGACCATTAGGCAAAACATGAAAACTCATCACCTGCCCCTTATGTTGTCTTTCAGTGTTTCATGTGAATTACGAAAAAGTAATTACAGTAGGTTTTCAGAGAAAGGTGCAGAGTGGTACAAAGTCTTGCTACATAATTTGAACATTTTGATTTATGTTAAATATGATGTGTCTGTGAATAAGAAGACTAACAGGCTAGTAAATTATGTCCACTCTGCAACCAATCTCTACAGGTTATTGTTTTGTGCTTGCTATATCTAAAAGATTTTTTAAGTAAACTTCTCCACAAAGGAGTAAAAAGTGTAATTTGGATACAATGCATTTTTAGATATAAGAAAAATGAGAAAATCTTAGGACATTTAAGTTTTGTAGAAAAAAGTTATGATGATGCAGTTAGAGTTTGCTGATGGGAATTTTTTTCCTGAGTGCTCTTCTGCAACCATGCACCAAGCACAATAAAATTACTTCGATTCTATTGAATATTCTCTTTGTCAAATGTTAATAGAGAGGTTCAGATTCAATCAGTGTAAGAAGCTTTTAGGTCCAATGGATTTCAAGGATGCTTTGAGTTTGTCAATGGAAAGGTATGAATCTCACTTTGGCCTTGAAATAACATTAGGAAGTTTTTGTTCAAACCTTTGTGCTTAAAAAAGTTCTCTGTATTCAAAATGTCACATCATGAGATCTGTTCAATTTTCCTTTATTTTTGTCACATACTTTTTCTCCTCTGCAAGACATATACAATGGGAACAATAGTTGGAACATGAGAAAATTTGAGCGAGGATTTCAAAATGATGAGACCAAAATGAATCTGTCAAAACAAAAGCTTTGAGTCCAAACTAAACACATCGCAAGCTTGATAATGAGTATATGTTGTTATGAATAATCACTGAGAATTCTCTGAAACTGTATAGATGGTGTTTCATGTTTGCTGTTGTGAGTCATGGATAACAGCAGGACCTCTGACATTGCATTAAGCTGACACATTTGTTAAGCTATTGTTTTCCAACTGCCCTTCATATCACAGCCCATATGAACCCAGGATGATCATACATAGTTGTGTGCAGTAAAATGCTGGATTTGCATTTGAATCCTGCACAGACTTTTTAAAATTTTTTAATAGACTAAATATTGTTTGTCTTTCTGAGTATGGGTATGAGAATTGTTTATCTGACTGACCATCTATAGCCAAACATCTTTTGAGATTCTTTTACCGGAGTCAATCTATTGAAACTTAATCTACAGTTCTGAATCACAAAGAGTTCTTTTTAATAGGGATGTAAATCAGACAAAAAAATGAGAGCAACTGGAGTTGAAATAGAAATGCATCAGAGCATAAATAATCTGTTTTTCTGGTTAAACTGAGCAATGAGAATTTTTCTACACCAATTTATATAGAAAAATATTTAGCTATGTAAAAAAAACAAGACACAAAATGTTCTGAAGGTGGTAATAGATAAAATCACTGTAAGGAAACAGCATTGAAAAGAATAAAACCAAGAAAAGTTCAAGTGTTTAACTGAGTTCTGAAGAAACTCTAAGCATTCAGCAAGATCTTGAGTATCATGATGGACATAGTAGTGTAAACCTTTTCTTCTATAATGTTCTTGTTTCATGTATAAATGATTTAAAAAATTGCTAGCAACAACATTTGAAAGATAAGTTCGGGTTTAGTTCAGACATCTAGCTTTCTGTTTCCTAAACTTCCCCTCAACTTTTCGCTTTATTTTAATATGATGCTGCATAAGATTTTGCCTATCAGTAGAAAGACCATCAAAATGTTGTAAGTAGCATTTTTATGCTGTGTTTCCCACTCATGACACATCTATGTTTGTGTGGGTGGATTTCTTGTCAGAGTTGGCTTTAATGTGGCTATAAATCTTACCTCAGATTAGCTGTCATTTCATGAATCAGTAATTTGATGATTTTTAGGAGAAGCTCTTAGCTTCTCTGAACACATAGCAGCATACCTTTAGAACAGTCTTTTAATTGATGCTGAATGAGGACACCAAATGTTTTAAGAACTGGAATTTATGGTGTGCAAGTAGATAAAGGATGATGAAGTTCTGAGTGTTAGATGACAGAGGGAAGAAAATGAACCTCTGGTAAGGATCCCTTGCTATTCAGAAGTCACAGATCTGAAGTCACTGTACCTACAGTGGGTAACAGTACTTAGTGCTGTCTGCCCAGGAACTGCAGAGTGCTTTGTTAACACTGTGTGTTGTGTTTTGACACAAGTGTTGAGAGCTCTAAATATATGAATTGCCTGTGTTAGCACCATTAACATAGAATATTCAAATCTGTGACACTTTCTATAAGAATGAAATCTTGCAGAATTGAAAATGGGATAATACAGAATCTCCACTGTTGGTCCTTTAAAATTCTTGCTGTCTTTCTACATGTACAGAAGTATGAAAAATTAGATATCTGCAAATCAATTAATCAATCAATCAATCAATCATTTTTAAGCATTTACTTCAGTGGGGGGATTCCTCCATTATTGCAAAAGGACAGGGTTTTTTCTTGTTCTTTTCTTTTAGATTAATCATACACAAAAAGGTCAAAACTGATCCACGTGAAACAGGTTCCTGTGAGTATCATTTTTATTTTATTTTATAGATTCCAGAAGATTTCAATAAGATTATAAGGGTGGTTTCATTTCCTTATTTGACAATGTGGACCATAATTAAGGTTTCTTTTACCTATTAGCTAAAACAGGAAAGCAAGCGAGGATAGAAGTATTGACAAGCAGCCTTAGAGAAACGCATATGTGCTAGAGAGGCTTAAAATCAATGGTGAATAGTCCT
Source organism: Corvus brachyrhynchos (assembly GCF_000691975.1). Taxonomy (NCBI): domain Eukaryota; kingdom Metazoa; phylum Chordata; class Aves; order Passeriformes; family Corvidae; genus Corvus; species Corvus brachyrhynchos. Next base: position 18,805,001 of record NW_008239553.1, read on the forward strand.
GTGCGTGCCATCCATTACATTGCTATTTATAGTAGAATGGTTTCAGACCATGATAAAACATTTTCCAGACTTATTCCTACCTGATCCTAATCTCTAAATCAAGGAATTGAATATATTATGAAATATATCCTCTTGCAAAGATGGCTTGCTCTTTATCAGTTTAATTATCCTTATTTCATATAATTTCATTTTATCCTACTGAATGATGAAATCTAAGATTACAGATCTTGATCTTTGCTGGCTTTTAAAGAAGCTAGGAATTTTTTTTAATAATAAATAAAAGTTAACTAGACTAGTGTGGATAAAATCTGACTCAAGAAACAACAATGTTTGAATAACTCAATGAAAGCAAAACTAGATAATAAAATTGCAACATTATTTTACAACACCACAAGTACAACTCAGCCCCATCAGAAGGCAAGGTGAGGTTCTAGAAGATGAGCTACACATGTAATCATTTCACCAACTGCAGATATAAGTGTTATTGGAATCTAAAACCAGCAAGGAACAAAAGATAGTTTATTAGAGATTCACTGACAAAAAAGTGCAGATAAAAACCTTTTGTCTGATAGAGGTGCACCTCCCAAGTACTATCATTGAACAACAGGCAGCATGCTAACCACAAGGAAGAGCTGTTTGCATTAGTAGACTTATAAAACATGAGCATGGCCACCCCAAGCTTTGAAGACACAGATCATCAATTATTGCACTAATTGTTTGTTCTGCTTGTGTCTCAGGCTAAAAGAAAAGAGTCACTGAAGCAAAAATGAGACACAGAGAATTACAACCTCAGTGACAGTTCAGTTTCACCATCTCATTATTCATTACTTGTTTTGCTGTGCATGTGTGACTTTAAGTTGGGTGGACTCATGTATTCTCAAAGATGCACACTGTGCAACACTGGAGAAATCATTATGTGCATTATTCTGCAGTTCCAGGCATGAAAGCTTTTTCTTAAAGTTCTGCCAGCTTCTTTCTTAGCTTTTGTTTCCAACGCAAGTAAGAAATACCAAAGGTACCAATTTTAGGTTTTGGGTATCTCTATTTAGATTTGAAATCCAGGTGTTAGCAAGCACATTTCTAGGAGGAAAATACTTCCATCTGAACAAGTGCATCTTATGACACAACTTAGAAAAAAGATTTTTTTTCAAGCCATGACTCATTCATCTCTCTGAAAATGACCCAAGTGCAAGATCTTAACAGTAGTATTGCCCAAATGAAATAGTGATCTAAGAAAGTTCAAAAAGGACGTAGCATTGATAGTAGAAACTTCCTTAAACATGAGCAAGAAGAATAGTATGGAGACATGAAATTTAACATTCACATACTATACTTAACCTTTTTTTCTAATACTATAAAAAATAATTTTCACAATATAATATATTATAAAAATTATAATATATACTAAATATGTAGAAAAGCAGTAATAGTGCTCTGGTAGCAGACTTGTCTGCTTTGCTATCTCATAGCTGGAGAACTGTGGTCCTTCACTATCATGTTGATATCATGGTCCTTCACTAGCAGTGCATCACGTTGACTCCTAGCTTCCATCATTTTTTTTTTAAATTATACTTGACTTTGAATCCTACATATTTTTTTTAATTCCCCAAAACTGGTTAATTAATAGATTAAGTCTTTAAGTAAACATACCTAACTTTACAATATCTGTTCTAATGATTATGATAGAAAG
>NW_008239553.1:18806767-18829204 GCF_000691975.1 Corvus brachyrhynchos
TCTTCTTGCCTACTTTTATTAGATGAATGAAAGCCTGAATTTAAAGAGTCGGTAGTGATACTTCTGTATATAGAATCTTTTTAGTTGTCCCTTCCCAGTACTAAAAACACTTGTTTGAATAATATCTGAAAAACATAAGTTCTATCATATTCAAATTGTATTCAGCTTCCAAAGTGTGAAGAAAATATTTTCTTGCCTCTAAGGTCCTGTTGTTTCTTTGCAGAAGAGTCTTTAGAATGAATTTTTAATTTAAAGAAACGATATAGTATTGCAAATACGCAAAAATGTTATGGTCATCTGGTTTTCATTTCAACTCAGCAATTATATTAAGATTTTAAATGTGTAATTCTTTGCAATTATATATTCAATGTATATAATTAAATTCTGATTGTACAGCTCTAACTATGGATTACATAAACCTTTTCATGTATAATTTAGTTTAAAATAGTCCAAATAACGGACATACTGGTGACCTATGTATTTAGAGAGATATAAGAATTACATTCAATAATAGTTTACATTTTATCATATATAATGGTTTGGCAATATGAGAGGTATTACCATCACTTAAATATTCAGAAAGAATTCATAATTTGAATAGGTATTAATTCTTCTCTTTTTATGACAGTAAGTTAAACTTTTTGACAATGTACCTACATTTCAGTTGTGAACTGGAAAACAATCCTACAATTATTTGGAAGACTACTATTCTTTAATATTCCACATTTCAAAATTATGTCCTAATATGAATGAAAACTCCAAGTGAAATGTCATTTGTGATAGACACCCTGATGTATTAGGTGTTTATTTTTTATTTCTCATGTACTTTTTGAGGCAAAAGGTAGGGGGTTTTTAAATGCACAGAACTAAATGACAGGGATCAAAACAGTGTTGACAGACCAGTCATACTGCATCAGACCAAAGTTTCTAGTCCTCTTTACCTGCTTCTGCCTGGACCTGCACAGCAACTGGGGTTCCAGGCAGAGCCTGCTGCTGACTCCAGGCCAGTCTGAGAGTTCTCCATCACTTGTCAAAAGCACTGAGCAGTCAATATCAATAGTGAGAAGGAAGTCTGAGCTGGTTGGCTGCTCCTCCAGGAGCAGGGTTGGAGTCTTTAGACCAAAGGTACCTGTTGTGTGCTAGTAGCAGTTCATTGATCTGAAGGGGAAAAGAGGACTGGCTAAAGGACTGTTTGTGGAAAAACAACAGGCGAATATGCATCCTCATAATTCCCTTCTTACAGTGTCCCAGGCTGAAATCCTAGGGGATTTCCTGAGCATGATGCAGTTTGTCACGGTGGTGTGGTTTGGCATTTACAGAAGTGTGAACATACTGATAATAGAAAGTTTGTGGAGGTGTCTGTGGCAGTGTTGCTGGATCAAGGAACTCTGCAACAGCGAGCAATGTATAAAGAGAAAGCTTTTTTTGTGTTTACAAATTTGGAAGCTCCAAGGAAAAACACTTCGTTTTTACTGGATTACACTTTATTTTGAAGTCATCCTACTCCTGTAGGTTTGTATTAACTTAGTAAATATCATAAATAGTCCTTAAACATGATATTATACAATGTAGTCTAGATTGGACTCTGGTTAAAAGAAATGTAAGGTTCACATATGTATGTCCTAGTAGTAGTAATTCAAGGTATAGTTTATCAGCATCAACTTAAAGCCTTTTACCTCTTGATAATTGTATATTTGAAAAAAAGAGCATACAATAGTAGTATAGGACATACAAGTGATAATGTTTACTTTTCCAATGAAAAGCCAGACTGCAATTTTTTTCTGAATTTCCTGAACAGTAACCCTGCATAAGGCTGGAAAAAAAAAAAAAAAAACAGAGAAAAGATTTTTGTTAATTTCTTAAACATAATTTTCTGAGAAAGTCTAGCTCCTCACAGTTTTTCTGTATTTACTTGTAGTTTGTGGTGAGGGTCATGGTGGTAAAAGCCAAGTGATTTGCACCAACCATATATAGTTGCACTCGAATCCAGCCAGTGGTTATATCTGTAAAAAATCTCTGTTCATATAAACCCACAGAAAAAAGTCCTTAAAGTTTGTATGTACAAGGAGAATATTTTTATTCACTTTCTAGTGTACCATTTTATGACACTCTTGAAGATAAAGACATGACAGAAAAAGAAAAACTGACAAAACAAACCCAGCGAAGATCTAGGGGCTTTGCTGGTAAACAGGAAGCTGCCTTTATGCAGGTTTCCTACAAAATTACGGTTCTGCCTTGTTTAGCTTTAAGTACATAATCAATGCTTCTGGGTGCACTAAGTCAAAGATGACAGACTAGTCACACTCTGTAGACAAAATTTTCAGTTGTGTTTGGGACTGAGAGGGTTGTTTTCAGCAGCTAAAAGTGAGATTTCTGCATTTTGACCATGACAGCTTTTTTCATTATAGAGCCACAAAGGAACCCAATTTCCCAAATAGGAATGGGAAATAATTGTGCAGAGAAAGGCAAATATTCTGTTCTTCATCTTAAATGACACAAAAGTAAGAAAGAAACCATGGTGATTAGGGGGTATAGGCAAGAAAATGAAACTGGTGGAAGATCAAACAGTATTTACAAGCAGGAAGAGTCTCTGTGATTCTATGGCTGTATCACTAGCCAAAGTATTCAACATCTCTGCATCAAATATTGCTAAATTTTCTGAAAACTCTTTCCAACTAGAATGGGCAGGTGCCATAATATTTGAATCAGATTTCTACTAGCATACAAATGGGCACTTATAATGCCTCCCTACTCCGTGTGAACCTTGCAGATATCATTACTTTCTACTTATCATTTTGCTGAAGGGTTTCTGCTAAACATTTTAATGACTTTTAATCATGTTTCAGAATTCCCCTCCAGCATGCAATACAATGATAATATGAAAGAAGTAGTGGAAAAGAGTGAGTAGAAAGTTTAAAGAACAAAATGAGAATATACACGACTTAATTTTGCTTAGTCTATTTTGTGCATTTTCGTACATAGTTGACTTTTAATTGTCCAGCCAGCAAGTGGACAATTTACACATTGTGTGTCAGAGCTTTACAAATAAATACTTTTTCTTGGTTTACAACACAATAAAAAATAAAACAATAAGGTAATAATAATAAAAAACCTCAATAATATATAACCTGAGAATCACAGAATGATTGAGGTTGAAAGAGGCCTCTGGAGATTATCGTGCCTGACCTCCCCATTGAGGCAGAAGTCTGGAATAAGTATATTCTGCTCTCCCCTCATAAAGGAGTTCAAACCCATTTCACTGACTTAGAAGAGCAGAACTGCAGGCAGCTGGATTTAACTTAGGGATATTACCAGTGTCATATGGACTCAGTGATCTCTTCATCACTGTTAAAATCTGTTGAGCTGTTAAGTATAATTGATTAAGGTAGTGAACCTGGTATGTTCTTAGTATGTCAAATGTCTTCATTTGAATTCCTTTACTCTAACTCATTAAATAATTAAGTAGTGCTTGCAAGATAGAGCAAACAGGTCAGCATGAGAAATGTGATAAACAGTCCTTACAGTGCAAAATAGTGGACAGAACATATTGATAAAAACTCTGAAACCCTCAGGAAGGGCCTGAGGTTTTCCATATATGTTTGCATATAACATACAATAATTGGACACCTAAATGAATGACAAACTATCATCAATAAAACAAACCATTACGAAGTGTTTATGACATTCTGAATATGAGATGTTTAAAAAGATCTTTCGCTTGTGTTTGAAATTGAAATACAGGGTTACTTCTGTTTCCTTTTAACTTGACCAGTAATTTTGAATCAAATTTCCTGAATAATGTCATTGCCTTGATTTTGTTTTGAAATAGAAGTATATTTTACTTAGAAGTTATGTCATTCTTTAATTTAAAAGTTTATTCATGTGTTTTTTAAATTACACTCCATTGTAGTTTATTATTACTTCCCACCTGCATTATTTTTTTGGTTGCTCTTAGAGGTATGATTTTAAGTGTACAGAGCTTGGCTAAAGGAAAACTTCTGCTATGGTTTTACTAGGCCTGAGTTGTTTCACAGTTTCAGTTGCCATCCTTAAGAACAAAAGTAGCACTCAAGCATTCACAGTGTAAAAAATAATAGTGAAGATAAAACTCTAGAAAGCCAAGACTGGTCTTGTTTCTGGTTGACTTCTGTGAATCTGAAACACTGAGATGGACATTTCATAAGAATATTTAATATTTCTGCATAGATTAAGTAAATATCATTTGGGTGTAGTTGTTTGACATTTCTAATTGCATTCTTGTCTATAAGCAGTCCATTCAGTAGTCAAGGAAAGGAAGAGAACTTAACCTTTCTTAAAAATATCCAGTTTTTTATTTGGGGTCTATAAACATCAATACTGCTCTTTTCAAACATTTTCCTTCCATATTTTACTGTCCCTTCATTAACCTATTTTAATTCTAGCTCTGCACAGCACATATGTCTGTGATTTACCACAACATAAAATGGTCTTTACCCTGTCAGTAGGGCACAAATTATACCATTTTTTAAAAATTTATTTCTGCAACGAAGGAAATGAAAGAAAATACATCAAATGGCAAAATAAGTACTGATAGACTAGAATGCAGACTAAGAGACAGCACACAGCAATCTTCAGTGTTGTACTTCTGATAGATTTAGATGAATTCTGAGGTTATTATAAACCAAATCTTAAGGCTTATTAGAAAGTAAAGCGTGGCATCCTCAGTTCATCATATGGCACATCTTCACAGAGAACGCAAGCTTTTCAGTAAATACACTGACTTTTGCAAACTGTAAATCATCTGCGAGCCACTACTGTTCTACTAATTACAGCAAGAAGCTGTGCTCATTAGCTGTTCTCATCTGGTTCACTGCACGAGCTAAATAGGCCGTAAATGAGCTAGCAATTATTGCTGTATTACTGCTACCAGCTCTGTTCATATCAAAATATCTTCACCAAATGTTGTGCTTCTTGGTATTATCACGTTAAGAATTTCACAATTTCATGTTGAAGCAGTTAATTGGGAGGTTGTTCTTGGAAGATGGAGGAGCTTCTATAACTTCCATGAATGACTGCCTCTCATAAGTATCTTCAGCCCATTTATGACAGCCTCTTAAACCAGGCAACTACATGAATACATAAATATTGTACTTGATGCACTAAGGAAGAAAATGCACACCTTGCTATTCATCCTCAGTTTTCTTCTAACAGTAAACCTTATTTATATAGTAGATTAAAAATATTTAATTATGAAGGAGAAGCTTTATGGTCTTTGTAGCAGTGTGATAAATTAGTTATATGAGAGTTTTTAGAGGTGTATATACTGAATTAGGTAAAAGAGAAAATACAAACCTATTGTTGTATTCCCAGGGTCACCTTCTACAGCGAGATTTTTAAGAAAACAACCTGTATGCCAAACACAGCCTGTATGTCCCATCCAATGGCCTGCAGGTGGGTTTTCAGATGGGAAGTTGTGCTTTAGCCTCAGAGGGATAGCTAGGGGTTATGAGCTTCCCTTTTTTTACCCCCAGTCTCACATATATACTAAACTGTAAACATTTGTCCCCTGTTTTTCTGAGTACATCTTCCACTATTTTCTCACTTGCTTTAGAATTTATACCGAGTCTGTTCATGTCAGTCAAAAGGCCACCCATTTGCTCTCCCCATTCTTATCAAAGAAGTTCAGACTTTCTTCCTTTTATTGCCTGTCTGGCTCAGGAGAGTTCTGCAAGAACACATAATTAGAATCATTTTTCACATGGGACACTTTTTGATGTTGCTGAGAGGGAAAGCATTCAAAGAGGAAACATATTGATCTGAAAGATCTGACTTGTCTCCCAGTGCTTGCTGAAAAGGCAAGCACTAGAGCAGCAGTTCCTAAACTATAGCATATTTCATGGACCTTGTAAACTTGATTTAAATAATCTAGTGGTAGTAGGATAAAAAATAGTAGCTGCAATTTCCCAGATGTTTCTGTAAGACTATATGAGGCTGTGAAATTATCTGTCCTTTAATATGTGAGAGTTTCTATGTACAACTTCAAACAGCACAAGCACCATTCATTCAACTGAACTGGCACACACAGATGTCTCTTTCTTCCTAGTTCTGGGCTTAATTCTGCTGGTCCAAGGCTTAGGAAGCCAGGAGCACTAACACATTAAAGGAGAGGCTACTATGAGTAGTCACTGGACAATTACATTTACATATTTTCAAAACTAGCTCCAGGATCGTAGTGTGCATCCCTGAGGTACCTTTGTAGTGACACAATGAGTGACGCCTTTCCCTCCCGGGAAAGTAGGACCTGCCTGGCAGTGGCTGCTTGTCCCACTGTAGCTGCTTATCAGACAGTGATGTTAGGCATCAGGAATACTTCATGTGCAGTCTGGGACAGGATTCTTCCAAAGGACCTTATGGTGAGTGAAGAGAGAATGGAAGAAGAACATCAGAAAGTGGTCATTTCAAAAAAAAAGGAGGAAGAAAGTATTTCAAAATATAGTGGTGGAAATACACAGATTACTGAGGTTCCCAGGATTCACAGTTTTGCAGAATATTTATTGTCTTCTTTACATTTTGGCAGTCCAGTAAACCAAAAGATCACTGAATTATGGTTGTGGTAGCTGCACTACTCTGAAGCATCATTTTAAAAGAGGTTTAACAAGGTGAAAAAAAAACCCCAACGCTCTACAAAATTTGCATTTTCCTAATTTAATAATCCTGCACTTGCAGTAAAATTATATGCTATACATATTCTGAAGCCACCAAGTCCCACTCAATAGAAATAAGAGAATAGGTGGGAACCAATCTCATGGGTAGCATTCAATTGTATGCTAATCTAATATTGGTTATATTATCCTAATCCTCAAACCCTCTGTCCTTATTTTCATTAAAATACAGCTAGACCTACAGACTGGGGACCAATAGTTGTCATCATTTCTCTCTGTGGTGACCACAAGTGATTTTCTTGGCAGTTTCTACAGTACTGTTTTAAATCAGGACCTGACAGAAAATTGAACTTTTATCTTCCAGATACTTCTGAGGCTTGTAAAACTATTTCATCCTGCATTAGAGAAAAACCAAACCCTTCCAGAAACAGCATGAAAAATGTAATCTGAGCAGAAGAGGTGTAATGCAAAGAAAAGAGAAGAGTAGAATTTAGGGCGTCTATTTGGATATGGGAATCCTTATGGAAAGTCTCACACTTAATTCTCCTGTAGAAATTATATATATATAATTTATGTATTTATAATATTATTTATTTATATATATATATATATAAAAATATTATCTTTTTAAATTTAAAGCTTTTTTCACTGACACGCACTTCTCTGATAATAAACATGTTGTCAAATTATTCCAGTGCCCCCCTGGTTAGGACTTCTTTGTATCAAGTGATTGTCCTGAACTTGTTAGACATTATTACACCTAACATGGTGAGTGGACCCTGGCTGGCTGCCAGGTGCCCACTTCTGTCACTCCCTTCCTCATCTGAACAGGAGATAGAAAATATAATGAAGGACTCATGGGTTGAGACTACCTTCTTCTTGGCCTCAGCTTCACTCCTGATTTTCTCTAACCTCTTCCTACCCTGTGGCATAGGGGAATGGGGAATGAGAGTTATGGTCAGTTCTTCAAATGTTCTCTGCTGCTACTTCCTCCTCCAGAGGAGGACTCCTTACACTCTGCGCCTGATTCAGCATGGTTTTCTGCCCAGGGCTGCAGTCCTATAGGAACAGGCTGCTCCAGCATGGGTCCCTCATGGAGTCACAAGTCCCACAAGCAAACCTACTCCAGTGTGGGCTCCTGTCTGCATGGGGCCACAGGTCCTGCCAGGAGCCAGCTCCAACACAGGCTTCCTACAGGGTTACAGTCTCCTTCAGGCATCCACCTCCTCCACCATGGTCTTCTGTGTCAGGGGAGTCTCTGCACTAGTGTCAAAAGCCTCTCCTCCCCTCCTTCTCCTCTGACCTGGGTGCTGCAGGTTCCCCCAGCCCACACTTTCTCAACTCTGTTATCCCAGAGGCACTGCCACTGTTGCTGATGGGCTCAGCCTTAGCCAGTGCAGGCCCACCGTGGCATTGGCTCTATCAAACACAAGGGAAGTTTTTAGGAGCTTCTCACAGAAGCCACCCTGGAGCTCCCCACTTCCAAAACCTTGCCACATAAACCCAATACAAAAGTAAATTATCACAAACTACTAGCCTCTTAAACTGACTAAGTAGCCCAATTTTTCTTTTAAAAGGTAGTTTTTGGCAAGATGTGATGTAAAGATAGCTTTGAAGCAATTTATCGTTCTCAGATGAAAAAAACCAGATGCAATGAAATACTCACACTGACATCTTTTTTAAAAATTTAATCAGAAAATAATCTGTGGTGTGTTATGTAAACACTGTTCTTTGAGAGAGTAAAATCCACATTTTATACAATGAGTTATTTTTCACTGTTTAAGTTACACCTTTAACTAACTGGCTGTTCCGCAGAAGAACTAAAGCACAATTGGTGCAAGTCCATGTAAAAGGTATTTTCAGCCAATAAGCAGTCATCTATTTCAGTAAAACCCTTTTGGATTTAGCAGCATTTTCTCTCATTCTTCATTTTAATGAACATAGTTCATTTTTGTGAAAAAAGTAATCTAGTTTGGAAAGGTCTTTCTTTTGTTGTCATTCTTACAAGCAGCAACAAACAAATCAAGTAAGAGGGGTACAAAATCTGGGTTGCAGTGAAGCAAAAGGTCATGTGCTGATGTTTCGTGTTGATTCTGGAGAATTATTAGCTGAACAGCAACTGGCACACTTAACAGTACCTTCATGACTCATTTGCCAGTCACTGCAATTATTCCAGGTGCTGCTGGGGAAGTGACTCTCAAGTTTTAGAGAAGTAATCAGCATATAAATGTTGGCAGGATAAAACCTCCAACACAGGCTTCAGGTGCAGTACTCAGTGCAGATGGAACCACTTCAGTCAGTTCTTAAAAGCAATGGTTCTATTTGGCTGGAGAAAAAACTTGTTCTGGTGGAACCTTGGTTTTTATCCTAGTCTTATCTGAAAAATGGAACAGAATGTAGATCTTAAGAAATATTTTACTATTTGAAAATAAAGAACTGGGTTTTTTTAAACTAAGTCCTTTGTGTAAGCAAATAAGAAATCAGAACAAAGGATAATGGAGTTGAAGGGGACAGGCTGTGTTATTTTTGTTCAAAGGAGTGACTTGCCTCATCTCTCTTTCTTCTCTTCAGTAAAATAATCAGTGATGCTAATGTGGTTCAGGTCAAGGGAATACAGGCAGCACTCTGTTGTTTAAGTCTTGGCATTTCTGAAACGTTCTTTCTTTTCCAAAAGGGTTTGAACCCATTTTAAAAGATAACATCATAAATACAATAGAGTCATTTACATAAAAATATAACAACTTCAGAACAAAGTATTTTCTGGGACTTAATGACTGAAAAGTAGGATGAAGGGGTTAATTAGTAAAGGTGTCAGGAATGTTTGATCGAAAATTTTCCTCTCATACTGTTAGAAAGAACAATTTGACCTAAATGAAATTTTACACCCGAGAAGTACTTTCACAAGATTTTAAAGGAAAATGCCTGATATCCAAAACATTGACAATGTGGAAAAATTATATTGTCATTCTGTATTCTTCTTCCATATTCATTGGAAGTTCCAATAGTTTGTCCCATGCCTCTATTTTTCGTTATGATATAGATTAACCAGATGAATCTGAGTTGAATTAATTGAGGTAGACATTACTTCATTTCAGAGTATGGAACGTCTTAAAAGAGATTACAAGCACCTAAAAACAAGTTTGAAATTTAATCCTTTTTGCTTTTTTTTCTCCCAAAATCATTATTTTGTCTCTAAAAATAAGTTATACAAAGTATACTCATTCAACTATGTAACTCTAGGAAATAACATAGTGCCACTATCCCTTAAACAAGATTTGAAGGTAGCTGTAAATCAAAGAGTCATCCGTTTCTTTTGCTGAACTGAGATTAATTCACGCATAGTCTTTTCAGCTAGTAACTCTTAGGCTTGGTTTGGAAATTACCTTTCATTTTCTTTTAAAAAAGCATCTGAAAGAGTATATCTTTAAGTATACTTACATGTCCCTGGCTCATTCGAGAGATTAAGGTGAGAGGGTGCATCTGTTGGGTTCCCATCCCAGCGCTGCATAGCACTAGAAACCATATATGGCACAGTAGCATTGCCCCACTACTGTTAGAAACCACAAGGCATGGTCTGTTAATTCAAAGTATTGGAAGAAAAACTTTATAGAGGAAAGCATTTACTGACAAATGAAAAATTTAACTGGACAGAATAGGAAGAATCAAAGAGCAGAGTTCTAACATCTCTGTGTGGCATAGGTGACCTGGTCCAGTAGGCCTGAGGTCTGCTCCTCTCTACTTGCACAAGGACTAAAAAAATTTTTTTCTGTCTTTCTAAAGCTTTAAATTATTTATTTGTTATCTTTGTGATGCTATCTTTTTCACCAATCATAAAATAATATCATCTGCAGTCCTGGCATGTAGAGATTCTGTTGAGGGAGCACATTAAGCTTCTGCACAGTTTTGGGGTTTACACTGTCCTACATGAGATATGGTTTTGCAACTGTGGCCATATCTGATGGGACAGCCACAAATTCAGTACCTTGAGTGTTGCTAAGGTTCACTCATTTTACTGGGAACAACAAGGGATCCACAGACTGGATCAGCAGCTTGATGACTGTCCATGGATTCAGGAACATTGTAACTACCGATATTTTTCAGACACAGAAAAGTGATGTCAGAGGAATCTGCATTTCACTTAAATACTTTAAAGGAGGTGTCTATTCCAATTGAATTTTTAAGAAATAGTCTGAGTTGCAAATATATTACCAAAATCTTGTCACTGTCAGGGCAGAGCCATCAACTCTGTGACTGGCTGTTCTATGGAATGCAGCTGTAGTAAGGTTGAACATTGTATAAGAGATTTCTTGGCCATAACCTGGACAAACCTTTCGTCAACAGACCTTAATTTCCTATGCTGTTCTGTATTCTCTATCAGTCACTTAAGAAAAATCTTCATTTTTCTATTAAAAAAATTATTGGTTTTATATTTTCAGTTCTGAAGATGAACTCTCTGAAAGCTGTTCATGTGTCTGCTTACACAACAGTTATGAAAGACAGGATAACCTGTCTACATGGATGCAATCATCTAAACACATCAATATGTTACAGCAATAAGAACCCTGTTAAAGGCAGTTACATCCTCACAGTTTTACTTCTATGCAGAGTTAAAGGACAAGTAGGGATTTTGCAGTTAATATAAAATATGTAAATGGGAAAAAATGTGAACCACAATGTAAGTTCATTATAAACTTAACACAAGAGGACTTTGACACAATGCATTTGTGTAGCTCTTCAGTTCCGACAAATTGTACTGATTTTTATAATTAATGGATTTACCCTACTGCTAGAAGCATCTACATTTTTAAGTGTTAAGAATTTGTCAACAATGACAAAAACTACTAATTATTCCATTTTTTCATTCATTACAGGTTCTAGTGGGAGTAAAACATTTGGTTGGAGAAGGATTAAGAACCTAGGGTGTCATTTCAAAATACTTGGAAAAGTTGTGGAAGTAGAATGTGAAGCTAGTATTGACAAGGAGACACTATGAGACTGTTTCTTAGCATATGATGAAAACTGCCTTATCTGTTCAAAGTTCATATCATTAATTAATAAACAGTTTAAGTGCCAAAACAGATAAAGCCAAGTCAGCTTCAGATTTTCTACACTCTGAAGGCTGATCAGATTACTGTAGGTTGAATTAAACCTGTCAAAACAATGACCTTTTTTAATGAAATGACATTACCTTGTCATCTTGATTTGCTCACAAAGAAGCTAATTTAGTAATTTGGATCAAATTTACATGGTCTTTTTTTCCCTCTACTGCATTTCAGGTGTGCAATACTACTGGTGTCTTTGAAACCACTCATTATTTCACAGAGATCTTCAGGAACAATTAGGGTATGGAGCTAAAACAAACTATTATATATAAGTTCGTGTTATATATATATATGTATAATTAAATTATTAATATGTAAGTTTTCTGAAGTACTTATCTAATATGAAACCTCATAAGCGTTCTAGACAAAGAACAGCCCATTGTTTCTTCTCTCTGTGCATATAATTCAGTGACATTCTCTCTTCTAGTTTTAGCATCTAAAGTAGAGATTCTTCCACATTCTCCCCAAGGATAAAAAGGAAAATATTTTCATTAGTATTGTCTTCTATGAAATCTCCTCAGGAAACTCTGGAAAATTTCCTTTGCATTTAGCAGATTTGTAAAGAAATCACTGAAGTATATTAGATTGCCAGATAGCTTCCCAATTAATATAATGATTTACTACGAATACGGCTTTTTAGATGCATAAGTAAATGGGTTTGTTACACTTAAAGTGCAAATGTCTAATTATGAAGTAATGAATCTCTCAGATTACTAAATGAAAACTACACCAGGTATAAATGATATTCAAATATTTTATTTCAAGAAACCTGTGATAATTCTAATCATTTTATAATAAAGAAATATTCTCTACAATTTATAACTAAAACTATTTCCTTCACACTAAGGAAAGACTTTAGAGAAAACTCTGTAATATTTTTTTGTGTACAGCAGCCACCACTAGCAGTTGTAGTTACTAATAACCACCACCATGAACAGCCTTTACTTCTGTATTGAAAAAAATACCTTGTGTGTTAGGTACCTATTTTGGGAGCTGCTGCTACAGAGATTTTATAGGAGTAAAATAGTCACTATTGATATTTTTAGTCCTGATAGGGTATTTTACTTCTGTCTAAATACTCTAGGCAGGACTAATTAATTTTTCATCTTGGTAGGATATTTGTACTTGATAAAACTAATGGGAAAAGGAATGACATAAACTGGGACTACTTTCCACATCTAAACACTACCTGTCATTTCATTTTGAAATTTATGGAAAAAAGCTAGAAAGGGAGGCACTTAATTTTAAAATAGTATAGAGCATAGCCCCTTGATGACATTAATCTGTGAAACAATTCTTCTAAAAGAATGGGATTATAAGCCATTTTGAGAGTAACACACAGGAACTGCTGCACAGACATTTTAATTTTTAGAGGTTTAATCATCATCTTTAAAATCTAGAATTCCAATACAATTTTTAATTTTTATGTGGAATCAATAAATGTTGTTAGTATAGAAAGGAATCCTCTCCTTAACTTAATGGTCTGATGCATTGTGAGGCCTGAGAGGGATAAAAAATGGCTCTTACATTTACATGGCATTCCCATAGAAAATTTGTGCACTATGTGGATAGCACACTAGAATATACTTAATGTATGATCATGTACACAAAATATCAACTTCTGATCTTCTGAAAAAAAAAAAAGAAAATATGTAGCATAACAAAGCCACTTCCTAGTGGTAGCAGTATTACTGGGGAATGGGAAAAATGTTGGTTAATTGAGAAGATCAGGTATTTATTCCTGCTCACATGAAATAGGAGTAGGTCAGTTTAGATAGATGTGAGTATGAGACCTGGCTCAAAACTTCTTCTGTGGCACAAAACCAGCATCCCAAAGTATTGCAGTAAAAAAAAGTTTAGCTTTTTTCAGAGATCTTACACACTAACATCTAATTCTGAAATATAATTAAAGTTGAAGAGCTGTTTTTTTATAAATACTTGACATTTACTAGTGTGTAGCTTCTCTCATCAGGACTGCTTTCCTCAAAATGTTTGCAAGCTGAACAGGAGCAGAAACATTAAAATGCACCAACATCTAAATGGTAGGAGCCAAATAGCTTAGGGAGCAACAACATGAATATTAAGAAACTTTAGGACATTTGTACAAAGTACAAACAACCTTTTAAATATCCATCAATAATATATTTTTTTTTTTTGCAAAGTGTAATACAAAAGATACATAATCAAGAATGAATACATTTCATTAAAATTTTCAAAAGAATATATTATCTCTGCAAAAACTGTGATCTGTTTGTCCCTGCCAGGACTCTCAGCAGAACAGGAGAGGTAGTTCCTTACCCAGAAGATAACTCTTCTGTTCAATCTCACAAACGTCCTTTCCTTTCCTCTCCTCTCCTCTCCTTTCCTCTCCTCTCCTTTCCTTTCCTTTCCTTTCCTTTCCTTTCCTTTCCTTTCCTTTCCTTTCCTTTCCTTTCCTTTCCTTTCCTTTCCTTTCCTTTCCTTTCCTTTCCTTTCCTTTCCTTTCCTTTCCTTTCCTTTCCTTTCCTTTCCTTTCCTTTCCTTTCCTTTCCTTTCCTTTCCTTTCCTTTCCTTTCCTTTCCTTTCCTTTCCTTTCCTTTCCTTTCCTTTCCTTTCCTTTCCTTTCCTTTCCTTTCCTTTCCTTTCCTTTCCTTTCCTTTCCTTTCCTTTCCTTTCCTTTCCTTTCCTTTCCTTTCCTTTCCTTTCCTTTCCTTTCCTTTCCTTTCCTTTCCTTTCCTTTCCTTTCCTTTCCTTTCCTTTCCTTTCCTTTCCTTTCCTTTCCTTTCCTTTCCTTTCCTTTCCTTTCCTTTCCTTTCCTTTCCTTTCCTTTCCTTTCCTTTCCTTTCCTTTCCTTTCCTTTCCTTTCCTTTCCTTTCCTTTCCTTTCCTTTCCTTTCCTTTCCTTTCCTTTCCTTTCCTTTCCTTTCCTTTCCTTCCCCTTCCCCTTCCCCTTCCCCTTCCCCGCCCCACCCCTCAATGGGCTTGTCTATTTAGTTACCTGCAAAGGCTACAGTCCATGCAAAATATTCTGATATGCTCAAGCAAAATTGTGTCACAAAGTAAGGAATAAATAGGCCACCCTGAGAAGGCTGACTGGGAAACTGATTACACTGGATCTCTTCAGAAGTTAAGAGCAGCTTATCTGCAACTGACTGTAAGTCTAACTGGTAATGGACCATCCATTAACAGTGTAAGTAAAGCCCTTCAGTTGCTCAACATGCACTTACAAGGTCTGGAATAGCTCTGATTTGAGTGCCTCTTGTACCTCTGCCTCTGGCCTCCCATCATCTCATCCTCAGTTCCCACTTACCTTCTGAAAAAAGTCCTCTTGACAGGTAGATTCTTGATTTATTCCTTCCTTTTCCATGGGTTGATCTGAATTGCAACTTTTGCTTCCTAAATTTAGTCTTTTCTGGAGGTCCAATTCTGTGTTACTAACATATACAGTCCTTGAAAAAATGCTTTAGTATATTGTGCATCTTTGGAGAGAGAGCCTACAATAATAAAATAAACAGAACACAAATGCCTCTGTTTTTAAGACTTATTTCTGATGTCATGTTTTTACTGCTCCATGTCTTTCACTTAAATGACACAGGCCCATTCAGGAGAGAGTGTAGACTGTGTTATTTGAGCATTATATGAGTATTATGTGAGCATAAAAGCTGGTTTGCCAAGGAAGGAAAATTATCAGAATATGACAGACGTTCATTATCTGCTGACTGCCGATGCTTGATATAGATATTTGCTGATCTCTCTAAAAGTTGGCAAAAGGCAACTGGTATTAGACAGGAAGTAATCACTGCTCTCCCAGTACATCTCCTGGCATTTTAATGAAGTTTCTCTAAACATTCTTACACTAACCAACCATTTATAAGAAAATGAATTCATAATAACCTAAACAATTACATGATTAAACAAATAGAACAATATGGGTTTTTAATTACAGAATCACAGAATATGCTGAGTTGAAACGGACCTACAAGGATTGTCAAGTCCATGCCCCAGCCCTGCCCAACAGCACAGCCCCAAGAGTCACATCATGTGCTTAAGAGTACTGTCCAAATACTTCTTGAACTCTGTCAGGCTTGGTGCTGTCACCACTTCCCTGGAGACCCTGTTCAAGTGCTAAAACACCCTCTGGGTGAAGAACCTTTCCCTCACATCCAACCTAAACCTCCCCTGACACAACTTCAGGCCATTCCCCTGGGTCCTGTCACTGGTCACCACAGAGATCAGTGCCTGCCCCTCCTCTTCCCCTCACAAGGAAATTGTAACTGCAGTGAGGTCTCCCCTCAGTCTCCTCTTCTCCAGGCTGAACAGACCAAGTGACCTCAGCTGCTCCCCATACAGCTTCCCCTCCAGGCCCTTCACCATTTCTGTTGCCCTCCTTTGGACACTCTCCAATAGCTTTATATCTTTCTTCTATTGCAGCACCCAAAACTGCCCCAAACACTTGAGGTGAGGCCACCCCAAGTGCAGAGCAGAGCACGACAATCCCCTCCCTTGCCCACCTGGTGATGCTGTGCCTGATGCCCCCCAGGAGACGCTTGGCTGCCAGGGCACTGCTGACTCATATTCAGCCTGACATGGACCAGAACCCCCCAGTCTCTTTCCATGGCCCTTCTTCCCAGCATCTCATTCCCCAGCCTGTCTGTACATCCAGGATTACCCTGTCACAGGTGCAGAATCCAGAATTGTCCCTTGTTGAACTTCATGTGGTCGGTGATCGCCCAGCCCTCTTGCCCTAATCGAGGTCTCTCTGCAGGGTCTCCCTGCCTTTGAGGGAGTCAACAGCTCCTCCCAGTTTTGTATTAGTGGCAAATTTGCTCAGTATCCCTTCCAGTCCTGTGTTCAAGTCACTTCTGGAGATGTTAAAGAGCACAGGGCTGCGGATGGAGCCCTGCAGAACCCCTCTAGTGACTGGTCACCAGTCTGATGCCACCCCATTCGCTGTAACCCTTTGTGCTCAACCTGTGATCCAGCTGGTCACATATTTCATGATGTGTTTCTCCAGCCGAATGCTGGACATTTTGTTCAGAAGGATACTGTGATTATTTTAAATGTAGGTCATATTAAACTACAGTAAAAAATACCTTTTCACATTGTCAAATACATCTCTCCTGGATTTCAACACAATTCAGGTCATCAAAACTTGATAAAATGTGGATAATACTGCAGCATGAACTCATTGTCTTGTCAGAGAAGAAAGAAACTTATTTTGAGCTTATGCTGCTTCTGCAGAAAATAAGAATTAAAGCAGATTTTTTATATAACATTGTATAATGCCATGCATAAAGACTCTTTAAGTTCAGTTTAAACTTGACATTGCCTACATCAATCAAACCATGGAAGAAGTGATGATGGAGAAAATCAGTCAATTGCCTTAGAAGATGAGATTCTTTTTTGTTACAGGAAAAATAAGTCTACCTAATTTTTTACTGATAAGTTTGATAATGTTTTGCTTGGTTCCTTATTATTACAGATGCCTTCTTGGAGGGTTTTCTTAGAACAGCAACTCCAGTGCAAACAACATCTTGCTGTAGTAAAGCCAGGAGAACAGATGATATATTACTGCTTACATCAGTAAACCTCACATAGGTTCTATTTTTCAAAATCTTGCCTGTTCATACCTATTGACACAAGCTCCAAAAATGTAACAGACTCCCACCTCCCCCTTTTTTCAGGCAGACAGAATGCAAAACAAAACAGTAAAAAGGGCAGCCTATGTCCTTTGCAAAAGTGTATTTTTCACTTTTGGATATTTCTCCTCTCTACTCAGTAGTTGTGGAATTCCCATGTTTACTCTCTTGTTAGGCAAAGGCTCTGTACCTGCATTGCAAAAAGTAAAGCACACAGCCATTATGTAGTGCTTCCCACAAATAATATCACCCGTCAAGTGTCTAAATTGAGTAGTTGCTTGAGGGTATCTTTCAGAGAGTATGTACAATGCTACAGGAAGCTTTTCTTGTCTTTGATTAGGCACTTTTTTCCTAGGTGAGCTCTGTAGCATTTTGTCAGTTTTTGAAGATGACTCCCATCCTTTCTACTGAGAAGGGGTAAGTATGCTTTTAAAGTCTTGAATTACAGTTAAAATTCTCCATTGTTATTAGGTTGTTTTGATATCTGAAGAGAGAAATACAATTTTAAGCCACAGCAGCTTGTATTACTTACAAATTCTAACATTGTTAATTAGAACCTGCCTAACGTAGGGAAAAAATTCTGGCATACCCATACAGAATAGTAATGTAGTCACTTTCTCTTGATTTAAACCCTCAGTTATGGTAATTATATATTGGACAAGTCTCCCAGGGAACACGGCTCACACTTTTTTTAACCGGACATAACCTTGGAAACACTTTTGTTTGTCAAGCTGGGTACAATTCAATAGACTCCAGAGGTATCTCTAATTCTAGCTTCTCTAACAATGTTAGAAAGCAGACATTATATTTAATATTACTTCTTCTAATATTGCAAGGTGTAATTTTAAAGAGAAATGACACATAAACTGAAAAAAGTAAGCCTATCTTCTCAGCTGTTAGGAAGTATGAAATAACTAGGGATTTAAGCAAAACACCACCTCAGTACAAATTCTCTCCAGCTTCCTAAAGTTCTCCCTGAAAGACTCTACCTATGTACCTATGTCCTTTATTTCAAGACTGCTCAACTCTGACTCTGCTGATCCACTTCAACTTCTGCTTTCCTACTTCTGTAATGAAATAACACACAGGAACCCAGGATGCTGAGTCCTGCTACTGACAAGTGCAAAAACCAGAGAACGAGCAAAGAATTGTCCACAAGTTGCAGTACGGGGTTTTTTGCGGCTTTACTGGGAATGTCAGTATTCCATCAATGTTGATAAAGAAGAGCAATCTGTTCAGCAGTCTGAAGCAAACATACTATTCCAATAGCCTTCCACACCCATAGATTCAAGAAGAATCTGCTTCCATCTGCAGCATGCAAAGTTTCACTAACCTGGACATTTTTATTCATCAATAGTAATAGTAGTAACAGTAATAATAGTAATAATGGTAATAATAGTAATAATAGTAATAATAAAAAGGAAAGGAACCACATGAATTTCCATATGTACTCTAGTCATATCTGACTGTAGAGTTCAATTTCTGTCTTATAACAGAAGTGGGGAACAGTTCATTGAATGTAGCCTACAGGATGACTCCATCTGTCTGCTACCTTTGAGTCTGAGGTATTAAGAAATAGCTTAAAATAGCAAATAAATGCTAACAGCCAAATACTTCTCACACTGGCCACGTATGGTCAAGCATTTAGAAGCAGAAGTAGTTGTACTGAAAGTCCTTAGTCTATGAGAGAATGCCATAACTGAACTCAGTCTTCTTTGCAGGAAGGATAGATTGCCTTGTTTTGTGAACTGAAGTGAATTGCTTTCTGTGGTTGGTAGGGTTTTTTAATGTATTTCTGTTTCTTTTACTCTCTTTTCACGTTATATTGGAACTTAGGGATTTCAGTTTACTTTGGCCCATGTTTTGGTTATGAGCAATTTCATTCTAATTGGAAACTGTTAGCTGGAACAGCTGCAGGAGTCTGAACAATAACAGCTCATCTCTGAGAGTCAGTGTCATTTACCATAATTCCGGGGCTTATTTTCTTTACTAAATAAATATGGGCTCTTTACATCTCCCAGCTATTGCTTCACCTCTGTGCTAACTCAGAAAGGCATTGTTCTGTGATTTATACTGAGGCATATGCTTTCTCAGTTTCCTTCACAATTGTTTTGTCTAAAGACTTGTTAAAAATGAAAGCTTGGATGCCAAGTAGCGAGTTTGCTTGTGCGTGTACCCAGGGTGTCATCTTGCCTTTCGAACGCTTGTTAGCAATCCTTGAGCTGGAGAGCAGCTCCCATTGTGGGAGGCCCCATGCCACTGAAATCTTTGCATCTTGCAGAGTATTTTGCTGCTGCTAAATGTAAACAACATGCATGTTTTAGAGGTACTAGAAACATTTTCACGTCTCCTCTAGGGCTCACTTTGCAATTTTTTTTCAAAGCATTAACTTTAGCATAGCTGCACATTCATCCAAGATACACTGTCCCAACTGCTAGAAAACCTTACTAAAACCAACTGAAATTATGGGGCAACAAGGCTCGTGAAAGGACTAGAGAACATGTCTTATGAAGAATGGCTGAGGGAGTTGGGTTTTTTAGTCTCGAGGAGGCTCAGGGGGAAGCTCATCACTTTTTACAACTGAAAGGAGGCTGTAGTGAGGTGAGGCTCTTCTGCCATGCCTGCAGTGAGAGGAAATGGCCTTAAAAGGACAGAGAAGATTCAGATTAGATACTGGAAAACAATTTCCATTAGGGTGATCAGACACTGGGATAGGTTGACCAGGGAGGTGGTGGAGTCACCACCCCTAGAGGTATTTAAGAGGAATCTGGGTCTGGTGCTGGGTGGTTTAAGGCTTACAGTGGTAGTGCTGGGTTGACCTTTGGATTTGATTATCTTAAAGGTCTCTTCCAAACTTGAAGAATCTATGATTCTGTGTTCTCCCTATTTAATATTCTTCTCTGTATTTAGAGGATTCCTGTAAGGACCCAAGTTAAATTATTTAAATACTTGTTATTTTGTTTCTCTTCAGTATGCATGTGCAGCTCCTATTAATTGTAATGGGTACCATATACAGTTGTTATGGGTAGAATATTTGGTAATTAATATTTCTTAGCAACACCCCTCATTAGCATTTGCTTAGATTTACACAGGACACATAGTCCTGGATTCTTATAGGCGATCATTTTAATGTAGGCTGACATTGTCTCTAAATAGGATTTAGTAAAAAATGGTATAATGGATGAGGGGACAAAGTGATGGCAATTACCATTGAATGGTATGTGATATGGCATATCACCAAATATCTGCTACTTGTCTCCAAAATAAGTCCAACTTGATAATACTTAAATTACTTGAAAATACTTAAATTTTCCATTAAAATAAATACCTAGAGAAAGTCATAATGAAGAATTGCACACTTCATATTACTGTGATGTAACCCCAAACACATGACCATGCTGACACAGTAGTAATTTGAACCAATATTTTTTTGCATTATTTTGCATGGCAAACCATTTGCTACAATTTCTATAAAGTTCTGACACAGAAATCTGTCCACTGTACTAGATCTTAGGTACTGCTTTTATTCGAAGAACTCAAACCATACATGATATTCCAACCATGAAAAGCTGAGGTACACAGTCTTATGAGGAGCACTTGAGGAAACTGGAGTTGTCTAGCCTGGAGAAAAGAAGGCTCAGGAGAGACTTCTACAACTGCCTGAAAGGAGGTCGGAGTGAGGTAGGTCTCGGTATCCCAACTAACAAGACATAGGACAAGAGCAAATGGTCTCAAGTTGCACCAGAGGAAGTTTCGATTGGGTATTAGGAAGTGTAACTTCACCTAAAGGGTTGTGAAGCAGTGGAACAGGCTGCCCAAGGAAGGGGTGGAGTCACTATACATGGAAGTATTTAAAATACATGTAGATGTGGTGCTTAGGGGCATGGCTTAGGGAAGGAATTAGTACAGATTCATGGTTGGACTCGATGACCTTAATGGTCTTTTCAAACCTAAATGTTTCTATGATTCTATGAATCTTCCAAGATATACTTGTCTCAGTTACTTTTTTTCAGGTATACCTATAATAATTCTAAACAAATTTCTCTTTCCAAAAAAATGGTATCCGTCCTTTATATGCATACATTTGCTGTCATGCTGCTGGTACATTTTCATATGCCCCTCTGCCCTGATGGACACACATACCCCTTGCATTTACTGGTTACATTTACTGGTTACACATGCTGGTTACATTTAGTCCAGACATGTTTTAGTACACATGAATGTGTAAGTTTAAGTGTTCCCAATGTGTTCAGAGGGAAAAAAATCTTCAACTTTTCTCTCAATGCCATGAATCATTGCTGTCTTCTGTTTGATTCCTCTCTACACATATGGATGGCTCTGTTTGGTTACCCCTAGTGCAGCCTTTTCCTGCATGTAGATACATTCCACAAATGTACCATAGCTTGGTGAAAGAATAAAACAGAAATAACTCTCAGCATGAAAAGTTTTAAATTTTATTTCTTTTATGAAAATACTACCCAATAAATGTTGTATTTGTAGTAAAAGTGCAGAATGCTACCCAAATAATAATTTAAATAACTTTTGGGACAATGTTAGAGCCAGTTAAATAATGAATGTATATATTCATGAGCAACATGCATACAAAACTATTTTGATTATATTTGCGGACTACTGAGATAAACTGTGACATTTGAATGTCCATTTTGGAAGCTTGAACACCAAAAAAAATTATATATATTTTCAATATATATAATCCTCCACTTATTCAGTTCTTTATTAATTTATAAATTAATCCTAAAAAATGAGATTATTCCATAGAGAAAAAGCTCATATTTCCTCTGCAGCTGGTTACCCACACACCTCCCAATATTCCAAATAAAAATTTGAGTGAACTTTTCTAATGCTTAGCATTTGCAAAGTATTATTTTGCTAGTTCTAAACAAAAGGTATCTAGGTGCCTATACTATAATAAATATTGTGGTGCTTGGCCTGCTGCTCTGAGACATGAACAATTCTAGGTAGTGCACACTCCTCTCACGTGGCATTCAGGAAGCAGGCTGGCACGGTGTGAGCTAAGAGCTTTAATGTGGAGGTTTAAGGCGCTGTTACTCTGTTC
>NW_008239553.1:18829276-18834706 GCF_000691975.1 Corvus brachyrhynchos
CCCTCCCGCTGTGCCCCACATCCCCGCTGCCGCTGTGTCCCACATCCCGGGTGCCGCTGTGTCCCACATCCCGGGTACCGCTGTGTCCCACATCCCGGGTACCGCTGTGTCCCACATCCCCGGTGCCGCTCTGTCGCCCGCGGCCTGCAGTGACATCCAGTGGGGGCTGCCCTTCCCGCCTCCCCTTCCGCAGGGACGGAGCTGGGAACACCAAGAATCGACATTTCGAAAATTTTCTTAAAAAGAAAAAAAAAGTTTTACATGCACTCTACAAAATTTTTGTCTTGGGCAGATGTGTGAGTGGGTGGCGCTTATACTTGTTATCCTTGAGGTCTTAGGTGGCGTCATAGGAAAATAATAAAAAGGCTCTTTAGGCCACGTTTAACAGACACACGGGCACTTGCCTTTCTTTGAGACATTTCTTTTCTTTGTCACCTCCCCTGTTTTCACTACTTAATATTACCTCTGAAAATAAATCTTAGAAATAAAAGTCATTGCTCTTATATTTTATCAATAAATAATAACTTTTTAAAGTTATTTATATGCATCATTGTACATTGTAAATAATGTTTAGGTCTAAATCTAACAAAAAAAAAAATCAAATTGCAATCTAAATTAATTCAGATTTAAGTAATTTTTATTTTTAACCAGCAGCCCAAAGTAGGTTGCTTGCATTTGATGCTCTGTTCCTAAAGTATGATTCTGGATTTGGGTCTCATACTTTGCTACCTCCCAGAAGAAGATGTAAAATGTAGAGGCTTTTAAAACTCAACAGGATTAACATAGTTCCACGACAGACTAGGCAGATTATTCATGTGGGGAAGAGCCTTTATTTTGCTCCATTTTCCTTCCACCCTCTCTCCACTCTTTACACAGTAAGGCAATTCCCTGGAGAAAATCTCCTTAAAACACACAAAGTACTGTAATGCAGAACAGGCTGATACGGACATGAACACATGAGCCTTTCCTTTGCTTAACAAAATTAAGCCTGTTAGTGTCAGGCATCATCCTGTCTGTAAAAACTATTGTAGCTGGTTACCTATGTAGCAATTTTCTAAAAATACTTATCTTGGCCTCTTCTCAAATGTATTCCTGAGTGTTGTACTTGGCTCTCTGGAGAATTTTTTGTTATTCAGCATACTTGTAAAACAGTGTCTGTTAAATATGAAGAAATTGCCATTTTGTTTCTGTAATATTGCATTGCAAAATGGAAAGGTTTTCATTTTTATGCACTATTCTGCAGTAGATATTTTTCTGTGACAGACATTCTCCTGACACTGCAGCGGAACTGATTGAGCAGAGATTTCTAACACACCTGAAAAATAGTCTAGGATTACATTAATCTTTTTCAATGTCCACCATGGGTAACCATGGGAATTTTCTTAAAACTCTACCTTCACCACCAAAGATCTTGAACTGTTATTCCACTTCACAGAATAGCAATGAATTGTGGAGAATTAAGCAGAGTGTCAGAAATCTCCCATGAAGTTAACAATCTAATGACATCAAGATTTTATTTCCATTACAGCACCGTTAATTTTTAAATAACAAATGAAAAAGAAAATATATGGAAAACAACAACGAGATGGAGAGAAGCAAGATAATTGCTCCTGAATAATTTTGTTTCAGCTTTTCTGTGGTGAGATCTTTCAACACAGTCTGAGACAGAAAATTCGCCCTCATGTACTGGGCCACATGTGCTGTGGTATCTTTGATCTGTCTTTTATTTGGCTCTGAATTTGTCTGAGAAAAGGAACTTTGCATAACATTACTGATTATAAGAGATTTCAAAATATTGGAATCATGTTATAATGTATCTTGTGGAATTAAGGGGGTTTTGAGGTTTAGAAAAAGTAAGTTAAATTAAGAAAGCCAGGAGTACTGGACTCTTCTTTGGAAAAGAATAGAAAATCAGATTAGTTTAAGAGTCGAGAATGTATATTAAATCCATATCATTAAGACAAAAACCACTGGAAAATACCTGCCATTATTTTGAATGGATTCCCTGTTTCTTTCTTGCTATTAGGGATGATACAGAAATATTATCTAAGAATAATAAAAACAATTTTGTTTGGGTTTGCATAGTAAGCTTATATATTTAAAGCAATTTTTTTCTATTACATATCATAAACTTATGTGGAATCAGAGAAATCTAAGAAATAGAAATATACTCAGCACATTTCTTTGGCGTAGGATACCCACAGGATTTTTCCTGAAGCACTTTTTTTTTTGTCAACTTCAGTTTAAAAATTCTCTTGTGATGGCATTTCCATCATTTCCCTCAGGAAACCACTCCACTGGAGAGTGTATCATTGTGACAGGGAACTTTTCTTATGATTAACCTAAGTATTTTCTTTTTTCATTTGGCTGATTAGCCTTAGCCACCTTTGCATGGATTTTATCACTCAGCTAGCAGTGTTGTTGACTTGTACATTGGGGCTGTTTGAATTAATATATTTCTCTTGACTAAATACCATGAAAGTGTCAGTTCTTGAGAAGGATTAGCCAAGAAAACCATTTGTATCTTCAGCTTCTAGAAGTTACAACTTCTGAGAGGTACAAACTTCTTAATTTACCTGTTTCTCACTAGTAAGGTGCCATATTCTGTATTTGGAGAAGGAGCACCTGTCTCACCTGCTTAGTAGAAAACTGTTCGAAGGTTCTAGAATGAAGCCGGGGGGAGCACTGAGTGCCACATATTCAGTTTTCTTGCTGTATGGTGCCACAACATGTCTCCAAGTTTTCATACTCTGAATGTAATGTTTGGGAGGAGCCACATCGGGGCATATAGGGCCTCAAGTTACAAGGAAGTTGCAGCGCTGCATCTGTTTGTTTCATGACAACATTCATGGAGGTTTAAAACCTAAGGCAGGACCCTTGATGTGCCAAGTATTAGAGATGTCAGGCTGAAGGGAAGAAAGGACAGAGGGAACCTCCATTCTCCTGTGCAGGAATTCACTGGTGCCCCAGAGAACACTCTGAGGAGACAGGGAATACCTGGATTGCTACTGGGTGATAATGCTGTGTTCATACTCAGGGCTGTGGTACCAGACTGCCCAAACTATTAGTCTGTTCTCAAACCCTGACTCTGAGATACATAGATACACATATGTGAACTTGCTGTGTAAATGCACTGTGTGTTTGAGGCATCCTGGGAAAAATTCACCACAACCATAGTGGAATTTACTGTGCACATGCTGTAGGTTTGATCTATTCATGAGGTATTTGACTCACTGTGGAAATAGTAAGCCCTTTATGCATATAAGCACTAGCCATTCATTATAGACCTGGAAATACAGTAGATCTTCATCTAAATGGGAACAATGAAAGTCTAAAAGGAGAAGTCTATTGTCAAAGTGGTATGACTGGCAGATTTTTCCCCTTGTTTTTTATTTGCTCTTCATGGAACTGATTGGTTTTGTGTGCTTCTTCTGTTGTCAAAGATTTGTATGTGCACATCAGTTCTGTGAAGTGACTCTTAACATGAACTTTCTCACCTGGATGGACAATTGCATCTCCAGTTTTAAGCTGTATCTTACTGAATCATGAACCGTATTTTTACTAGTACTTATTTACCTTACTATGTCTCCCTTAGTGAATTCGTACTATCCATATTTAAAAGTGGTACAATTGACACAAGTGTTTTAAATATATTTAAGATAAATTTTTTTGGCTTTATTTCTTTGCATACTACTCCTTTTATAACCTTTTGGAAAGATGTAATGGAATACTTGAAGCAAGATTTACATAAAGAAGACATTTTTTACGTAGCAAGGCTAAAGAGTAGGTATATGGTTTGATGATTAGCATTTATGACTTCTACAGATTAAATAAAAATATAAATGTCTTTTAAGATCTAAGCAATCATTTAGAAGTCTTAATAAAATGTGTCATCAGGCTCAAATTAGATTACATGTAATGGGAAGCTACAGTTATGATATTTTCCTTACATATTCAAAGAAGACATGAACAGAAGTAAAACAGCTGGAGAGGAAAATGAAATGTGTATTTTCTCTCAAGTGAAGGAATATATAAGTGAAAAAAGATGGCAATACTAGTGCCTTCAGAGATAAAGATGATGCTTATTTCCTGGGAGAAAGGAATATATTTTCAATGTCATAGAAAGAATTTCCTGAGGAAGAAAAAATTCATATAATTAGATTTTTTTAAAAAAATAGGTAAGGAACTTGGAATATAATATCCCATTTTCAGTAGACTTAAGAGCCTTTAGAAACCATAAACAATATTTTGAGTTTGGAACACTTTGAGACTAAAGGTAGAGCTAAAGTAGAAAAAGAAAAAATTGGCGAAGGTGCTTTTATTTCACATGTACAGTTCAATCTAATAATTTTGCCATTTCAGCAAAACACTTACAATAAATATTTGCACCATCCCATTATAATGAGTGAAATTATTCATGTACTTAAAATTAAGCATATACCAATGAGTTGTGGATCTCAACCTGTAACCAAATATATCCCCAAATATTTTTTAAAGTGCATCATCCAAAGAAGGACATTCATTCTGAAGCTTTTCCAGTTCGTTTTCAATAGTATCTATGGCCACATGCAATTCAATATTCTTTTTAATTTAGGAGATGAAAACATTCACCAGTACTATACTGAGAAGCAATATTGTTGATCTTAATGTGCACTTCGGAAAAGTGATGAATTTGTAGCAAAAACAATTTCACTGTTAAGAGCATTACAAGAGTAACTTCATATGTGTAAGAGTGTGTGTGTGTTTGTGTGCAGGTGCCCTCTCTCATTTCTGTTAGGGTTTTGCTATTGTATTGCAACTCCTTGTCCTTTTCTGTGCCATTGCAGGGAGACAAACTTTCTTCTCAGAACCTCTGGAAAGAGAAATGGCATCCACAGATTTCACAAGTCTCACATTATGTCCTTTGTTAAACTATCTCCATATTTTTCCTTTTAAAATAATAAGGCAGGAACATCCTCATTAATTGAATTTATGTTAAAAATTAAGCAAAAAAACCAAATTACTTAAAAGACATAAAATAAGTCAATCACAAACAGCATACAGTTAAAAAATATATGATAACTATATAGATAAATGTTACCAGATAGGTGCAGAAGATTATTTTGTCCATTTTAGGTGTTGCACATAAGGATTGAGGGAACACATACCAATTTTGCATTAAACACATTAAGGTGTCCTACTCCCTAAGAAATCAACCAGAAATAAAACTAAAATGCAGTTCTACACTCCCTTCACCATCTTTTAAGTGAGGACAAACTCCATAGAGTGTCTTCAAAATACAATTGCACACCACCATGTCTACTACCCATGTACTATGGAGGAATTTGCCAAGAACGAAAAGCAAAGAGTTTAGAGCCTAAAAACTTCTTTACCTTAAGAAAGCCTGAAATGTTTATCATGCATGTTTCTTTTTTCAAAATAATCCGGGGT
>NW_008239553.1:18834736-18876178 GCF_000691975.1 Corvus brachyrhynchos
ATATAATGTAAGTTGGAGTTTTTAATATACTATATTACTTGTACAACCAAGAGGTTTACAGAGCTGGGTATTAAAGACCAACTCTTTCTGTTGGAGGTTGTGCCCTTATACCTGCATGAAACTGAGCATGTGAATAGTTAAATTGATATCAGCATAGCTACTTTTTGTTCTAAATATATTCTTGTACTGATAAGGAAGAGACTATAACATTCTCTCAATAGAACCAAGGTATGAGCCCTTCTTTCAGCATCAGAGAATGTGAAGAATGCAACAAAAAATATTTTTCTTTCAACTGATTTTTAGACATTTATAATAAATGTCAGCAGAGTTGAATTAAATAGTAAGGGTCTTTAAAAATCTACCAGTATGTTTCCTCCCTCAGTCCGACAGTTTCAACTAAATTTTTTTCCTTTATTGTGCTGGTACATATCCAAAATTCCTGTTCAACCCAACCAAAGCTTAGGTGAATTAACCATCTCAACAAGATGAATGCAGCCATCCCCTAGAGGTGTGTAACATGGCATGCCATCCCTAAGGGTGGAGATATCTACCTGTACCACTGTCTGGAACACCTAAAGATCAGACTTATATATACTTCAACATCTTAGACACAAATGCTGGTTCCTTCATTAACTCTTACCTCCCTAAGTGCATCTTCACCGCCTGTGTGAGAATCTACTGAATCCATCATCATCTAAGTGGGACAGAGTCCCTGCTGTGCTGTCATGCCATACAAGAAAAGAATGTGCAAGATGAGAACCACAAAAGCTCTAGCTGACTGAAGGACCAACAAGGTTCTCTGGTTGTTGTCACATAGAAAATTGAATCTGACTTTTAGGAAGTCTTCCTTGTCAGCAATGTCCATGCTTGCTATTGCCTTGGGAACCTCTGGACACACTGCTCTACTTGGAAATGTTTATAGAAATGAAAAATGCCATTTCTGATATATCTGAGAGCACTTCCTGGTTTTCTGCTTGCTTAAACCTAAATGCCAAAATAAAAACCCTTTAAATTAATACAGGAAGTAGTACTATTGTTCAGACTCATCACCTCCATCATTCTGATATAGTAAAGATGCCTTTCAAAACTTTCTGTCACAAAATGCCCTAGAAGGTACCCTTCCCAGGTACAAGGTTACAGAAGAACCTTTAAAATCCCAATTAATATTTTTCTATCTAATTCTGCTTCCATGATCATGGCTCTAAGATTATATCTTATTCTATCAAAGATAGGATTCACCCAAGCTAGTCTCTGATTTTACTTTTTTTCTTATTCTGGAAGAAAGTTAAAAATCCTCCTTTTTTCCTGATACACCTCTGATACCCAGAAATACAGCTGGAAAATATCATACTTGCTGGTCTCAGGCTGGCCTACAAACAGGCATCTGTCAAGGTCATGAATTACCTGTGACTACCAGTTTGCCAGACTCAGACCCTTTTAGCATTGTGCTATGCCACTGAAATACAGAAATGTAAATGGAAAACGATAACCAGATCAGAAAATAATTGACCCATAAAGCTGTAACTTTACACATTGAAATTGAAGGAAGACGAGTAAATATGACACTTTGTAAGACACACCCAACCAGACCTTGGTCATGACCAAATAGAATTAATAACATACCACTGGTGTGCAAGACTTGTAACATTTACCAAATAGTAAATTACTGGGGAGACAAAAATCAGCCTATTGATCTGGCTGTTGTTAACCGTCAAACCAATGGAGAAGACTTATGCACCTTGGGTTGGTAACTTCTGAACACAGAAAGAACCTTCCTGTGGTCCTAATCTCCCATAACAGGGAGGGTGTTGGGGTCCTAACACCTTATCGTTTTATAATGAAATGAAAGTCCTGCTGGTAGAACACTGATTCCTACACAGCCTGCCAGGCACACAGACAGCCACCTATTAGCAAGCCTGCAGTACTCTGTGATAAGGTTAATCACAGGTTCATACATTTCATTCAGAACTGGGTCTGAGTTCCATGCATCTCAGATCTAGAGTTTTTGTTTAATATACCTTGATAACAATTATATATTTTTGTCTGTTTTCTAACTATATACATCATAGGAATTTTTTTAAAAAGC
The DNA here is from genome assembly GCF_000691975.1 of Corvus brachyrhynchos. Lineage (NCBI taxonomy): Eukaryota > Metazoa > Chordata > Aves > Passeriformes > Corvidae > Corvus > Corvus brachyrhynchos. The sequence continues at coordinate 18,836,823 of NW_008239553.1, forward strand.
CTAATAGCCACTAAGCAATGGATAAAGACTGATAACCATTTGCAGGGGAGCAATTGGTCCCTGCATGCCCTGGGTTTTACCTGATTCTTACTCCTCTCCTCTCCTCTCCTCTCCTCTCCTCTCCTCTCCTTTCTCACACAATTGATAACTTCCCTGTAACAATGTACTGGAAATGCTAAACCAGAGCTAGGTTTAGGTATTTCAGATTTGCCTAGGACACTACATTGGCTCAAGTAACTGCTTTCACATTCTGTTTCACATTTGCTGAAAGCAGCAAACCAGCCTATTGATCTCTGCCTCCCACCTGTTCATTCAGATGATGTCAATATGGCTGATCATTAGCCCCTGAATCAAAGCTAAACATCTCTTCTAGTCCTTTAATAGTAGAAAGACAAATCATTACTCTCTATGTCTCTTATCCTATCTTACAGCCTCAGAGATAGTTTTATACTTAGCATTAGGGAACTAAAATCAGTTACCACTGCTGAGAAGAGCTATCTCTGAGTCACTTCTGCCAACCTCTGAATTCTGTTCAGCAATTCCTCACTGAAAGTAAGCCTATTTTTTTAGAAGCGTTGCAGACCCCAGAGTAGGCAGATGAAACTGCAATGATGATGTGATGCATTTAAAATAAATTTCCTTTGCTCCTCCAGTCTTTTTGCTTTTTTCCTAACTTGGTTTCAAAATGTTTCTTCCCAAATTTTCCTTTGATCTGAAAGGCAAGAGGAAATGTGTGGAACTTTGAATTGCTCATCAACGCTGCCTCCTGTACCTGGGCTCCAGAAAGCTTGCTGTTGGATTAGAGCAGCTCCTACCCACAGTAAACAAACCAAGGAATGTAAAGAACTCAGTCCTAGTCTCAAGAGGTTCATAGAAAACCCTGCTCACATCCTGGGTTGATGCCACTTCATGCAATGCTGGGCGACTGGCATATTCGTTCTGCATTCGAGGAGAAAGCCACATGCCACCCTACGGTTTCTGTAAGGAGTTAACTAGCTCCCTCTTGTTGACATGATTGGTCCTACCAGATATAAATGTGAATTGAATTCTGGCTCCTAGATTTTACTGTTGACATCTCTGAGACAAAAAAACTCGAAGATTCTTTGATGAGGTAGAGCCAAGGTAATATATGTAGGACATTTTAACCCTTATGTTTTTGCCTGGATCCAGCAAAATCCTATATTGCAAAAGGATGTGAGAACTACCCACCAGTCATAAAGCTTTCAGGAAAAGAAGAGACAATTCTATGGTATTTCCATAAAATACTGCCCAAAAAATAGCTAAGAGAATTAAAAAGAAAAAAAAAAATCCACAGGTTTTCTTTTTACCATACACAGGAAAGTCAAAACAAATAGAAGTGCACAAATCTTTTTTTGTTACTTAAACCAGTCACCTATAAACTACAATTTTATTTTTAATCCTCTTCTGTTTAAACAGCAGACCTATTTTTGTGTAGAACTTCTGTTGGCAATTTTCCTCCAAGTGCTTTGAATGTGTTCATAATAAGACTGTTAGTTTAGTGATTGCTGCACTAATGTGATGTAAGGAATGAAAAGAATGATTCATTTCTTATTCTAAAGCTTTAAATACAAATTAACACAAAGAAAAAGCCCCACTAATCTTCTTGGGGGGGATTTAGATGTTACAGTACTACACAGTCTACTTAAAAGCCATAAAAGAAATAACCTTAGAAAATCAAGCAAAATGAATTTTCAATTAATTCCAGAAACCTCGACAAATGCATTTTGAAAGAGTAAAATGCAACTTTGTTCAGTATAAATTGAAATTGCCTTTTGTGCTTAATATAGTTCACTTATAATTAGCTGAAGATTTTGTTCTGGTTTGAAACAAAGTTCCATCTTGAGATTACTGTGTACTGTGTACACAGAACTTTTATCAAGAAAGGCTGGTGCTGCAGGGTTTGCTTTGACAGCCTTTATCATAGCTTTATAGGAATGAAAAGTGAAAGAACACAGCTGGTTTTAACAATGGGGCATGTTCAACATTAGACCAAAACACATTAGATATTGCAAAAATATTGCACATTATATTTATAGCTCCATGCAAGTTTTTGAAATTCATGCTGATGCTGCTCTAATCCATCTTGTTAGAACAATCTGTCCCCTAATGATGGAATTCGATTTCACTTTGAGAAACTGCTTTTTAAACTGGTAGCAGGAGGGCTGGATCCAGAGCACTGATAAAAAAATAATGACTTTAAGTATGCTCATGGTATAATTTGAAGGTTTCTATCAGATGCTGAAACTACATTTGCAGTGGTCTATTTGTCATTATGCCTCACTGTTTCTGAAAATGCCACTCCAAGAACTTCCTGGCATTCAGCCATGGGGTCCTTCAGATTATGCTTATAGTAAAAACATTTAGGATGAGATTCCCCCAATACATTTAAGCAGAAGCTCCAACATTTAAGAACTACATTGCTTCATCTCCCACTCATTGCTTCATCTCCCACTCATTACTTCATCACCCTTGAACAATCTGAATTCCATATATTCTGATGAACACCCAGACACACAGAAGGTCACTCAGTTCTTGAAGTCCCCAGTCACTATAACACTTAAACCTTTGCAAATGTATTAATCAGTCAGGTTGGTTTAGTTTGGTTTGGTTTGGTTTGGTCTGGTTTTTCTTGGTTTGGTTTGTGACACAGGGCCTTTTTTACCTACTCAAAATGTGCCACACCAAAGGCAGCAGCTATTTTTTCTAGGCTACTGGCGAAAATCATCACCAACTATTCCCTGCCCAGATCACGCACCATGACTGCTCTTGGCAAAGAGAATGCCAGCTGATCCAGGCCAAAACCACAACAAACAGTTAAGCAATATGGATGATCACATGTGAGTGCCAGACTCAAGCCCTGAATTGGTGGTTCCAGCCAGGAACCAAGTCCCAGGCAGCTGCTCACTCACTCCCCCACCAGTGGGACTGGGGAGAAAATCGAAAGGGTAAAACCTAGAAAACTCATGTGCTGAGATTTTACAGTTTAACAGGGGAAGCAAAAGCTTGACACACAAGCAAAGCAAAACAAGGACCTAATCCCATGGGCTGGCAGGTGTTGAGCCATCTCCAGGAGAGCAGGGCCCCCTCATGTGTAACAATGACTTGTGAAGACAAACATCATCACTCCAAATGTTGCCCCCTTCCTCCCTCTTCCCCTCGCTTTATGGGGAAGAAGATCATGACTGATGATGATGTCACATGGTCTGGAATATACATTTGGTCATTTGGGGTCACCTGTCCCTACTGTGTCTCCTCCCAGCTTCCCGTGCATCTCCAACTTCCTTGCCAGCGTGCCAGTAAAAAAAGCAGAAAAGGCCTCGGCTCTGTGTAAATTCAGAAACAATAACAACATCTTTATGTTATTAACTCTGTGTTCAGCACAAATCCAAAACCTAGCCCCACACTAGCCACTGTGAAGAAAATTACCCTAGCCAAAACCAGCACACTTACATTAGACCTTATACATAGGCCTGCTCCTGATTTACTACAGAAGTGAAAGCATATTGATATGTAATCTGAAACAGGTTGCTCTTTATGATGCTTGGAAGAGACTGCAATCTCCCACTGAAATATCAAACTCCTTTGAGACTGAATCTTTTTATCTCATTGTATGTAATCAAAAAAAACTCAGTGAAAATAACTTTCCATGAAAATCTCAGATAACACTCTTGTGTTTCAGTATTTTTCCTTATATTTGTAGCCAAGCTTTGAATCCATTATTGTGAGCTTGACAATAAACAACAGCTGAAACTGAAATAAGAGGATTATTATTTATAAATTCTATGAGATATCTTTGTCTACCCAGTGGAATACTGAATGTAATATCTATATCAGAACACAATCCTATGTAATTAACAATAAAATTATGAACACTTTCTATATGTAAGGAAGACATTTTATTGCTGAGCTCTGGAATGCCATTTCATTATTGTCTAGTTTGATTCTACTATGTTAACCATCAAGATAACCTAGCAGGCTGTCTGGTGATCCACTCTGAAAGTTCAGTCTCTATACAAGCATGAGTATCAAAATTTGTTGATAGAATTGTCTTGGAAAAATATTGTTAATAATGAAGTATTATATAAATATTTTAACCTATTTAGCATTAGCACCAGTACATGTACTCAAGGAGTATAAATGCTGGGTGTAAACTTACTTGATAGACTGTGAAGGTATAAATAATGGATATTTACAAACACTTTGGGTTTCAAATCAGAAATTGCCACTGTTGAGATAGTCAGGATATGCCTCTGGTTATATGCAGTCATTAGGCATAGCCTTTTTTTTTAATTGTGAGTGAAGATACTGCACTAATGGTGGCATATGAAAACTTGAAAAAATTGTAAATCTTATATTTTCCATCACCCTAAAAACTAGACTGATTTTGTAAATAAAGGATAAGAGCATGATTTTGGTGTTTGTTTAACTGCTGGGTGGCAACAATTAAAAATACTAAATATGACAAGGCTTGAAAGATGGATATTCAGTGTAGCCAAGCTCCCTACTTCATCACCTACTACAATCAGTTGCCTTTCTGCAACTTGTGGTTGATGTGTATGTTTCGAGGACTGCTTGGTAAAAATGGTACTTTGCTTATTTCGTGCACTGTGTGGTGTTTGCTTACTTACAATATAGGTTATTTCTACACAGAATAATGTCTAGCTATCTGCATGATTTGATATGCATCTTTAGCTGCATTAGATCATCATGTTATTAAAACTCAGGTTTGGGTTTCATTTTCTAAAGACCAGATTTGTCTTGGCAGAGACATTATTGTTACATCCCGTAACAACTTTTTCTGGCTTAAGCATTTATGAAACCAAAGTATGAAGTGGAAATACAGTTAATGGCTCTAATATCAGAAGTCTGTTTAACAGATACAAGAAATATAGATTCAACTGATTGATATGAACAGGTATAAGTCTGCTAAAGGCAAGTAGGGCACTTTTATACTGATATTGATTGGATTGAGATTTTAGCCAAAGTCTTCTCTCCTTACTTTGGAAATAACAGTACATATCTGAAATGCTTGGTTTCTGGATAGTGACATTCTATCCTAATCAAACCAAAAAGAAATTTGAAGCGTGAGCATTGTAGAATAGACCACAACCGTTACAGCAATTTAAAAGATTGACATGTAGAGAAATTCCAGCAAACTTTATTGTACATCAGACAGCATTCCTGTAAGTTTCCTATCACAGAAAATAAGGGGTCTATGTGTTCTTCCAGTTTCCTAACAGCTGTGTCTACAAGTGTGGCTCATGATTGTGAATGTCAAGACATGCCCACCAACAAAGGTTGGAAAACACGCTTTCAAGTCAATGTAGTTGTCAGACATATGATAAGGTTGTAATTTAATTACACAAGAGCATATGAAGTTTGAAGTCCCAAACATCAAACAATTATGAGTATGCACAGGTCTGAACTGTTACTGTGTACATAATCTATCAAGATAGCATTAATCTTTATGAAAAGTGTTTCATTTCATGTTAATACAGAAATATGTGAAATACCTATTTATTGCAAATATAAACATAAAAGCATTGAGATAGTACAAATTTATGATCTAATTTATTTTTTCTAATCAAAGTTATGAATAAAGAAAGCAAATTAAGTAACTGACCTATGAATAACACCTCTTTATATTAAAATATAAGGTATGCTAGCATCAATTTTATTGAAAAAAATATATTGTTACATTTTGCTGGAAACTTCTGAAATATGAAAAATTTATATGAATATAAATCCACATACTGTTTGACAGTCATGGATATAGAGAATTTACTATTATGAGACAGTGTCATTGATCAGTTGCTGAAAGAACTGAATTATCATTTAGATTACTGAATATTCAAGTGTGTAAATGAAGTAAATAATGCATTGCAAATGCATAACTGAATCCAATAAGCCCATGAAATTCTTGCTAATGTTCAATCTGTCTTAGACAAACTTAAATAAATAAATAAATAAATAAATAAATAGACTTTTAAATGAGCCTTATAAGTCAAGACAGGAGGCCTTCAATTCATTAAGACACAACCAAGACATGCCCTGCTGGGGCTGGACTAGTAAGTTTGGCCATCTGGAACAGTATTCTGCCTCAGACAACAGCAACAGGAGATGATCTTTACTGAAAGAAAGTGAGTCTGGCCATGTCCAGTAGTCCAGTTAGTTTTCCCCACAGCAGCCCTCATAGTACTGTGAGTTGTCTTCAATCTTATTATATCTCCCCTGTCCAGCTGAGAAAGGGGAATGATAGAGAGGCTTGGTGAGCACCTGGCATCCAGCCAAGGTCAATCCGCAACCCTGAGCCACTTCATGTTAACGCAGTAGATTTTATTTTCTGCCAGTAGAAAGAACAAAGTCATCTAACCAAAGTCAATGGTTGAGTAACTGGTTATTGAGCAATAATTATGGAGTAAGTTAGCAAATAAATTATTTGATTGTGCCTGAAAACACATAGAAAACCACTGCACTTATCACATCAGCAAAGGTGTATCTACTACGTTACTAGACCAAAAATGTGTAATGATCCAGAACTTCGAGAGGATGCTATACTGTTGCACTTTGCAGTCGGAAAAGGGAGTTGTAGGGGCATAGAGAGGCTGAGGATTATTTACAACCTTATATTAAATACCCACGGAAAAATACTTGAGTGTTGATATACAGAAATTTAAAAAAAAAAGCCCACAGCTAATGCCTCCTTCTTGAGTGGTTGTCTGACTATGTAATTCAGTTTGACGAAAAACATTAGTACAGGTGACAAAGTATGGTTCAAGGTAGGTCAAAAAGGCAAGAAGCACAAGGTATTTCACGCCTCAGAGTTTTAGTTTTTAAAATTGTTGTCCTTAGTAAAACAAATCAGTATATTCAATAAATACCTTTCAGATAGCCACAGGAAAGTCCTGGTAAATACAGAGATGGTTTAAATATGATTTTATTTTTCTTAGGATTCCTATCAGATATAACTGTAAGAGCATGTGTCTGTGAATCAGACAAAGAACCTTTTCTGATGTTGGAACAGAGCTGCTCTTCCATAATTTTGTGTCAACTTTTTTCAGGAAAGAAAAAATTTTGCATTAGTTAAAAATAGAATTACTATAGATGCCACGAGCACTGCATGTAGAACTAGCTAACTTCCAATTTTGCATATGTTGATACCCATGTAATACTAAGGGTTTTGAAGGTGATAAGTTGTCAATTTTTTTGTCAGCATTGCATAAGTTGCTGTCTTTCTTAATAATATATATTTGTATTATCTGTGTATTTATCCTTGTATATTGATGATACTAAACCAAGACTTATTAATGAGGATAAGGCAAAAGGTTCCTACTTATATAATCTTTCCGTAAAACATATGAAGCAGAAAAACATGTTTGATGAATGAATCAGGCATTTCTATCAGGCATTGCTATTTCACCATCGGATACCAAAACCAGCAAAGACTATTAGAACTGTAAGAACGGTTGTGATACTTGTTCATAACTTTTTCTTCTCTCTTTGTCTTCTGTAAGACATTAATCTTAGAACATCTTTGTGCAATAAGACGATAATGAACTACAGGCAAGAGAGTAGTATTAGCATACACCTTAAATGGATAGATGTAGAACATGATGTAGGACAGATCCAGGTTCATAAATTAAAACTCTTTATAACTTCAGATGAAATTGATTGGGTAGTTGCATACAATACTTCCTCCCAAAAGGATTACTTCATCATCATTAAAGTACTGTGAGCCGCTCATTTTCAGAAAACCTATTAAGATTTTTTTTACCTTTGTACTTATATATATGATATTCCCTCTAGAAAGTATTATCTTGCTTTTTCTATTCCTGTTATTTCTTTTAACTTCTGCAGCATAATACCAATGTATACACATCCTCCTGAAGTATACGTTAAGTCAACCAATTACTAATTACAGAATGAGTTAGATGGCATTTAATATATATCAGTTCTTGTCTGTTTAATTCTGTGACACTTATTGGTAAAACACACATAATAAAAACACTTTGTAAAGAATTGTATAAATGTTTTTCCTCATTTCTTCCTCTTTTGCCTTTTTTCACTTGCAATCTAGTTTACTGACAAAAATAGCAGATTTCTAGTACTACCTTGTTTGCCAACCATAAGAAAGACATTCTTACAATTCTAATGTGTCTTGCAGTACTTGTGAAAGCATGAGATTGATGACCTTGAAATCTGACCTTTTCCACCACCAAAGGGTGGGGGTGGTGAGAAGAGGTGGAATTTGAAATTCTCTGCATTCCTTTGCAAGAGTTAAATCACAATACATTGGCAAACAGTGCTTTAAAGGACCAGCTCAAAGCCTTTTAATAAGGCCATTGAACTCTGCTTATAGAAATTAAGCAATGTGTTACATAACAGAGACTCGATTAAGTAGTAGTGCCCATATACACCTGAAAGTTCAGAACCTATTGAAACAATAATGGAAGGAAACACTACAGGTTATTTCAGTCCTTTGCTTTTCCATTAAATATTTTTACTCCGTATATCCAAAATTTCATAGTTTGTAAGTGGTAAATTAATGAACATACACAATTGGAAATTTTTCTATTAAATATTAGCAGGACTTCCTTGCAAACAATAGCATGTCTGTTATTAGCTGTCCTTTGTACCACTGAAATTTGTTGTATTAAAGGACTAATCACCATTTATGCTCCTTTTTTTTTTCTACAGTGGATTTTCAGACTCTTACAGATTTACTGCAGCACTGATTTCTACTGCAAAATGAACTAAGGCTGCCTTCCTACATCTCTCCCAGCCTGACATAACAGGATCAGTCACTCTAGAGAAAGGCTGAGCTGTACTATTGTTCTATAGGCCAGAAGTATAGGCCATTTTTATTATTCTATAGTCCAAAAGTATAGGTAATTTTTATTAGTTAATAATAAGCTGTTAGCCTAATGGAGAGATACTTAATCTTCAAAAGTTCTCAAACTTTTAAAAGTAAGTTGAAAAAATTTCTTATTCAAGTATTTTTTTGACTGTAGAAAATTTTCTGCATAATGTCATGAAGGTTATACAATATCACTAATCCTGTCAGTAGAGGGGATGGTGTCTATGAAGATATTTTTAAAAATATCAAAGCAGTAAGCAGAGATAGTGAATATCATGCCTATGAATATTTTTCATTAAAGACAGTTGTGTAAATTTTCCTTAATTCTCCTCTCAGTTTTCATAGAGGGTTGTTTTAGGTTTTTTTAAATGCTTAGGTTGTCTTCTTCTGTGGTATATGTAGTAAAGATAGGGCCTGGTGGGGGAGACTTTGGGGGAGGGAGTAATTTTCTCTATAATCCTTGTTATTATATCAAAAGTGATAGTTGAGGACTAGGAGCTGAAACAATATTTTATGAAAGTATCATGTTGAAGTTTTTGCAGGTTTCAAAATATTTAAATATGTAAATTTCAATGAAGAGACTTCAGATTTTTTGATAGCCTAATGATTTTAAGCATCTCATTTCTAGTCAAACACTGACAAAAGATGTTCAGATTGCAGTGTGAGATGGTTTCTATGGTTACAGTTGTTTCCTAGCATTTTAGTGACATCTTTTGTGAGCATTGGCTGCTTCACTTATTTGTCACTAATGTATGTGTAGAACTATAGTTAATAGCCTTGGGCGGACAATTTTTTTTTCTCTGAATGGTGGTATTGTTTTTTAGCAGCATTTTTCAATAAGGTGACAATGCACTAGAATACTAATGGTATGTATGGTATTTTAAGATGTCAAGTTTTCAATAAAATGGTAATGAAAATTTTGCATTTCATTTAATAGCTAAATATTCATGAATTTTTCACAGCATGATCAAGTGAGCAAAAAAATAAAGGAACTGTATAATGTGTAATACTAAACATCATAAATTTAACTTCTTTTTATAGAATCTACTCTAGACTTCTTAATAAGTAGATCTTTATAGATTTAAACCAGCTGTAATAAAGGTAAATGAAACTGGAACTTTAAATTTATTTAATTCCTTTATATATATCTTGTTTATGTTGTAATGTAAATGAATACATTAATATGAATAATATTCTACATATGCAGAAAAACTGTTGTGACTAAAGACTAAGCATTTATGTGTGATAAATAAGAGTAAACAAATATATATTCAGATGAAAAGACCACTCTAAATTTGTGACTATTTTGTTAAAAATATTTTTATTTATTTCAATTTACTTAATCACAGTGTTAAAGTATGTTCAGCTAAGAAGAAATGGGGTGCAGCATTATAATTTGTGGAGTATAGAGCTGTCAATTCCTCAGCATATTGCAAGTTCGGTTCTGTTTCTCTGTTAGACAGTAGGAGTTTACCGTCGTCTTTAACAGAAACAGAATTAGGTTATCAGGTGAGTTAATTCCCTATAAATTGCCAGTGCCAGTAATCATATGTGTAGTAATTTATGACATGATCCCTCTCTTTAGTCTGTACTAACAAAGCTCTCTTTTGCTGAAATTGAGTCACTTTATGCTGGGCATTTTTTGTCAGCCAAGTCAGTATTTAAATGTAGATTTTTAAAATGCAAGTATGAAATGCATTATTCAGCAGCAACACTGGGCTAAGTGTTGTTTCTTCTCTGCATATGAGGGAGCTTCGTATGGATTCAATTCCAAGTCATGAGAACCTGTACCATACAGTATCATCAATTCTATCACTCTTGCACAATTGCAAGGCATATTTTTCCTCATCTCTAGTTTCTTTTTTTTTTTTTTTACAGGCTGGTATGTTATTTCGTTATTCTTGAAATTATTCTACAGATCTTCCCCTACAAAAATAGTATGAGGATATTTATATGCAGCATCATGTCTCCCAAAAGACTTGCTTAGAATCATGCTTAGACATGAATCCTGCTTAGACATGCTCTAGAGCAAAGGAATATGCAGTTAGTTTGCTCTGCTAACAACCTGTTTGTTGGGATGACTTCAAGACCTGTAGCAAATTACATGATGCAAATTGCTGGGACAACATAGGCAAAAAATCAAGGCAAGGGACAGAGAAATCAGCTATATATGCATGGATGTGATAATGTGCATTCTCTGCATAGAGAAACACTAATGTTGTGGAGAAGGAAACTGTTCCTGTTTAGAGCACCAATTCTGATTTCATGACACTCAGGACAGCTAAAGGGCCACAAAAAGCCAAAAAGCCTCTGGTTACCTGGTGATTACTTCTGACAAAACTGTTTGCTTTAAGCTACCCTCCTGACTCTCATGACACGCAGCTGAACTGAATTCTTTACAAAGATATGGCCTGTGGCCACAATGAAAAAATTTTATTTTGGTTTTAATATCCCTGAATAAAGATAAAAGAGTAGAAAAATCAAACCTTTAATCTAATTTAGATCCTGGTTTCCTTCCTGACCTTTGAAAAATTGTCAAATTTTTCACCTTATAAGGTTTTTTTGCATATTTATTTAGTGTCTTTTTCCGGTCTCATTTTAGGGAGCTGTTATTTATTAAGATCGCTAATTGACTGAGACTTTGATTTGAGTAGTAGAATTATCCAAAGGTCTCTTGCTAATTTGCTTCTAATAGCAACTGTTTGAGGTTTAGCAGTAACACAATTAGATCACATGCCCATCAAATACGTCTACTTGAGTGACTCAGATATTCTTAACAGAGGAATCAAATTCAGTACTTATGGATAGGATAGGCTTTATGTAAGTCTTCTTCCTTATAATTCATGCATCAGTATGCCAGCTTAACCCAGAGCAGTGGCTTATGCCAATTTAAAAGGAGGACTAATATATTGGGGGGGTTTATGTAATCACCACCTGATAACTACACCTTCTGATTTCTAACAAAAATGGAGTAAGAAAGGTCCTCAATGACGATACCTTCAGGAGAAGAAAGCTCGCTTCCTATATGCTGTAAAAAGACAGATCTTCATGAGTTACACTCTAATACTCTATGTAGACGTGCCATTTTGATTTCCTGGTTTGCATGCCAAAGGAACTGAATAAACACATTAATAAATACCCAAACCAATATGTATGTCACAGAATTATTGGCTGAGTGGTTTTGACATACATTCCTCATTAACCCCTTCATTAAAAGGTCCTCTTTTACACAAGTTTTCTCTCGGACTAGAAGGAAAATGCACCATTATTACTGGAACAGTTCAGTTCACTATTAACTACTCAACAATTTGAGTAATCAGAGGCACGGGAAGAAACTTAAAACCTAGAAGTAAATTCAGTGTAACTGGGATGCAAGTGCATGGTATTTGGATTTAAGATATGCACACTTTCATTGGTAGAAGCTTAGGTACAATCTGTCAGTAGAGTTCCTTTAAACAAAAAAGGTTTGGCTTTTAAGAGTGCTTTACAAAGTGTAAAAACAGAAAATGAAAAATTCACCTTCCAGCAGAGGCAGCAGTGTTTTGGATTTTTACATTAACATAGCAAAGGCTATAATGAGATGTTAGTTTCTATCTGCAGTTAAAGGCATCTTTTAGAAAACAAGAGATAATGGCCCGTTATGATATTGAGCATACTGCATTGTATCACTGAGCAGAAAAGTAATATCAGGTTTTTGACTGAGCAATCCTTTAGCAAGATACATATTGTCAAAATGTCCCTGGAAGGATTTCTTCTGTAGAAGGATATGCATATTGATGAAGTGTATGCTGACAGTATATTATTTGTGGACCTGAGAATAGATTTAAACAAACATATAACCTTTTCTTTTATACAGTGCTGAAAGCTATCTCAGTCCTTTGTATCCAGACTGTACTCAGAGTGCCATTCTTAGGACATCTGTTGCTGCAGTAGTTTATAGGATGTTGTGGCTGTCCTCTCAACTTACCAAATGTTGAGTACAAGCAAAGGTGCAATGATAAACCTTGAAGTGGTTTGGGTTTTTTTGTCTCAATGCAATGAGCCTGCCCCTCAGCTGACACACATCGTATGTTCTGGAGACATAACCTACGACATACCACTACATGGCTTCTTTTCAGGTGTTTTTCTTCTGTGTGTTCTTCCTGGGAATACAGTAAAATACAGGTAATTAAGATGAAGACAAACTTCTGTTAGAATTGAAGAACATTGCCCCCTCCATGCTGTTTTTTGGAGAGAGAGAAATCCTTCTTCTGAATTTATGTTAAAGCTTCACATCAGACAAAGGAATATTTCCCCTCTGGGAAGTTCAACCTGCTGCTCCAGTGCATTATACTTATTAGAAGGAGCGGGTGCTATGTGGTGGTTCTTAAAAATCAGAGAATCCCCAAACTGCTAGACCTGCACTTTTTAAAGTTTGTCATTTGTTTTCTATGGTTTCAGAGGTGTATTGGAGGTCCCACCACAATACCTGTGTGACCCGTGGCCAAGCACAGTCACGGGTGGCAGGACCCAGACCCACAGTGGCAGGGAGGGCAGCCAGAGGCTGTGCCACGTCTGCTGACAAGGCAGGTGCAAGGCCGAGCTGGGATGGCAATCCACAGGTCAGGATGAGGGCTGGCAGGGATAACTGGGGTCAGGTACAGCCCCGCCTGGCAAGGCCCAGGCCTCCCCAGCCACAAGGAGTGAGAGCACAGACCTGGATTTGAGCGGAGCCCCTGGGCCCACGGGAGCGGGTTTGGGTGGAGGGGGCAGAGGATTCTCCTCAGAGCTGTCAAGACCTGTCACAGCACACTCAGGGCCCTGCAGAGACTGCTCCTCTTCCTACCTGTGCTGGGGGAGCTTCCAGAAGGGTCCGATGCCACGTGCTGGTCCCTAGGTACAGGGAACATGCAGACTGCTCTCTTTAGGCTAAAAACAATTCTTAAATTACAAATGACCTCAGAAAAAAATAGGATATCTGATGCACTCAGTGCAAGATTGAACATTTGAGTGATCTGTGTACATGAAACCCCACATTTTCCATGCCACACAAAGTTCTGCAACCTCCTCAATTGTATTACAGCAATATCAGTCACAGCAGTATTGGGCATGAACTCTGTGCTATACAAAAGTGGAGAAAAAAATGTAGTTAAGATATCTTCCAAAATATTTTCCCTCTCTTATTTAGGTAACTGCATTTTTGTTGCAGACTTTTTTTAAATCTCTATTTCTTTATGCATACACTGTTTGGTTTTCTAATAACAGTAGCTGGTTTTATCCAGTGTGCTTTCCTATTCAGAAATACTATCTTGTGTTTTATAAATGTTTAATGACAGTAACTATTGTACCACCAAAGCTGCTGGTAGAAAGTCTATGAAATTTTGTAATATGTAAGTGAGCATATCAAAAAAGATCAGAGACTAGTCAAAAAATCTTGGAATAATCTCTGAAAAATCATGAAATCTTTCTAGAAGATTTCTTTCCTGGAATGTGCTCCAATTCCTGTTTCTGCCAAGGAGTATTTTCACAAGACAGCTATCTACTAATGGAGAGTCCCTCCATGATGCTGTGCCTGCTACTGATAGCTAAGGGTTTGTTTTTTCTATTCACTATTCATAGTAGATTTTGAATTGTTTTTGTGCCCATGAAACTGAAGACTAGCAGTCTCTGGAGCCAAGCACAGTCTCTTTGTTAGAAATAACGCCTACAGGAGAGGATGGATGTGCTCAGCGTCCCAGCAAGTGGCTTGAGATGAAGTGATATTGGCAGGATTCAGACTGAAATTATAACAAAACATGAATGCCACATGTGCAACTGCTGCCTGGCTGTTTCTGTGCTTCTATGCTTTTGTTAAAAAATGTTATCTTAAAAAAATACTATTGACCTTGATCTTGTGCCATTGCTATCTGAAAATTGCAGGGTCTTACAGATCCCAGGATCAAAGGGGAGAGTGATTGTTCTGCCAAACATGAATCTTTTGTAATGACAGTATTGTGTATTGCTTCTAAAGAGCAAGCCTTCTGTTTAGTTTATCTTGTAAACTAGCCTTACCTAGAAGTTTGGTGACATGCTGTCTTCTTCCCAAAACAATCTGAGAAATTATTAACAGCAGTTGCTATCCAAGTCTGCCAGTTATTAATAGCAGGTTGGCATATTTTCAGCTTTACTCATTTGGGTTGTGCTACTACAAAGTTATAAGGGATTTTCTTTAGATTAGATAATCACACTAGATATTGTGAAATTAAAATGAAGAAAAGCACTGTCTCAAGACGGTAGGCAGGCTTCCTCAAT
Source organism: Corvus brachyrhynchos (assembly GCF_000691975.1). Taxonomy (NCBI): domain Eukaryota; kingdom Metazoa; phylum Chordata; class Aves; order Passeriformes; family Corvidae; genus Corvus; species Corvus brachyrhynchos. The sequence continues at coordinate 18,851,971 of NW_008239553.1, forward strand.
TCTGCCAATAATTCTCAATCCTAGTTATGCTAGGATAGTTGTGCTATCCCTTTTAGTCAGCCCTGTGTTTGTCAACAAGAACTCATGCCAGCTGAGTAGTGGGTTTGTGATAAGAACTTTTGGAAATTAGTATGAGATCATTTTCACCTTAGAAAGAATTTGAATCTATTTTCAAAGTGTGAAGTTGATACCTACATCATCTTTTGTTCCCTGTTTCTGGAAGAATGCCAGGTTCTTCTACCATGGCCTTCATTCTTCCCAGTATTATGTGCCACTCTACTTTTATTAGCACAAGCATAGGATCATTACAAGCATGTTAATCATGGAGTCATGAAAGTTAAATTAAAGGCTTGACTTCACCAGAAATTTTTTTTGTAGCAGTGTAGATGAGAGACAACAAAAATATCTTAGTAGTTATACTGTGGTCTGAGATTAAAAGCAAGGACATTACTGAAGCTCCAGTTGCATTCCTTGATCTGATGCATTTGATTCATTCCTGAACTGACACCATTATTGAAGCCCAATTACATTTCTTATAGGAGAAAGAGCAGCTACCATTATTTCTTTGGTAATGTTACTCATTTTGGAATTACTGTCTATGCATCCTTTTAAAATCTCAGTTATGATCATATACTCAGGCACAACTCTTTAATAAACTCACTGTTCTAGGACAAGCCTGGTAATTGTTCTAAGAAGTTCATTTTCTTGTCTTTATTCCAGAAAGACAAGCATTTGGTACTCGGCCCCTGAGTTCAAACCATTTCATATCCTACTCCTTCTAATGTAGCAATATCTTTCCACAGATGCTTGAGCACTTAAATGCTACTGAATTGGATTTTAGTTTAAGTTCCTCCACTACTTTTGTTCCTAATATTGCTTAGCCTTTTCTCTCTGAAGATGACTTCTCTCCTAGCATACCCTTTTTTGAGTTGTGCCTTTCTCGAAGGTACTAGATGGAAAAATTTTGGTAGACAGATTCCCTTTAATACTTTCTTTCGATTTCTTGTCTTATGTAAAATATAGCCAGCATCAATCTTTAGTGTAGTGCCACATAGACACTGTACTCAGCCACTGTCTCGCAATAGTTCATAGAATCTGAAGGAGCTAAATTTCTGTGATTCTATCCCTTCTTATATCAGCTTAGCCAATACAACAGTGTATTGCCTTGATTCTGAATCACCAAAATTCAAGATGAGTTTTAGTCTGTCAATTTTTAAATGCTACAGAATCTTTAAGTGAATGCAGAAAAGTTTGGGGTTTTAGCCTACCTTTGCATGGAAAAATATAGACAGGATTACTGATAAAACCACCAAAAATCTCAGGTAGCATTTTTAAAGTTTATTCTTGGGTAGTGTGAGAATATATTTTCTTTATTTTTAAATCCTGTCCTTGAAGCAATGAATGTTTGTTAAATTAATTTGGCTTTTATACAGGATAAAGAAATAAGTTGCATACTTTGGTTTCTTTCTCTAAAACTTACTGGCACTTTACAAGCATATGTTGAAAATGAAAGTTAGAACACTGTTGGGTTTCCAGCTGCTGTTTGATGATCATCCTAATTTTTCTTCATCTGTAGAGACTGTGATCAATATAGAGCAAATCCACAGAGATATATTGGAGGTTTATCATTTTCTTCACATGTCAAAGCTGCTTTGGATTAATTTTGTTTATGTATTTCTGAAAGCTATGTATAAAGGGAAATTTTGCTTAAGCTGGAAATTTTTGTTTGTAACAACATTTGTTTTCCTTCTTTTCCTCTAATAGATTAGTTTGGTACTGCTTTTTTGTAATTTTTCATTTTTAAAACTATAATCAGAAATATACTGGAGTCTCTCACTCCTTTGGACTTTAATAGTAACCACACGTTCAGTCTTTGATATATATCCACATGATTCTAAGTTTTGACTATAGTTATAAGATTACAGTTTCATGTGACTCAATCACCTGTGCTATAATGGGATATTTTACATTCTAATATTGCAGTATATCTAGGAGCAGTTCCTATTTCTTTATAGCTCTTGCTAAATTTTGTTCGTGACTCTGCTTCATTCCTTTTAATTTTATCTCTACTGATGATACAAAAAATTACTCAGTCCATCACTATCACTTTTCAAATTGAAATCAAAGATAATTTACATGATTGACAATACTAGTACAATGTGATTTTAAATGTTTTCTGTAAAGTGCTTGTAAAGAGATGCAGTAGAATATCGAGTGCGAACGCAGATATTTAAATGTATTTTATTACAGATTCCAATTTAAATTCTATATACAATATATAATATTACTGGAACACAGTTGTGGTCCAAAAGAGCAGTTTGGGACAATCATGTGAGGCTGAAGAGGAAAGTCGCCGTATCTATTTAGAAATGAATTTACAGTTGTTAATTTTCAGTAAGAAGGTGAGGAGTCTTCCAGAGTTACATTTGCATCAAATTTGAAGAAAACAAGAAATAACAGCTTTCATTTCTGTGGATTTTTCAAAGTGTTTGTATTGAATAATTTTTCAATTTTTTTAACAGGTGATGAGAAGAAATGCTTATTATGGCAGCACATCTGTTAAATCAGTTTTATCCAGGGGGATAAGCTATAGTTCATTTTACAGTGGGAGCAGTGAAGGGACAAAGGGCCTATTTGATGTTGATATGAGGTTGATTTTCATACAGTAAGTCATCTGCAGCCTAGAGAATATAGAATTTTAAAAAAGATATGATTTGGACTATTAAATTCTGTGTATTTCAAAGAGCCTATAATTTAATTTCCAATCCCCTATATGGAAATTTACCAAAGGACAGCTATTCCTGACATGACACAGCTTAAAATCTGCAGCAGCCATAGCCCATCTTTAATCATCATCACTATTTTGAGTTTTCAGTAACTGTGACAGGTATACTTCATGTATCAGGGGAGATTCCAAAAGAGTAACTTGTAAGAAAAATAATTTTATGTCTGCAGAGAGTTGTCCATTGTCAGAGCAGTCTTTCTTTTTTCTTTCTACTCACTGAGCTGAGGAGGTGAACATATGTAAGATACCTAAATGCTACTTGTCCTGCAAATGGCTGATAGCTGCCGCATCAGAATAATGGGATGCAAAGTTGGCAGGGAAGTTGTGGAATGTCCATGCTTGCATATGTTAAAAAATTCAACTGGAAATTTAACTCAGAATTTGGCTCTGACTTCAAAGTTGACCCTGCTTTGCATAGAGGACTGGAATACATGACCTCCAGAGATACCTTCCAACCTCGGTTATTCTAAGATTCTGAGTCTGCATGATTGCTATGGAAGGAGATACCTTCTGACAAAATAATCTCAAAAGATTCTCAAATTTCTTATTCAAATTTTCTAACTCTAGTTCTGTGCACAGACTTTGGGTGACAATACCTGTATAATGCATAATACTCAGTAATAAATACAATCTTCTTGATTTCTGATTGTGTCATGTCAGCATTACAGTATACCTGATTTTCAGAAACATTTTTTCCTACCCTATGACCAAGTTTAAGACTTTATAATCTTGTAACCCAATAAGGGGAGGATAAAAGTTCTTGCTGATTTCTAAATCTTGTTTAGTTGATTGTACAGTGGCTTTATTATGAGGTTCCTTTCAGGTATAAGCTGTGCCAAGAAGGTTTTACACAGTGTATCTTGAATATCTATATATTCACAGAAAATATGCCCAATAGGAAAACAAATAGAGATAAACCAAATTCATGTTTAAATGTGGGTAAATATTATCAAGCATGTGTGATCTGCTTATTCCCTTTGTGTCAATGAAGGCTTACCTTAAAATTCCCAGCAAGATGTCAATTCTATCTCTTGATAGTAGATGTAATATAGATGACTGGTTATCACAAAGATGACATTTTATCAGAGCATAGGAGTTAGAAATAGCTCTATTATACTGGACCATTTACTTCTTTTTAGCTGACACTTCCCTGCAAGACACTTACATTGCTAAATTCAAGATTAAGGTCACTGAGTGACAGCTTGAATTTTAAAGAAAATTTTATAAAGTATTCAAAAATTCTTTTGTGTTTTCTTCAGAAAAGTGCTTAAGGCTGTGTCCTAACAGCCTTGAAATTCAAGACAAGCTGCTACTGACATCCTCTCAGACTGCAAGCGTGGATTCTATTTTTCTTGAGCAATATGACTGATTTTTCAATAGCTGAGAATACAGAGCCAGAAACTGGACTCTATTTGTGTATTGTACACAGTAGCCATATATTGTCCTTCCAAACAGTTAGAAATCTATGGATTACTCCATGGCGGATTTCAGTCCAGCTCCCTCAAAATTTAGGTCAGAGTTGGAACTGGTATCTACAGAATTTTTCTTGTGGAGATGGAAGGTCTGTGAAAGCTGATGCATAGATTACTGCACATTTTTTCTTGGCAGAGAAAGATCTGTCTTCTTCTACTCCAGAACAGCCTCTTTGAAATTTGCCATATTTTGATTTTATGTATCTGCATAATGCGAATTTTTTCAACGATAATGAATACTTTGAAAATACAGCTCACTTAATTGAGCAATCTCCAGTTTTTATTGTTGAAAGAATTTTTCAACTTGGTGTGTCAGTGTTTTCTACTAATGGGTTTTCAGAAAGGACAAATTTTCGTTTGTTTGTTTTTCTTTTTAAACTGAATTGTCATATTACAAAACATGACAGGTCTTAAAACCTGGAAGTCCCAGGAATGGGAACAGTGACAAGGACTCTTCTACAATGTATTTTAGTAAATCATCCAATTTCATTTATTTTTACCTGTGTATTTCAGTGCAGCATAGAATCACTGAATCATAAAATATTCTGAGTTGGAAAGGACCCAAAAGGATCATCGAGTCCAACTCCTGGCCCGGCACAGGACACCCCAAGAGTCACACCCTGTGCCTGAAAGCATTGTCCAAACACTTCTTGAACTCTGTCAGGCTGGTGATGTGACCACTGCCCTGCGGAGCCTGTTCCAGCGCCCAACCACCCTCTGGGGGAAGAACCTTGTGCTAATATCCAATCTAAACCTCCTCTGAAACAGCTTCATGCCGTTCCCTTGGGCTATCACTAGTCTCCAAAGAAAAGAGCACCCATAGGTGGCTTTAGGAAGCAGCTAGACTCTATTGGTTTTTTTAGTCTTGTGTTTTGAAATAGCTGAGTTTATGAAAGCTGCTGTAATTGAAATGTTTTTGTCCACTTAGTGGAAGCCTGTAAAAAGTCTGACACTTTATGTAGTATATTATTACTACTCATCATGCAGATCCAGTAAATTTGTTGTTACAGGACTGTTCCAGAATTCATTGATAAAGCTGGTAAAAGATCAGAAAAGAGCACTTAATCATGTATTTAAAGAAACCCCTCAATAAATAATTCTATGGTCTGTAAAAGCAGCAGATTAATGAAAAAAAAAGAAAAAAGAAAAAACAAAAAGAATAAATATCAACTAATTTGAAAGTTTTTTCCATAAAAGTTTGCATCAAGTTTTCAGAGTGTCCAGCAATTCTGCTTAATACTGCAGAAAGTTGTGCTTAGAAAATCAGTATGATGTATCATTTTTTATATTATAAATAGTGGTTTATCACATGCATTAATCCCACAGGCCTATTTATTCTTGCAGTTTTGACTAACCTTCACGATCAGAAGGTGAAAATGTTTTTGTCATGTGGTGGCCAATTTAGTTCATGGGATTTTCTTCCTCAGTCTTTTTCAGATAACACAGAGAATAATATGTTATTAAAGTATTGATGGTCGACTGAAGTATTTTTACATATGCTTTTTATTTTTTGACTCATCCATATGATTTTTTCTGTTCTCCTCAGTGTTGGCACGCAATCAGTGACGTGATTGTTAAGCAGTATCATCTGATAAGTAAAAGATGGTTAATGTCACTCATTCCAGGCCAGTCAGATAGAAGAAATAAGGTAAACTCTTTTACCTCCACTTACTCTCTACTATGTGGAAAGAGTATATATATATATAAAATACTATAACCTTATTCAAAGGTTAACCTAATCTGTTATACCTCAAAGTGATTCAAATAAAAATATTTCATAATACATAAATAGAAATAAAATAGTTAACAGACTGTAACACTAGTTTTATTCTGGACACTTCATGATTCATCACTAACTTCCTCTTTCACCATCATTAGCTAATTTTCTGTTAATTCTTTAAGCACTAAGTACTTCACAAAAGACTTTATTGATGTCATTTCACTTATGTTTACACAGTGTTGTCCTCAGAGAAATAAAAATTGCTTAAGGATCTAAGTCTTACAGCAGATTAGGCAGTTGTGTTACTGTTTCCTAAACTGAACTGCAGTAACCACTGGAGATTCAGTGGTAAGATCTCTTCACAAAACATGATGTTAATACCGTAAGATCAAGCATGTAACATAATTGTTCTAGTTCAAGGTCTATGCTTTTTCATTTTTCACCAAGTTAAAAAATCTTTGCCATAAAACTGTGTATTACATCTTTTGCTTTCATTTTTCCCACCAGGCAATTTTCTTTAAAAGCCTGTATAATATCTTTATAAAATAAACATAAATTGTAGCCCTCAATGTATAGTTTTGCAAAGTCTGAATTAGATGTGAATAAGGCACTTGACTGATTCAAAGACAAAATATGTTCAGGAAATAACGTGATAATTCAGAAATGAGTTTAACTATAGAAAAGCTCTTTAGAAGTAAAGAACTTCAGATGAAGGTGATTATGTATGTAAGACTATACTGGTGACTAGACCAAATAAGAAACAGCACATTTTCAGTCCTGCAACTCAGCCCAGCAGGCTTTCTAGAAAGTGATATCACTATTATGGACTGGCAGAAATGCATTAAATACTTTTCTCAAAGTTCAGGTAGTATGGATATTGCACTTTTGAGTCTGTTTTTCCATGAAGAGCTCTCTGGAAGAAAGGATAGAATTTCACAGTGCACTCTGTCTTGCACTGTGAAAATAACAATGGAAGTACTTCCCTTATTATGTCATTATAAAAGATAACTGATGATCCTCATTGAAGACTCACATGTTCACATAAAAATGTTCTTGGTATTTTTATTTAAGAAACTTGCTCCATATTTGTATACTGATGGTCATAAACTGTATATTTTTTACTTATATATATGAAATATTTTTATAAATTAGGGCATAGTATTGGATTTTTCAGGTTTTTAATTTTGAAGACTTATTTAGCTGATAATGTAAAAAGTGAAAGATGGTACCTAATATTTAATTTTTATTTTAGAAAAATTCTGAAATGCCACTATGCATCATTGAAGGAAATACATAGAAATGCAATAAGTGGTACAACAGATACTGGTAGAAATAGGACAATAGACACAAGTTCCCAATAAGGAAAAAAGCAATCCTAACATGAAGGCAAAAAGGAAGAGGCAAAGAGCTCATGGCTCAAATGGCACATTTGCTAATTAATCAGGATAAAGGTGCATTATTACAAGGGGATCTGATTTTCAGAGGAAATCAAAATTTTCTGAAAATTTGGCTGCTTATGTCAAGTATTGACTTCCACTTGAAAAAATATATTAAACATTTTTATCTTGACTTTTTTGAACCTAAAAATAAAGTTAAGCCAAAATACTAATTAATTTTAGGAGGATATTACTTGCAATCTCAACAGTTAATTTCCATTCTTTCTTGGCTGCTAATTTGCATGTCTCAAGTCATAATGGCTGTGTAAATTAGTGGTATGAGGAAGACTAAACTAATATCTCAGGAGCTGCCATTGAAAAATGAGTCACTCTAGGGTTAATTTGAAAGTTATTTGACCATATACTGGTTTTGACATAAGTTGTTGAAAAGGGTTTGTGTCCTCCTTCAAACGTCTGTGAAAGCAATTCATTCAAATGAGAAAGTACACAAAAAATTAATACTCTGAAAATTCTAATTCTAATTCTAGAAATATGTACAAAGACACTATAATAAACTGTAAGTCTTTGAGATTAATAATAGTAACACTAATACATACTAAGAAAGATAGGAAATTATGTGCCTTGATGCAGTTTGGAATGGCAAATGATGTAGTGCTCTAATAGTTATTCCGATCACCAAGTTTGGCATCAAGGTCCCTAAATGGTATTTGGAAGTACATCTTTGTAATCATCTTACACATCAGTGAGATTTGTAAAATCCTAAACTTAATTTATCTTGAAGAAAAAGACACTGTGGTGTATAAAAGGAGTGGCCAACACAAAATAAGAGAGACGCTATTTGAAGGAAACAGAGTAAGAAATTAATGAGGAACTGAAGTCAGTGGCTTTGTGGATTTCTTAATCATCAATTTTACAGGGACATACTTCATATTCCTTGTTATTTTCTGAATTCTTTTTGTTCTAATGCCTGCTTATATAATAATTGTCAGTATAACTGCACATTAAAACTATATAAGTATTTTTAATACCCTGATTTATATTGACACTTAAGAATAGGCTACCCAGTATAATTACAAAAATTTGATGTTTCTTTCCTTTATATAAAGTTTTGCCTGATCAAATGGCAATTTTTCTTAGTCATCATACAGTCATGTTCTCCTTTGTACTGATACTCTGAAGTACTAAGAAATCTGTATGTTTCAGTTCCAGTTATCACAAGTACTACGATAGAAAAAATGTGAAGGACACAACATTTGAAAAAATATTTAATTGTTTTGGCTGCTTCTTAAATAAACTTGGACATGTTTTAGCCTTGCATCAGCAAAATGGACTACTAAAATTGCTTAATTATTTGTAATACTTTATGTATTTGACATTGATAATATGTGTGTCACATCTATATTAGATTCATTAGTCTACTAATTATATGATCCTATTTTATCTAAACTGTAAACATCTCTCAATCCCTCTCTAATGAAAATAACAGCGTTTGGAATTCTTGGTGCTCTTATTACAGCAGTTTCAAGTCATAGACTAAGGTTCTTCAGTTTTCCTCTGTAGATGAAGATTCTTGATTTTAAGAATTTTCAGTATTCAAAAGCAAGTTAATTCACACACAAGTGTAACAGTGTTTAATAAAGAGCCTGGATTTTGCAAAATGTTTAAGATAATTTTCTTCCTTCAACAGTCAGCCTAGAGAATGGGATGAAAGTTTGGTAGACAAGATCTTGTTACACACGTACAGTTCAACTTTGCTATTTCATAAATTCCATGTGCTACATTACTTGCTAACTGCACCTGATAACCTAAAATAGTCTAGCTATGTGGCATTATTTTACAGTCTATGCTCCATATTTAATAGCACAGTAGATCTAGTTAATTTTAATAAGAAAGCATCATTTAAAAAAATAAGTATAACATAAAAATATGCCAGCTCAATAAATCTCAGTAATGTATACAGAATGATAAAATACATATCTGTATATAGCATGATGGCTGTCTAGGGACCACATTCCCATATAAATTAAATTATTGCTGTGACTGATTTTTTTTTTTTAATTTGGTTTCTACAAATCAATTTATTGCTTCCTCTTCTTCACTAGAGAAGTGATAAAACTTAGTGACAATTCTAAGGCAGCTGAAATCTTTCAAAATACATAATCAGAGGGGTTTTGTCCTAAAAATTAATCAGAAATTAAAGGGAATACCATTTTCTATCATTTTTCTTCATGTCATATGAATTATTCTCACAATGGCTCCTCAATCCCCAAGTATTTGGGGGTTCGGCCTGGAAATTTACACACCCTTTATTAAATCTCCATGCACAAACATCATATAAGGAGCATTGAAAATTTCAGTCTTATCAAGTAAATTCCTTTTAAAATATCTACATAAGTAGGGTTAGCTGAGGCTCTAACCCCCAAGCTGCTTTCACTAAACAGTTTCATGTAGGGCTTTTCTGGAAGAGCAATACAGAATCTAATAGCAATTGCATCCCTTTGATATTAACATAACCAGTCAAATGCTTTGAACTATTTCCATTAGAGGAGGGAAATCATTTGATAGACCATGTTCATTTACAAAGAATTTACAAAATCTTCTTTCTAAGAACGCAGCATGAATCAAATAGCTGGAGACAATTTGTCTTCTCACATTTCTCAGCATTTTCCCAGGATTCCTCTCTTCGGAGGCATTTCCAGTCTTTCTTCAGGGTCATTTTACTTTTTCATCTCTATGGCATTTTGATTGTTTCTCTGACTTCATCTTTTCCTAGGTGATTTGCACACAGATATGCTCACATTCACTTTTTAGTACCAAAGAAACTCCGTACTCTTCAGTGTCTAAGCAGCCTTGTATTTCAGTGAAATAAAATTTTTTTAGTGTTTCTTGTTCAAAACAGAAGTAGTAACAGCTTGCTGAATCTCTCCTGAATAAAGAGTGACTGTCAGCTTTATCGTACTAATTCTCTTTCCCAAATAAAGCCTTATGTGTTGTCTGAGGGTGAACTGTTTTTATAGTTATTTTAAAAACTGTTGAGATGATAAAGTACTTTTCACATAGAATTCCTAGCCAAAATGAAAAATGTACCAAAAGGTCGAAAGAAGTACAATGCTTATGTCATTTTCCTCCCCACTGATGAGTTGTGTGAAGAACTTTAATCTGTAGTCAATGCCTATGTCAGCTTTTGAAGGAATTTTATTCATATTCCTCATAGTCAGTTTTTTGTTCCCTGGGCTGATAGGAAGCATCTACCTGAAAGGGATCACAAATAATGCATTGAATTTGCCAAGAGATCCCAGAAGTCTGTTTAGAATGTCACAGCAAGAAAAACAATGGGAGGGAACATGACAAAATGCCTTCTATTTACAGGGATCATAACTTGTAATATACAGGTTCAACACTGAGACAGAGTGTAGTAAGCCTCAAGGATTTCTGCTGCTTTAACTTTGAATGATCCAAGGGCTTGAGACTAACAAGGAGAATTCTTTTACCCTGAAATATTCATACAAATTGCTACATATTCTGTTAGCATGTCTTGGCTAGCAAAGTTCAAAAAAGTTAACATCCCTTAAGTGAGTAGAAAACAAAGGGCAGAATAATTTATTTTTGCCCACTTTTTGTGTCCTATCTAAATTTCAGACATAATATGATAAAGGCCAGTGATTTACAAGATGTTTCCTTCCTGAGAATATGATTCAAGGAGAAAGAAAACAAAGTCAATTAGCAGAAAAAAATATGAAGGAAAGTATTTGTGTAATTTGTGAGTCAATATGCTGTACTGGCCATTGTGAAAACTCTATCATATACCATACAATTAACAATATTCTCTGTCTAGCCATCAAGATAAGCAGATGTAACAGGCTGACCAATTTACTATAACAGGTCTTTTTAGACTAGACTGATTGCAGGAAAGACTGATTGCATAAAAAATTACAGAGAATGTTGCAGATGACATTAAATATAGATGCTACATATGCTAGCATTTTTCCAAGTCTTATTCAGGCTGAATATCACATATCTCTTAGTACAGGGGACCCCACAGGCAGCCATAGAAGAGGATTAAGCAGGCTGTCATTATTTTTCAGATAACACATGGATAGATCATGGCAGTTAATTTTGCCCTCTTTTCAGGTCATTTGTGTAATTTTCAGGCTGCCAAAAAGTATGCATAAACTGGCTTTCAGTGCCATTATTCACACCCTTGCTGATCAAGAAAGAAACCACATTTTATTATTACACCGTGTACAGACTCATTCCTTAGTAGACTAATTTTGGTGATTCTTCATACCGTATCTGAGAATGTTGTACTCATGAACTGAACCTCACTTCTTGTGCTGAGAAATAAACAAGCAGAACTGCTGGAGCAGGACATAGACCTACTGAGTCATAACCCAGAACAGTATCTTCCTTCTATACACATTGAAGCCTTTCTTCCTCAGTTTGTGATCTGCAAAATCTGCCTTAACATGATTTTGGAGGTTTTACACATCTATAAAGGAAATTGAAGATCTTGAAGATATTGTACTGGTTATATAATATACAATGCTCTTTTCTCAGGTTCCTTACAGGTGTAACTTCTTGCCTTGGTATCTTACTGTCAGTTACTGAAATATCAGATAAGCCAATTTGTGAATGATATTTTTAAAACTCTTACAATCATTGTGTCCCATGATTTTTTTACAAGGGCATCAATTTTGGATAAAGGTCAGATGGAATTCTGCATGCCTCACAACTCTTTTGTTTTTTAAATTATTCTTCATAATGTTCAGTCTTAAATTGTAATGTAGTTTACTCAGCAATTCTTGAAACTGCTATATTTCACCCTAGTATCTGTAACATAGTAGGTGAACTGATCCCTGCTAGGTTTTTTTAATGAGTACTACCTTTCCCAGCTTTTCAAAATTACAAATTCCTTAGATGCTAAAATAATAGCTATAGAGTTCTGCTGCTAAAATATTAATATTGTTTTTAAATCTATATTGAATTACACTCTACATAAATTCATCTGCATTCTGATCTTGTTTATATGAGTTCATACACTCATGCCCTTTAGAAAGAGGACATTGTGCACACTTTCAAATGTGTGACGTGTGTGAGAAGGCACAGAAGCCAAGCAACAATGAGGTAAAATGAAGAGAATAGACTTCTTAGCATTGCAAGTACCATCTGTTCTGTAGAAACGCATCCTCTGTGTTGGCATTGCCACAGTGGTATGACATGTGTTATTACTTTTAATCATACTTTGTGCTGAAGAAAAGTCTGGTTACATGACAGATTCAGAGGTTGCAGACTCGCTCAGAGTTAGTGCCTGGAAATCCAAGACTGCTTAGAGTGTTCAATATTTTTGTTTCTGAAATATAATGACCTTTGTAAAATTATGCAACAGGGGACCAGAATACTAGGACAAGTATTATTACATTTCTGTATGAGATGAAGAAAGCAGATAGCATTTACATGAAAAAGATGACATTTTCATAATATTCTGGAAAAATTGTATGCTAAGGAATTTGTTGTCATTTTCCTAGGGCAATATTATGGAGTATTACAGGATAACACTAGACAAAAAAATGATGGAAGGATTTCTGACCTGACTCAGACTTTTTGCCCAATTTACTAATTACAACAATGCTTTGTTTATCAAAACAAGGAAACAGTTCAAAGCCACTATGTAAACCAGTCCTTACTGAGACATCTGTTGTGAGGTCCTCGCATATATAAGAAGGACAAACTTACAGACCTAAACAATGGTTTTTTATGCATCATAATAACTTTGTTTATGCAATTCACAAAAACACACATCTAATTCTTGTCTATTCTTAGCCACTGTCAGCTAATGTAGATGCAAGATGTTGTCCTTATGCATTACATAGAGACACAATACTAATATGGATTGTCTTTTTTCAGTTGCTGAAGTATTAATAACCACCAGTCCTGGAATCACACATTCTAGTTCTGTTTGCACTGACAACCAAATGATGTCATATATCTCTCTTGATTAGACCTCACTTTTATGTCATCAGTGACAATGACCTTTCAAGCACAGACATGTGGAGATATCTAACTTCAGCCTATGTGTTGTCAGGAGACTGTTACTAATATCTGGATCCCAAGGTTTTCTGAAATGAGAAACAGCCTTTTGGTCTTGTGTTATATTCAAACAGCATGGCATCCAACTCATGTTATACAGTTATGATGCCCAAAACTACAGAAGCTTGGCAATTCACTTAGGAACTCAAGTACTTTTTGAATGAAAATTAAACATCAGAGAACTGTTTCATTAGATAAAACATTTCAATCAGTGCTGTTTTGAATATATTCCCAAAATATCTTTTCCATGGCTATTTTTCCACATAATATTTGTTTGGTAAAATATTTCAATTTAAATGTTTATTCTTTTAACATTCTAATTTGACTTGTCAAAAATCTTCCCAGTAGATGCCTGTGCTGTAATTTTTTTAATTCTTCAGTGCCCATTAGTATTCTATACCACATAGAATTAATCATAACATACAATGTTATTTTTATAATATTGATTGAATATGATTAATTAAAGATAATTAGATTATGTAAGGTTTTGTAATCATTTTCACTTGCTACTAATAAAAAAAATAAGCTAATAAAACTGCACTTAGAATATATGCTTTCAGAGACTTCATGAATCACCTGCGAAAGGACACTGCTGATTAAAATTTGCATTTAGGAATTTGTCTTGCATATTACTAAATTTAAAAAAAAACGGTTTTGTGATACATGTATTTTCTTCTAGCTGAGCCTTCAAAGTGGTGGCTATGTTGTAGTTGGCATATTAGAGCAGATGTCAATGAGCTTCTACCACCAAAAAAGCTACATAAAACGTGCAACTCAAAACATGTTCATCACAATCACTTAATATAACTGCATATATAGCATTAAATATTAAATACACATTTCTCTGGAATAAAAAACCAACATTCTGCATTATTTTAATTCTGTTTTTGTAATTCCCTTTGAAATCCCTGGAATTTTTACCCTGAAGAAAATAATAAGTGATAATACACTATTATTTATATTATTTATATACATCATTCTAGTGTTTGGAAGACATAAGAGGGAAGAACTAAAATTTACTGGTTGCTAAACCCCTAATATACTGATTTCTTACACTTAGCTTTCCCCAAGCCTAACAACAAATAGAGCAATTTACATATGTATTAATAGATGTTATACAGGATGTTATGTGCCAATTTTGGGAAAAAACACAGGCCACATCCTTCACTTCAATATTATCTTTAAACTGAACAGAAAATGTGAAGTTCAACTTACGATGAGCCTTTATAAACACAGAGATATTCAACTGGTTCAGGACCCTCCCATTTTGTTGTCTGGCTTTCAGATAAGTTCTTATGAGGCTTAGCTGCAGCAGAAATTTTCTAAAAAATAAGTTAAAATTTTCAATCTACAGATGCAGTGAACATTTCTGAACATTTTTGATGGTGGTTAAGTCACTGGACTTCAATCGGTGATATATTTTGGGTTTGAGTAAGTTGGCTTTTGACTAGTTGTAGAAATCTATGCTTTTGGAGGTTACAGAACCAGGTTCTAGATTTCCTTCTTACTTAGGTACAAAGTGTGAAGCTTGTTCTTTGGGTGGCAAAAAAAATCTCTCTTAAAACTAACAGATTTTTCAGTTTACTCTCCCATAATCTACTGATTAAGACACAAAGTTCAGGAAATTCTGATGGATAATTACTGAAAAAAGACTCCCAGGCTTTGAGTCTTACTCAAAATTAATGGCTGCTCATGGTGGTATTAGCATCTGCAGATACTGGCACTGGGAAATAGGACCTCTCATTCCTCATGGTGGCTTAATATTTTGTCAGAAAGCAAGCATTCAGTTAAACAACCCATACCTCTACACTTTCACTTGCTCCTTTAGCTGAACAGTTTGCACAGAGTGCAATATTAGGTGCCCAGCTTGACCTGCGACCTTCTGTGAAATCAGGCTACCCCATTATGTCCTGGCCATAGCTTTGATGCAATCCTCACAGGCTTTCCCAAAATGCATGCGTTACGATTATTCAGTCCAGAGGCTGCACGTATTCCTGTGCTGTGTTTCCTCCAGCAGTGCTTGAAAATCTGCTATTATTGAAAGAGTTAAAAAAAAATCCCCTTGGAAAAGCTAATTATTGCATGCAGATACTTCTTTGTGTGATCAAGGAGGGGACAATTTAATAGGCTCTGTAATACAACCAAGAACAAAATTGCTTTAAAGGAAGTCTCTTGTTGAGTGACAACTCTGTTGCCTGAGCCAATTAGGTCCCAATAAAGAGTGTTGAATTGGCTCCTGCTTTCTCATTAATTATGTTCTGTCACAGACATGGGGCTTGATTTAGCAATTTTGTATTACATTAAGATACTGAAAGGAATGGAACAAATGGCTCACTCTGATAATAGGCATTCTATACACGGTGTGACATTTACTATCCAGCTGTCCATAAGGCAGCCTAGCACTTCAGTTCAGGGGTTTATTTGTCATTGCTTCAAAGGGACACTCAGCTTTTCACAAAAAAGAAACAGAGAGGCTAATAGATAGGACAAAATGTACTGCTGATATGCTTTATTAGAGATAGGATGCTAGGGTTTTGCTAACAAGCTCATCCGTTGGGACTAAGCCGAGTTTGCTGTCAATCATCCTACACACAAAAGCACACTAGTTAACAAGGAGAAATGAATTACAGACACTTATTCCTGCCTGTGGGATCACAAATACACCAATCTGTGAAAGAGGCACAAACTCAGAAGACAAACTACATATTTGTCAATAACCTCCTAGAAAGAACCCTAGTAATTCTTTGAAGACCTTTGATTTAGCTTCCCTCTAAAATACATGTATAGGAAATGTTTTAGTTACCATGACATTTTCCTTTGTTACTTGTACAATTTTTCATCACATTAAAAACACAAAACTGAGGAGGTCTGCAAATGTTGTGCTAGGTATACACACTGCTTTTTATACCAAGCCACAGGGGGCAGCTACTGTTGTAATATTCATTAATAGCAACAGAAAATTAAATCTTAAAAACTTTAGTTTCAGGCTATCTTGAGTCAATGTGTAGAGCATAATCTAAATCCCAATTTATGTCTTATATAATAATTAAAATAGTAGGATTTTTTTTAGGCTGGGCTTATTTTTTCACCCTCCATTGTATATTTTCAAGCAGAGTTTTGATCCATTGCTTGCATTACACTTGCAAGTTCAGATTCAATGTGCAATTCAATAAGCACATTGCTTTATAAATGCTTTGTTTATGTAGGCAAGTAAATATTATTAATGCATATATTTATGAATGTGCATGTATGAATTTAGACATGAATGCTTGACCTTGATTACGTCTTCTTGTCAAAGCATTGCCATTTATAATGTAACATATCCAGTATAACTGACTGCATCAACAAATAAAAATCCTTAGGAAAATGGGAATTTCTTTTGCAAAGTATTAGTTTCATTTGAAAAAATACCCAAGAAAAGAAAACCACTAGATATGAAAGAGCAAAGAGAAAAATAAACAAATGTGTGTTGTTGAGGAAAGAAAAACAAGGTTCATTTACCAGACAGAAATGTGTAGTCAGAGAGTGTGTATAATCCTTGCCACCAAAGTCATATCTAAACTTAAGCAATGATTTCCTTAGTTTCCATGTCTAGAGGATTTTCTGCAATAATAATTCTTGTTTCAGGTGTATGGAATAGTGTTTCTGAGACTTTGCTGTTAGACAATGACATTATCTATTTGACAATACCTTATTTACCCTATTTTGACATAAAAATCGTGAAGTCCTTCACTACCTCTTCTGTCGGGGTTTAGTGCCCTTTCACCAAAATTTTAAAATGCTCCTTTAAGCTTCCTTCTTCCTGCTAATGCTGCAGGCCAGGAGTATGAAGGGGTCACCCTCTAAGCAGCTGCCAGAAAACAAAACTAAGATGTCCTTGAATAATTTTAGGAAGAGTAGACAGACTTCTCCCAGTAACCCACTCAGGCCTGAGTAGTGTGTATGAACAGGTTTGTTGGCAATGTTGGCAGAGCTTTTCCACCTGAAAAACCTGGGTAACAGATTTGGGACCCCTCATGTAGTCAATGAAAATAAAACCCTCTCCCAATCCTTAACAAACATTGATGTAGTAGGAAGGAGGCTTTGTAGATTGTAGGCAAGGCAATATGTATTTAGTGAGTTAGGTAGAATGATGTCAGGTGAGTCATACTAAAAGCTAATTTACGCTTCTTCCAAAGTGTAACTTTCTTCCTGAATGGCTAAAACTGTGGGACTCTGCACAGCATCCCCCCAGCAAATACCTTCCAAAGAATTCCCAATTTATATTTTTATTGTTCACATCTTCTTTACAGCCCTTCAACATAATCTGAGAAGTCAATATATATGTAACAATTAAATACAGGCTAAAGAAACAAACTCCTAATCAAGTTGCCTAATGCTATTTCTGACCCATAAAGGGCAGTCTGAACCTGATTAATTTTTCATATAATTGTTATCCTTCAGTCTTGCTTACCTACTCATTAAATATTCTGCTATTTCTGTGATGACTTTAGAAACTTAGAAGGAAAGCAAACATGCCACAAAATATATTTCAGTATTTCTGTTATCAGCCTCTCCATCCTCGTCTCCCGTTGTGTAGGTGGTTAGAATCATCTATCTCCATTATCTTGTCAGGTCTCATACATGCTTAATTTCAAAATGGCTTCAACTTTTCTAGGTTATAGATATTTGAAATTTTCCATTAATTATTTTTATTGCTATAACTCTTTTCTATTTCCTTCTCTAAATAAAAATGAAGCATTAGAAATTTTTAGCTTGGAAAAGGAACATATCCAGTCATAGTCAATTGAGATTCAAAAGCAGCTGTATTTGAAAAGCATTAGCCATGTGGAGCTAGAGAGCTTCTGTGCAAAATAAATTGACCCAGACAGTAATTTAGGTCATACTGAACTATTTTTAAACATTAACAAAGAATGAAGAGTTCTTACTTTGGTTTCCTAGATCTTGGCAAAGTATTTCCTCCTCAGATACATCTTCAGTTTTATATAAAAGTACTGATTCTCAAGTCCAATGAACACAGAATCTGAAGGGCTGGAGGCATCACATTGAAATTATCTTTTTCTGAAGCAGACTCTCAGCCATGGGTTCAGATAATACCAGTCTGCCATGGGTCACAAATTAGGCTTGAGACTGGTTTTCCTTGCACCTGGAGGTGATGAGCTCCTGAAGAGCAGTTACAGTAGTAGTAGCAGTAGTGTCCCATCTACCTCCTCTCAGTGAAGTGTAATTGTGCAACATGGTTGCAGATCAAAGTGAAAGAATCCAATAATTAAAAATCATCACTGCCAGTGATTTCTCCATAACATACTGCTAAGGGATTTACTTATCTGGAAAAAGGCAAGTGGGCTATTCTGATGACAAATTACTACTTATAGTTCCTGCTTTAGCAGGACAGTTTCCATATGTTCTATCCACTGCAAATGTAGGAGAGATTCTTTCAGAGTATGTCTCTGAGAACTGTTAGGAATTCTCACAGGGGACAAGCTCTCTCCATTGACTATACGAGGAAATTGATGGAGACCGGTTTCCTAATTTTGACAACTTGAGGTGCAAAGTATGACCTTCTGTTCATCTTTCAGAGTAGAATAAATAAATTTAATGATTTTCTAGGACATAAGCAAGAATTTCTAGACACCAAGCAGAGTTTGGTGTTTCTTTCATATAAATTCTTAAACTGTATTCAAATGGTATTCTAAAAAGTGATGTCTCCCTCCCTCGGAGAATGTATTAATATTGTTATGGTATCATGGGAATCTTCAAAAAACAATTTTACCTGGAAACTAGTTTGGTATATTTCATTTGGATTGTTGATAATTTTATAGATTTATGTTCTTCGTACAAATTCCAGTTTTCTAATTACTGTGATAATTATTACAATGATGACAAATGAAGTGGTATTGATACAGGAATTGGGTGAGAAAGCAGTGATTCTTTGAGTTTTGATGGAAATTGCTGAGGGAATCTATGTTTCCAGTCATCTGCACAACATAGGCTTACTCATTAAATCATTTAAAATCTGTTCCTCACAAAGAGACTATGAAAAAAATAGATCATGTGGCTAGGTTGGCAGACAAAACCTAGAAGGCGATTCCTGTTGGAGATAAAGTTTCTGTGCTATGGCAGATGTAAAACTGGTGATATGTCCAAGCTGAAACTCCGAAATATCCCAGAAAAACTATAGCAACATTTTTTTATGAACTACTTTTATATAGTTTGGGGATGTTCACTATAACTGGTATGTTACTAATAAGGTGATTTACATATTCATCTCCTCAGATGCAGTCTTTTTTGTCTTGGAGGAAGATGGCCTTTTGGATGACAGTAAGTGTAAGGATGCTTTTGACAGTCCTACCGCTCTATCAGTGAGAGTTCTGTAGATCCCCTTAAGGGGGCACTGTTTGGAGAGACATAAGAATGTCCATGATTTTGCCAAGGAACTGTCAAATTGGTCTTTCATATCAGCAAACCAAAATCCTGTGCAACTGTCTGAGCTAGTGCGTAACCATGCAGACCAAATTTGAAGGTCAGGTACTGCCAAGATTAGAATATCCACTGACAAATGAAATCTTCATTCTTCACAATGAAGTTAATTTATTTCAGTATTGCAAAAGGAAGCAAATTCCTGATGATGATGAGCATTAAACACTAGTCTTGGAGTTTACTTTAATATTCCCTCAATCCTTTCCTCTCAATTCAGTTTACAGTTATTAGTCCTCCTCAGCAGCTGTTGGTATTTTCCTTTGACTATTTGCCTTGTTGGGTTGGTTTTTTTTTAATTAAATGCATTTGTTTATTTTAATTGGATGTACATTCAGCATTTTTCTTCTTGTTTATAATGTCCATTTCTATTAATGTCTAAGTTTTCATAATTTCATCTCAAAACCTAATCTAAAAAACAAGGAAAATGAACCTTCAATTTTATTTTTATTGCAATCATCTTAATGCAAGATGTTTTCTGTCTACTAGAAAATATTGAAAGGCAGACATAAAAAACAATTAGCATGTGCCTTGGGAAGGAATCTGAAGAATCAGGATAAGATCTCAGTTAGAAGATTGTCTGTGAGGTTACCCAGACCATCTGTAGCACTGTCACTGAACACAAGGCACAAGACCAGGAAATCCAGATATTTGCGGGATGAAATACTTGGGAACTCTGATAAAAAAAACCCTAATTATTTTCTGTCTTCATAAGTCAGAGTTGCAAAAGATGGCATGTTGGGAACAGTTTAATAATCACAGATGTCCACTGACAGGTAGTATTCTCCTCTAAAATAGCTTTACAATTATACTACATTTTTTGAAAAATACTTGTTTTTCTTTACAAAACTTCAGAAAAATGTTGTTTGATGTTCCTGACGCTTCTGTAGTCTAAAATCAGTTAAACTTTGGCCTCACCAGTAGCATATTAAGTATCACTAACACATCAGTCAGTGTGCCTTTGAGATTTTTTAAATATATATTTGTCCATTTCTTGGAAATAAATATGATATTCACCCTGAATGCAGATGGTATCACTTTTTTACACTGTTATGAACTTTATTTTCAAAATCCAAAATTATTTTACATTTATAATGTAACTATCTTTTCTTTCATTTTCTTCCCCTATACTGGTTTCTGTGCTAGTTCTTCTGCGACTATATCAGACGTCTGATTAGGTCAGGGAATTTTAGATGGTAGCTAAAAGCCTTTCATTCTTTTTCTCTAGAGGCCTAGGAAACAGTGTAACTAGGATGTAGAGATAGTCTATGAATGTCAAGAAATGATCCCTGAAATCTCTCAGGCCTTACTGTGTCACTGGTGAGATTAGGGATTCTAGAGGAAGGTAAATACCTTGCAATCTCTGCTGAATTCGAGGAGGATGTAGCCACGCTTTGTAAGATATGCTAAAGTTAGCAGATGAATGAAAATTTCAGAGATCAGTCAGGCCTGAGTTATGCACTGTTGTCTGTTATTACTTCACATGGAATCTATATGATGACCAAATGGTTGCAATTAATCTGTTTTGGGGGAAGATTCTAACAACTAACTGAAATAGTCACAAAAAGTCATTTGATTTTCCTGTCTAAGGATGTTTTTTTAATTCAACAAAAAACACTGAGTCTGGAAAAAACAAATGGTCCTTTCTTTCTTAGTTTTAATGTTTCATATTTTAAACCTAGGCAATTTAAGTGGAAATAGTGAGAGTAAGCCTGAATAAGGTATCTTTTCTTATGCATGTAAGTAATTGTAAAGTTTTTAAGACATGAAACATAAATTTGGTGCAAATGTTTCAACAGAGAGTGTTGGAATGTACTACACAAAAAATGAAGGGTGTGCTCTAATTGCAGCACGGCATTTCAGATCTGAAATCTGTTTGACAACACTGTTAGGTTGGCTGGGCCATATTACAGAATCTCAAGGAAAATAATAATGCAAAGGAAATAGTAGCTAATTGCAGTTTTTGTTTATGAACTGATTCAATGAAACATGTTAGATTGTATATCTTCTCCATAACTACATTATGCTAATTAGCTAATAACACATTTTCCAAATGATTTTTAAATAGCTCTGTTTAGATTCTGACTCATACAAGTAGCAAGCTGTTACTTTTTTTGCATGAGCTACAGTTAGTGATTAAAAATTATGTGCGTGACTCAAAAAGAAAAGTTCAGGTTTTAAATAATCATAAAAAAATGCTTAGGCAGTCCAGTTGAGATACAAAATATGAAAGGGTTGTTGTAATTAAAGGACTGAACAAAATTAGATTGATACTTTTTTTTAAGTATATGAAAACAGGTCCTACAGACTTGACATATAAACAATAAAGATTAATACAAAATGTAAAATATTCTTAGTAGTTATTTTAATATATAAAAGGACAAAAAAAAAAAAAGATATATTTTTGTAACCGTTTTAAGCCAGAATTATGACTTGGAATTTTCTAGTTTACTCCCTGCCCATGAATCAGACACAAGTTACCCAACAACTGCCTGAATGTGTTCAGATTGCCAGTATAAAACTAAAAAAAACCCCCCTCATGAAATAGAAATGAGAGGAAAACATCTTGGGGGAAAAAAAGTAGTACATGTCATAGAGCTTTAGCCACTTCAATTTTTTTTTTCAAATGTTTGTTGGAAAATAGCCCAATTGTTTAAATCACTTAATGAGATATCAAAAGAAAAGCAATTAAGAACTTTGTATACTATTTTTTTATTTAAAAGCATCCTTGTCAGTATAGGTTATAAAATGAAAAAAATAAAAATAAATCCTCACTGATTCATATTTTTCTAAACATTATCCAAGAATATAGGACAGTAGGATTAGTGATCTAGAAGAACTCAAAATACTACTCAAACAACTAGAAATAATGCCCAAATCTTATGCATCATAATTGGCACTTTAAAAAATTAATATTGAATTGGAGTCCTTAATACTGGTTTTCCTTTTGGTGTGACAGTGGGCTTATAAATAGGGGTTTCAAAACAAGTCTACATAGAAACAGGAATATTCTAACCTGTAATGAACCTCACTTTGTATCCTCATTTTGCAAATTTGTTGCTGAAGGATAAATAAAGGGATCAAAATTGTGCACAGTTAATAAGAAGATTCACTTTCATTTTCTTCAATCATTTGGGAGTGTTTTGAATTGGTTCTCTTTTGGTAGTCCTTCTGAGATCACAGGTTTCATGTTTTACAGCATTTCAATTCCAAATTAATACCCACATCGGAAAAAAAAAAATCAACAGATCTTCCAATAAAAACACTACATTTATAGATATCGCTGAGAAATTTATGATTAAGAATTCTAATTTATCAATCCTAAGTATTAAATTATTTTATGGGTACATATGCAGCACACTAATTATGCTACCCTTGTCTGCACAGAATTTTCATTTAGAACAGACTTGCCTGAGGAACTTTCTCTGAATCTCATATGGCTGGGTTAAGCTCAGAAATTCTATTGATCACTGCTTGCTTCTACTGTCTGAATTGAGCAAATACAGGCAATAAAGAGTTTTCATGCAATACTGTAATATTACTCAGTAGAATGATCTCATGTCCATTCTGCATTCTCTTCCTGTCTGCATGGAAAGCCCAAGACAGTAAAGGATGATGATAAACTAACCCTTCTATGAAGTGTCCTTCTAAACCCCTTGAAAGTGCTTCTTTTTTTTTTCTTTTTTTTTCTTTTTTTTTTGAGAACTTTTAAGAGTATTCTAAAACTCCAAGCAAAAATTCCATCAAAAAACTGACCATTTCATGGCCCTATATTTCTGTAGTCTACATCAAATTTCAAATTCCAAGACAGTAGAACATGTCTAGCGACGCTTTTAGCAAAAGTTAAAATCTGTATAATTTTTATAACTCTGTTATTCATTTGCTACTGAGTATTAAATTAAATTTTTTCATGGTGAGCACACTAATGTTGAAACTTCATTTCACATTTAAAAATTAATTTAAATAGTCTGCTACCTCCCCTTTCTTCCACGTGTTTTAATTAATGACAGGTCCATAGAAAATACAAGAGCCTAACTATAGATGTCAGAATCCAAAAGTCCTTCTTCCCACATAAGAAAATTTCTGGGGCAGAGAACCCCACTCCTATTTTCACACTCTTCTAGATACATTGAATTTTGTATTCTTTTCTGTATGGCAGCATGGCTTTAGGAAAAGTTGAGAAATAGTCCCTGAAAGGTATGATCAAAAGCTAAGCTGCCTAGGATTTGTGTTGCAGAGCCTTTAACATTGGTGTACTTTCATATTTAGG
>NW_008239553.1:18876402-18884268 GCF_000691975.1 Corvus brachyrhynchos
TTGTGTTGCAGATCCTTTAACATTGGTGTACTTTCTTATTTAGGAGCCAGTGGTACTCTCTTTCCACATTAGATGTACAGCTTCAACTCATCTTCTGATATTCTGCTCTAGGTAGGCAAATCTGCTATGAGAATCTTAGCAGAACTTGTGGAAGCATATTTCTGGGGGAGTGCCAAAAACTTTCTGGCAGCTCAAGGAAATTTTGGATAGATAGAGGAACTCAACCATAATTCTTTGGAAAACCTCTAAGAAATGAACAGATACTGACAACACATGCTAGACCTTTTCTCAAGAAGAGAACCAGATAAGTGCTCCGATGTAGCTCTTGCTCCAAACTCAGAGTCTGAAAAGCAGCAGTAACAACACAACTGTGGTGTGTCAGCAGAGGCAATCCTGGCAATGAGTATGAGGAAGCAGCACCGAAAGCTGCAGCTGATAGGAGCTATGGCCGTAGCAGTTCCCCATCTGTGGTAGGCGCTATCAGTACTTGACAATTATGTCACCTAAATGGAACATCTTTTTTAGACCTAAACATTGCTCACAGACTGGTGGATCAGAGTTAGGTTTTAATTCTAGTATGTGTCTCTCCTAGATACATACAATCAAACTGAAGGGAAAAAATCTTGAATAGCTTTTGTCTTAGTGATCTGCAACACTGCAGTGTACTGTAATCACAGCAGTAATACTGTTGCCTGCAAGTGTGACCACCTAGCTGTAAAAGATAGGCATTTCTGAAAATGTGAGAGCTATTGTTGATAATTCTGACACACTTTACCTGCAATAAGCTTAAGGGAGCTTCCCCAATCCCGAATGCGTAATAGCAGGAAGGAGCAGTGTTTATATTTACTTCTCTCTAAGTCTGGCAAACTTCTAGTGTGCATTTATTCTCTTTCCAGACAAAGTGTGTAATGCCAGAACTTTAAATGCCACACACAATGGGAATTATTTTCTCAATTTACTAAGGATTAGGTTCCCAAGGGACACCTGCTCACATTTCTCTACTAAAACTGTCAGGCACTTTGGCCAAGTTACTAGCCCTATGGCTGTGTAATGTTGGTCTGGTGTAAATTAGGCACACAGTTACAGCATTTTGTGATCTGCTAAGGGAAAAATCATAGTCAGGATCTAAATAAAAATGGTTTGTGTCTTGATAATTCTTGTTGTTCAAAGGCTTCATTATCTCCTTTCTGATAGTGAATGTAAGCTTCATTATTATAATCTGAAATTTGGATCAATTCCTTTTTCATTTGTGAATTTCCTTTTGCACATTTCACCAGTGACCATACACAAGTACGTTATGCCACTGTGATAAAAACGTTTTAGGACTTCTGTATCATTGACTGTAATTGCAAAATAGAAAAAAAATCCTGACAGATGATTGTTCACTGAGGATGATATGTGCATCATCCTCAGAGGCACCAAGAATTCAATTAAACTGCAGTAGTGATTCTTGGGTATTTTTGCAGTTTCTTTGTCTTTAGAAGTGAAATGGTAGCAAAAAGTTTTACAGAATACAAGAGTTTTGGTAGTTTCAAGTGAGTTTACTTTTAAATAAAATAAAAAATTCAAGAAAGAAAGAACATTCTTTTTAGGATTTTGAAAACCAGAAATCCTTGAACTTCCTTCTTCTATTTATGACAAACTTTGCTAAACACTGGAGAGGCTGAAAACTTGATCTTGCAACAGTGGAGAACTAGACCTATTCACATTTTAAGATCTATTTGCTTCTTACAATCTACAAAGTACCCTGTAGTGAAAATCATAGTTTATTTTGTTAGAATATGAAGCTCTTAAGAATGCAAAAAAAAAATTTAGAACAGGTATGGGCTAGATTTCCTTGTCATTAACTACATGACTGCAAATATTTCCAACCATTTTGAAGGAACTACTTAGATCTCTGTTTCTAATAACAAAGTCTTTGTTTTACACTTCCAGTGTCATAAAAGGAACTGTCTCAGTAAAACAAGGACACTGTGATCCAGAAAAGGTTTCATTCAGAGCACTAACAGACTTCCTTCTTTATTTCAACTGCGCTGTTTTATGCTATGACATATCAACAGTAATATTGCTGTTTACTCTGTAACCTGTATTTTATATACCTTTTATGCTGCAAAAATAAAAAATATTAATTTTAACAAATATTTTGAAACTTTTCAGAATGAAAATTTGTATGGTGAGACTTAGCTTCTTCTTTCCTAAACATTTGTTGATTCTGCCCTATTTGTCTATTTTTTTCCTTTTTCTGCCTCTCAGATTTAATGTTTTTGTCTTTTAGGTTCCAGTCTGAATTAAAAATTTCTATTTTCAATCTCTGTGCACTGATTAACTTGAAATTTTTGTTTTATCTTTAACTGGAAATTTGCCTAGCAGACAATAGCTTATACCTGGTATCACTAAGAAATTATATGCCGTTACAAGCTACTGTGAAATGAGCAGTGACATTATTCTTCTAAGCAGTTCTCCTTATCAATAATATAAATTGCAATTATTGGTTAAACAAGTTTTTCCCATTTCAGCTGATTACAGTAAACACCTTTAAACTCACATATTAAGCTCACATTGACGGTTAATTTTCTTGGGTATATCAGTGTTAATTGAGCCAAATCCATCTTTCAACTGCATATCAAAATATAATCACCTTTGGGGTGTCTGAAAATAAGAATCATTGAAAACTAAGTAATTCTGTTTGTCAGGAGCCGTGATTATTATAGAGAACCATACTGTTACATGTCCTTTTTAAAAAACATGACATACCAAATTGCAGAAAACTGGTGTTTACCACTGTAGCATTTCATTCTTACTTGTCATGTTAAATCTTGTCACTTTTTGTTATGTTGTTTCTCATCATATCGCAGTTGGATGTGACACATTCAGTTACATGACATGACTCATTGCAACCTGAGAACTCATAGATTTGTTGGGAAAAAAGAAATGTTACTATAGAGGATGAAGCTTTTCAAAAGCCTTCTTGAGAGAATATGTTACTGACATGGCTTTTTTTTCTCTCATAAATGAGTACTCTTTTACATATCTTACACTTCATTCTGATCCCCTACTGTTGCTTTTTTATTATCAGAAGTTATTTGTGGTTTGTAGCTTTAAAAAAATCTACATAGAGGTCAGACCTAGTTATTCTTAACAAACGTAAAATATATATAAAATTAACATCATCTCTTGACTACATGTTCACATATCATGTCATACCAGTACCTTTCTATCACATATCTTGGTTGACCTATTTTGCAGAATGTGATCTTAGGAGCAAAAGTTAGGTATAGTTAAATTCTTAATAGAAAGTTTTTGTTAAAGCTATTTCTGGGCCAAGTTGTACATACACTCACAAAAGCCAAAAGGCAGGTTTTAGCAATTAAGTTGACAGATCACAGTTACCCAGTCAGAGGACAGTTGATTTTGGAAGGGACCTCTAGAGGTCATCTGGTCTAACTGCCATGCTCAAGAAGGGCCAACACGAGCAGGATGCCCAGGACCATGACCAAAATGCTTTTTTTTTTACCATCTTCAGGAATGGAGATCCCACAATGTGTATGGGCAATCTGTCCCATTGTTCAGTCATCCCCACAGTAAAAAACAAACAAACAATGAAAGTGTATTGTTGTGTTCATATGGAACATCCTGTGTTTCAGTTTGTGCCCACTGTCCTGTCACCAGGCACTACTGAAGAGAGCCCGGATCTGTCTTCTTTGAACCCTCCCTTCAGGTATTTAAATACATTGATAAGATCCCCCCAGGCCATCTCATCTCCAGGCTAAAGAGTCACATCTTGCTCAGCCTCTGCCCATAAAAGCTATGCTCCAGTGTCTTAACCATCTTAGTGGTCCTGCACTGATCTCTCTCTAGTAGCTCCAGGTCTCTGTTGTACTGAGTGGCCCAGAAATGGATACAATACTCCAGAGAAGGCCTCAAAAGTGTTGAATAAAGGGAAATGCCTCAGTCTGGTGGCAAGATTGTCCTCATGAAGCCCGTGATACCATTAACCATCTTTGCCTCAAGGGTGCATTGCTGCCTCACATTCAGTGCTGTGTTCACTGGGTCCTGGATGTCCTTTTCCACAAAGCTGCTTTTCAGCAAGTTGGTCCCCAGCATAATACTGGTGAATGGGGTTGTTCCTCACTGCATTTCCATTTGTTGAACTGCACAAGGTCAGTGGCTTCCTGTCAGCCCATTTCTCCAGCCTGTGAAGGTCCCTCTGAACAGCAGCACAATTCTGGTGTGTCAGCCAATCTTCCCAATATTGCATCATCAGCATACTTTCTGAGGGTAGACTCTACCCCATCATCCAGTCATTGACAAAGACATTGAAAAGAATCCAGCCTAGTGTAGATCCACAGAGTACACCACTAGTTACTGGCCTCCCACTAGATTTTGTGTCTCTGAACCCATCTGTTCAGTCAGTTTTTAATCCACTACACTGTCTGCCTATCCAGCCCATACTTCACCAGTGTCTCTATGAGAATCTTGTGGGAGATAGTGCTAAAAGTATTACTGAAGTCAACGTCGAACAACATCCACAGCTCTCATCTCACCTACCACACTAGTCATACGTAACTTCTTGAGTCCACGGAACATGAAAGCTGAAAAAACCCAAAAGTGATAGGACTTAATGCCATTTCTTTCTCATCAGTAAGGGTCTGCATGAGTTCACCAGAGTTCCTTCTGTAAAGCAAACTGTATGATGAATTTTCTTCTGATGCAAGCTAGTAATGTAGAAAGAAACTCTTGCTTAAAAATCTAAGGTCTGTGGTCCAAATCAGAACTTCTAAAGTTTTAATGTCACCATCATACCACTGGCAGAAAAGTCATGGTGTGGCTATATTGAGCCCACAGAAGTATGCTAGCATCTGAATCTTTTCATGGATGTTGGAAGAGCTCTCTACTATTAAACCCCCAACACCACACTCAAAATATAGACTAAAAAATCTGAGCTAGAACTGAAACACTGAAAGTTTTCGCTAAAATTATTAAACACATTTTTACTTGCATTTCATCTGTCAAGAATATTGTAGAGAAAATTTCCTTCTAGTTTCCATGGGAACATTCTCATAAATGTATAGGGATTCAAAATGTAAAGTGGTTGGTGAAAAACTTGTGAAAATAAAGTGCGTTTGCAGTTTTTCTTCCTTGATAAATGTATGGAGAATTAAAACCTTTGACAAGAAAGGAGTGATAGCATATGATTTTCTAGACATATGGGAAACGTGTGCAAACTCAAGAGGCATGAATTATTCCTCTTGAGCAAAAAAACTTAGCAGATGTTAGTGTGCAAGGACCGTGTAAACATTCTGGGGGCTTAAAGAAGGGTAATTTTAAAAATTCATCAATAGAAATAAAGACACATGAAACTGCAAACCAAACATTTCTTATGAAATTCACAGGTAATAAGTACTTCATTACTTTTCTCTGTTTTGTTTGAGCATAAGCCAGTAATTTCCCATGAAAAGTACTGGTCAGTAGGAATACGGGATATACTCTAAAAAGTGTTGTCATTCTTCATCATTACAACTTACAAAGATTTTACGGTTTTAAATACATTAATCTGAGGATCAGACCCAGCTGTTCAGGGGACAGGACAGGCTGTCAGCTGTAATTGCATCACATGACCAGCAGCACATATGCCCCATTGAGCACTGTTGGTGGGGAAATGGAAAATTAACCCTTCCAGCACAATCCTACTTGCCATCCAGGAAACTTGACTAAAATTTGTCTAAGTAGTGAAGTAACCAGGAGGCATTTTGCTCAAAGGGAATGATATGTACAGGATAAATTAGACAATACAAGAGAAAGTAAAGATGACGTCAATCCAAATTGATATAAAACCTAAATATTGTTTGGAAAATTTACATTTTCAGCTACATTTAAAATATTTCAGCTCCTGTCAAGTATTTTGAAGAAAACAGATTTTAGGAATGAGAAATAGCTCTTTGACAGAGCTGAAAACTGTTAATAAATTTTTTGCCACAATTTCTATGGAAATATTCTGTGGAATAGAATATTTTCCAGAACTTTTTAGTTTGTCTAATTAACCTCCTGATCTACTGACTGCTCTTTCAATCTGAGACACATCAGTTTGGGAGGGAGCTAAGACTCAAAATAAAAAAAATTACTTTCTGTTAGTTTGCAGGCTTCATCAGAGGTTGGAAACTGATGGAGGATGCAGGTTTTGTAATATCATTATGGCCATTTCACTTGGGCACATTCTTCACCTGTTAAATGCTTAAGTGGTTTTGTGCCTTCCCTGGATATGTAATGTCTTGAAAAAAACTTGCCTCTGAAGTAATGACAATACTGTATGATACCTCAAAAATATGAGATCTTTGTCAATTCAAGCAAGAAGGGAACCAAACACATGCATTCATAATGGAGTAAGAATAAGAAAAAAGCAATTGTCAGTTTTCAGGTTTTCAATAAAAAACCCTTCTCACAAGCAGATATTATAGACAGCCACTACAATGCCCTTAAAATTGAGATATATTATGTGTATAAATAACAGCATCCTGCTAAACATAATATGAAAATTCAAGCTGGCATATCAGTATTAGATTGAGTGCTCTGCATCACTATAAGGCTCCCTAAGGTTAAATTGGGCTCCTGCACTGAAATTCTAATTAGAAATATGAGTGCTCCAACTCTGTGTAAGTGCATGTCTGTTTAATTATTTTCCCTTTTTCCTTGCATCTTCCATATTCCATAGTCCTTTTCTTCCTCCTTTCTTGCTGTTTTCAAGCAACCCAATCTCTTCACTTAATCTAAGTGTAGGACCTTCCTATAAGTTGGCATTAATTGATAAGCAGTGTTTAATTATTATTTTTCATCTCTGAAGAGACCTGATATTAACTCCCCAAGGGCCGTAGACAACATTTCAGCCCTTTGACTCACGTGGCACAGCTCTGCCATCTTCTGACGTATCTTTCTCTTGCCAGCAACACAATCATTTTCTTTAGTGTAATACCAATAATATTTTGTCTTTAGGAATTTCCTACCTATTTCATGGTACACAAAACATTTTTAATGGAGAATAGATACAGTTAGTCTCTACCTGAGAGATGTGTTTTAGCTGAGTAGGACAGTTGGTTTCTTCATCACACTAAATGACTCTTAAGAAACCTTACTTTCACAAATATGAGTACAATATCTAAGTTACCACAAGAACATTATGTTATTTCCTACTATCACATCTCACTCTTAGAAGGGTACATTGATTTCCTAAATTATTCTTTTTTGGCATTAATTTGTTTAATTTTATTAAATAAATGTAATGAAGTTAATCCAATTTTGTGTACATTAATTTCAGTATAAATCCACTGTCCATAATAAAGTATTTCCCATTCTACATTGTGTGTCTCTTGATAGTGAGGATGCAGTGTATGAATTCAATTTTGATAAATCAAAATTCCTTTTAAAAACTGCTTAAAATTCAAAATTTTCCTCTGATAGATTAAATCTGATTAATTTTAAATCAGCGTAATTTTCCCAATATTCTTAATGAAATTCCAGCACACACAAAATTTTTCAAATACTTCTCAGCAGGTACAGTTTTATTAATGAAAATTAAATGATCGTTGTGAGTCATTTGGGTTCAGAATGAAACATTAAAAATTGGATTATTCTTTAGATTAGTTTTTAGATTCATGTTCATCTGCATTGAAAATATATTGAAATGCACATATATTGAAGTGGAACAGATAGAAATATGTACATGAGTGCTGGAGCAACTAATTTTCTTTCCTGGGCAAAGCTAAACTCTAGGATCTGAAATCTCCTTTTAATTGCTGAATTTTACTTCTTCAAATCTTTTTTTCTTCAGCACTGAGGCCCCTAAGATTATATGAAACTTTTCTCTCCCTACAC
>NW_008239553.1:18884492-18903166 GCF_000691975.1 Corvus brachyrhynchos
ATCTACAATTTCTTAGGACAGACCTCCAAATGGAACACATGTGCAGCCTTTCTCTGTGGCTCTGTTTCTTGTCAGTCCCAATAAAAGAAGAAAGACAAGACAGCCTCTCCAGACACAGAAAAGTCATAACCCCAGTTATCCTTTGGTAAAAGGTCCCTCACTGCTTGTTTTTAACCTATTCCTGGTCTATTCTGTAATGGAAACCATGACACGGTTAAATAAAAACCTGAAAATATTCTGCAAATATGTTTAAAAATATGTAAACACTAGACAATGCCATAAGCAATGCATATTTTATATTTAAACATTAGAAAGAAGTTACATTTGGTTCCCTAAAGCCACACTTAATCCTCATAAAATATTTAGTTTGGGAAGCCTAATTAATACAGTGCAAACAAAAATACATAAAATACATAAATAAATAAAGCACAACAAAACACTTTTCTGAGAAAGTCCACAGGTATTTAAACTCCAAAACTGTAGATGGAATACCAAAAAATACAGAATTCTCCTTAGGCCTAGACATGTGGAACTTGTGTAGTTTGTAATGCTAGGAAGTACATCCAGATGTGTGCTTCACAAATATCTGAATAAAATGTTGTGTTGTATCCATTTGATTTATACCAATTTGTCTGAACAGATGCACCAGACATATTTTGTTTTGTTTTTCATGTATGGCCATGAACTCCATATTCAGTGATTTTACATGCAACTTTATTGCTGAAATCAGGAATGTGCTTAGGTTTGGCTAATGCATACACAAGTTCTCTGTGCTACATGTGATTATTTTTAAAATATATAGATCAGACTGGTGGTTGATAATAATTCTTGGAACTTGACCCTGGTTACATTACCATTTATTTTTAGTTTCTGTGACCTTTTGGAATAATATTTTTATGAGTGCAGTAAGATCTTCTAGTGTGTGAATTAATGTTGTACTGATGGAACGGAGTTGATTGCACTCAGCCTTTAGCTTCATTCACAGCAACACATTAGTTGTGAATTAGTGTGCAATAATTCATAACCTGTTGCTTCTTAGATCTAAATATAACATTTGCTCAGCTTTAGAAATACAACATAAAGGCACTAATATTTTGAAATCAAGAGGCCCCCCTTAGTATTTTCATTTCAAATATGTTGATCTAGCTGCCATATGTTACAATAATAACAGTTTATTAAATAGTGTCATAGACTTCAGCCTAGCTTCTATATATACTCGTTCTGTATAGATGCTTTCTATACTCAAGGTGTTGGGATCCAGTGACATGAAAGGGGATCTAAGAGTCTCTGTATTGAAACAATCATATGTATGATGACTCTATCTTTGTTTTAATTATGATTCACAGGGAACTTCATAAAAAGAAAAAATAATTATTTTGAAAAATACTTGTATTATTTTTCAGACAAAGTATACAAGGAACCGGCAGGTTAAGTAGCAGTCACAAGGAGTCTTTAGGCAACAAAACCTAACATTTTCACAAAATTCTCACATCATCCTCAAAGTCTCCATCATTAAAGCCCCATAGTAAAACAAGCATGGCAAGAAGACACTCTGAAAGGATTTTCTTACAACTCTGTCTAAAATTGAGGTGAAAGCTGAAGTTTTTCACATCTGCCAAACTAGCTTCTCTCCTAATGAAGATTTCATCACTCACATGGCATTAATTAGAACTGGCAACACTGAATTCTCTGAGTGGTGTGGGACCCCAAAGGTCTCCATCAAATACAGTCTTTAGTACTGTGGAAAATTAAATCTTGATGTCTCATGGACTGTCAGATGCTCTGCCCATTGGACTGTTGGGTGTGGGGTTTTCAGTAGACTACATGCAACTCTGTTGAGATTGAAAAATTTAAGAAAGTAGGTGCAGCTAGGGAAAGTGTGTAGACAATGAAGAAAAGTCAGGAAATCAAAGTTAAGTTCAGGCACAGCATTTGAAAAACAGGGTTCAAGATCAAACCTTGCAGTAATACGAGTGGAATGAACTACCTAATTTGGTTTCTAAAGCTATCTAGCAAGTAGGCTTAACAGACAAGAGGAGCTCATATGGTAAGCAGTACAGTACTGATGACTCAGTGGAATAATTTCCTAAAGTTTCCTATATTTAACATGTCAGTATGCAGTCCTTTTGGGAATGTTCTAAAATGAAAAGTAATATTAGACCATTCTATTTCTAGCACTTGTTCAGTTCCAGTTCTAAGAATGTTCTTGCATGTAACCTGAGCAACAGAACAGAGGAAACAGATTAACCTGCCCTTACAGAACAAGCTATGTAGGTACTTATTCCAAAATCCTGTGAGACTCTTTGCAGTGTTGATTGTATGAATTTTCTCTTTCACATTTCACAGCTATGTGGTGTGAATGCCTGTCACAATTCATTTTTCCTGCAGATTACTCTCCCATAAGATGAGAAAAACTGATTCAATAGCAAAATAAGTTTATCTCTGGTCTAGTAGTAGAAGCAAGTGTTGTAGATTGGACTGCAGTATGAGAGCCATAGCCTTTGAAAGCATGAACGCACAAAAAAGTGGAAGTACTGTTATCATGTAGGTGACCATAATTTGTGCTCGTTTCAGCTAATCAGCATAGGGAATAAAGAGCAAAGAGGGTATTGTAGTATGCACTGTAGATTTACAGAGCTCTTTTCTGAAGCTAGATCCTGCTGAGGGGCTTTCCCTGGCGTACCTGATATTCACTACTGTTACCCACCTTAGCTAGCATAAAGTGTATGTAGCTGGCTCAATCCATGCTACCTTACAGGTGCATTTTTTTCTGTAGTTACTTTTGTATGGTCCAAGCTCTGTCCAAAGCAAGGTTTAATGCTTTACTAATGTGACTGATCACAGTACATATTGCAACAAATTTCACTGATCTCACTTTAATTGATAGTATAGAAACAAGAACATCTGCTAGAATTCCAGAACTCTGCATTTCTCTTCTCATCCCCGCTCTTCCCCTTTATTTTCTTCTTCTCCTTTCCCTGCTCCCTTCTCCTTTATCCTTCCTTTTCTCTCTTCCCCCCTTCCTTTCCCTTCCCACTTCAGTTTTTCCGTTAGAGGTATTATTCAAAGCAGAATCAGAATTAAGAAGCTTGCTTTATTTCTGTAAATATCTGCTGCATTGTCTCCTATCCTAGCTCAAAGTAGAATTAATTGAGCTTAAAGGATAAAAAGAGTTACTACAAATATACCACAGAGAAAGATGTATTACAGAAGTAAATCTACTAATAAATTAGGATGGACTTGTAAGTTTGTGGGCCCTTAAGTGTTCTACTGGATTTGATTACAAGATCAGTCTCACCAAAAAGAGTCACCAAGTCATTCAGATGCTGGTAAAATGCAAGAGATAGGAAAACTGGGATGGCTGTCTAGGAAAATGCAAAGGTCTGAAGTGGCTAAATAAATTCAGTTAGTCAATTATTTTTCACAAATTTGGAAGGCTTTATAATCTACACACTTTCAGAGAAGTGACTAGATTTCACAGACCAGAGCTGTTTCAAAGCAATTGTCTTCCAAATGCATGGAAAAGAATATAACTTTTGGTCTCTAATTTAGAGCAGGTTTGTTGGAAACACAGTAATCCTGGCATTAATTAACAAGAATTAATCTAATATCATGCTAATTTATAATAAAAATCAAGTATTAAAAAAATACTTCAACTGCTAATTGAATTATAAGCAATATAAAGAATTCATTTTCTCCAAGCAAATTATTTCCAATTTGATTGCTTTTTTAGCCAAATAATGAAACCAACAGATGAACATATTTCTGTTGAATCTATACAGTTTTACTGCCATTAAACTATTTATTAAATGCAAAATTCTGCATGAAACCTTATTAGGTGGATAATGATCCTTGTCAGACAGAGTTCTGCAGCCAAAACACATGAAAAGAAATTGGGTTTAGGTCTTAAATTACCTAGTGATACTCCTAAATGAAGGATTTGCAGCATGTCATTATATATACAGATGGCATTATGATTCCCAAGAGCATGGAAATGTTATAAATAGAATAGGAAACAAAAAAAGAACAATCTAGTATGTATAAAGCAATTTATTCCTCTAGAGGGATTATTTTTAAAAATATTGCATTTAAAATCAAATTATTTTAACAGAAAGTCTAGTGTGAATTTTCAGTCAATAGTATTTTATCTGGTGCATGCAGAACCTAGGAGGCAATAGCACTAATTAAGGAGCTAAAATCAGTAATGACACAAGGCAGATTATAGAGTACACTCTGTGCAGGTATCAATTTTATACTTAGAGCAGAGTTAGTTGGGTGATAGGCACACTCTAAATGCTAATAAGAAAGGAAAGACTAGATAAGAGGAATGTACCTATTTAACTGGTTGCCATTATGGCAGATAACTGGTGGGTGTTTATCTCACTGGTTTTTCCCATCTAACTCATATTTTTCATTGAAATACTTTTGACATAGGAACTGAGAACCTGAGTACTATTTTTCTCACGGGGCAATAGTCTAAGGGCACAACTTTCATTGCCTTTTACAACAGGAATAGACCCACCCAAATTGTTTTCAGGTCAGTTACATGGCTCAAACGTAGTGCATTGCTTTTCTCTGGTTTGCTCTATCTGGTGGCAGAGCTTCAAGATGTAGTAGAGCAGTGAGTAAGAGATGGGGTAAGAGAGCAATGTAATAATACCTGCTTTCAGACTGATTTGGGGACTCCAATACACATAAGTAAAATTACATTCAAACTTTGAAGAATGAGGTTGAATTGGCTATTATACGGCATGCAACAGGAAAATAGAAGGATGGAGGCTACAGAAGCAATTCTGTAGAAATAATCATGCTTTATTAAGCTTGAATTTTAAAATATGTTCAACATTCTAGTAACTTCAGATTCAGAGTTTTTGCTTTAGTACTTTGTCTTGACCTTTACTTAGAAATGTACATCTTCTAAGGAGGTAGCCATGCTAATGTATCTTAATGAGCTTCTTTTACCGCTGGTCAGAAAGCTGTTTAATGTAGGTTTTGGTTGGCTCCTAGAGTATCTGCTGCTGCTCCATTTATTGCTTTGCAAGTAGTAGTCCCAGAGAGAGTTATCTTCGGGATCAGCATTATTCAAAATATATGTGCACATCCATACAGATAAGTACACAGTGTTATCCTCTGTTAGTTGTAGGGAAACAAAAAAGAAAGTTGTGATCTCCCTGAGGTAATTGAAGGAGCCTGTATTTTGAACTGAGGTGCAATTCCTTGCTCTAAGGCCTATATTCAGACCATGATGCCACTTTTTTTTTACATCTTTCTCTTTAACCTATCAAAGGGAGATATCTCTTATGGTAATTGTTTTGATATTAAACTGACACATTTAAATACCACTTTCTATGTGTGAATTATTACTCAGTGTTTTGCGGTAATAATGACAACATCAATATTTAAAAACTTGTTTGGTTTGTTAAATAAAATCTTGTCCTAAAAAAAGCAGCTTTTAAAATTCATCAAATTCCATGAATGAGTATCTCATTAAGTACAAAATGTCATTTAAATAGGAAAGTTATTACCTCCCACATTGTTACAGCTACTGCTACAAACCAATTTCAACAAATCTTTTCTAAATGCTCTCATTCCACAAACTATTTCGTTTTGTCTCACTACATTGCTCATCGCTGAAAATTTCTTGCTCCATTCTCACATTCATTGTGCCAGTTGAGGAATATTTAAATTTGGAATATAGCCTGTAGCTTAATGTTGAAGTGGGCCTTTCTGTGTAAGAGATCTTTTAAAAAACTTTAAAACCAGGTTTATTTTAACTCCAGTCTGTGCTGTGTCTGGTTGGGATAGAGTTAGCTTTGTTCAGAGCAGCTCTTTTGGTGCTACTTTTTGGATTTGTGGCTATAACAGTGTTCATAACATGTCAATGTTTTGGCTATTGCTGAACAGTGTGGCCTTCTGCTTGTCTACAGATGGGGATGGGCAAGAAGTCGGAAGGAGACACAGCTGGGACACTTGACCCAAATTGGCCAAAGGAATATATTTCTTACAATACAGCTTCACACTCAGCAATAAAAACTGGAGGCAGACAAACAAGGAGAGACATTTTGACTGCCAAGGAGGCCATTACTCTGACACCAGCTGGACATCAGTCTGACTGGGAGAGGCGCTGACTTCTTAGACTTTTGTGTATTGTAACCAATTACAAACTTGGAGGTACAGTGGAAGATTTAGTGGATTTATAGAAATAAAACTCTCTTTTCGCTGATGTATAATTTCAGTTTTCCTCCAAAGACTAAGGAGGATGTTCTTTAAATATGAAATGTGATTAGTATATTAAGATCTACTTCATGTGCTCTGAATTCCAATTCAGCTAAAAAATAATAGTTTCATATGAAGAAAAGAAGGTAATATTGCTCAATAGTACTGTTAACCCCCTAATTTCATAAAAATAATAAAGTAACTTTAGAATTAGAATATAGGGAAAAAACAGGGAAATATAGGGAAATAGGCAAATATAGGTAAAAATTAGTATGTTTCTCAAACAAAGCTAGTTGTGCCCACATCCATGGTAATTACATGCCTGATTTGAGACCTCTGTATCTTGAACCCCTCAGGAGTATTTTCAAGACAGAAAGGCTATCTGTGATGTCAGATTGGCACAGAATAAACTAAAAATCATGACTACAGGAGACTACAAAGTACATGGACAGTCAGTGTTAAGCACTAAACAGATTTGAGTAATCTTAAAGAGCACATATAAACATTTCAAAATCAATATTCCACACCATTTATTATGCCAATTTACAAATGTATTGCCTAGAAAATATTTATTTCTAAACAGTTTCTTTTTTACCTTTGAACTTTTCTTAACATGCAGAATTTTTTTATTCTCAATGTCTAATGAAGATTGGGAGGGAGAAAGAAGATCCAGCAAGATAAGGCCCCCAGTGCTGCAGTGGTTCTTCTTCCTTGCTCATCATAAGATCATAAAATTTACTAGGGCTAAAACAGTATCAAGAGATTGACAGAGAAAGAAAGCTACCAGAATCACTGAACAATGTTAAGAGTACTGGTGAGAAAAAGGAGTAAGGTCTAGAAATGTCAGGGTCCTGTGTGAATCAAAAAACTCTGCAATCACATACCTCTGGATGGCTAGCATAGTACAGTGCTGAAGAAAATACACTTTGCTTTCAATCTGAGCTTAATGGATTAAAAAGATGGAGCTAGTGTGTCTTTTCCTAGCAACCAGCTCACACCTGTCTAGAGCACTGTTGATGGAATAAGCTCTGGTGTGCCTGCAAATATTCTCCCATATGTACATGAGGAGATATTCCTTATAGATTACACTTTCTTCTGTGTCCAGTTGTCAAGGAGATTGAGTCCATTCCAGATAAATGTTGATCAGACTTCTGTTGCATTTAGCATTGTTCTCCTTTTCCAGATTCCATTAACATCTGTTGCAGGAAATTGTCAGTAGCTCCATATCAGGGAGCAGCAAGACGAGGCTGACCTGCAAGGGCAGGGAAGCCAAAAGCTGAGCATAATGAGAAGGCAGAGGTCTCACTGACAAGGGTCTCACAGCACCAAAACAAGGCAAGCAGAGAAACTCTGGCAAGGGTAATCAATTGCAACTAAGGATCCAAATCAGTAATCAAGTTCTTGATGATGAAGAGGGTCCCAGGTCAATCTGTGAAGGTGATCAGGTCCAAATACATGGAGGTGCTGATCCTGTCCTGGATCAGACACAGGGTCAGTGCCTCCAGCCAGGTCTGCAGAACTCAGACATAAAACCAGGAAGTCAAACCGCAGGTCAGGGTTAAGGTTTGGCTTGATGGGGTGCCTCTCTAGGTGTTGACATAGGCATGACTTCTGCCCCACTCCAGGATAAGCAGGAAGCAACAGTGCAAAACTCAGCAGAGAGCCCTGCTGAAGCTCTTTAGAAGACTTTTGGGGAGACCTTTGGCAGAGGCTCCTTCCATCTCTTTCCTCATAATGTGTTTTATCAGCAAGCTGGCCTTGAGTACAGAAAGATGAACTCCTCAAAGGGAAGGCATGCAATTAGGATGTTAACAGTTCAATTTTTATGAGACACTGCAATTCATCTTCAAATTAATATGCACTTTTCTGCTTCTTTTTTTAATAAACCCCATGTTTTAAGATAGCAGTCTTAATATAAGCTCAATAACATGGGCCTCAAATAAGCAAGCTCCCACTTTAAGATCTACGTGGAGACCATAGCTAACATGAGTAAAGCTCACTTCCACTAACTTTTCTCAGAAACATTACAAAACTATGAAAACAAATGTTACATTTTATTCTGGGTTGTTATTTCTGAGGGAAAGGCGTTTTTTAAAGGAATTGGTTTTTTTGGTGGTCCTTTCATAGTAGAGGTATAATTAATCTGCCAACCAGCAGAGTAAGGAAAAAAATGCAACTCTCTGCATTTTTTGTTCATTTTAAGATTTTGTTTAACAGGTTTTTTCTCATTTTCTGATCATCTGTAGAATTATCTTCCTGCCTTGTTTTCTTAATAAGTATATACTGTTTTGTTTTGGTTTTATTTTTACTGTATGCATTGGGCCTTCTAAGCAAATTTGTGCTGATGTACTTACTTTAAGTGTTGGTATTGCATCAGAAACTATTCCCTCAAAACAGACTGATGGTCCATCTGGTTCAGTATCCTGTTTCCTGTAATGGCTAGTAACAGATGCTTGACAGGAGATTGCAAGAAATCCCACAGAGCCCAATTTTGATACATTTATTCATTAGGGTATTATTTTCTTAGTTAAAGGTGGACATTATGGAGTAAATATGCTTTTATTTTTAAAAAGGTATCTTACCAAATAACAATGATTATTCTTTTTCAAGTACATCTTCAATCCTTTCAAATGTGATCACTCCTTTGATGTATCCTATTAAGTGATCCATCCTCACATAAATCACAAAACACGACAGTTTTCTCCAGTCAAAATCAAAAGGGCAAATATTCAATCTTCTGGATTTCAAATTATTTATCCAGAACATTAGTGGAATAAATACCTGTTCATGGTATATTTTTTAGAAAGAATAAATAGTACAAACTTTCAGAAAATACGGTCAAGCTTAAGCAAGGCTATTTGTGCAAATTAAACAGTAATTAACATCTGGAGCACCCAAAAATTATTGAAATCAAAGATCTGCTATTCTGAAATTATTTGAAATATCTTTCTTCTGTATACAACCAGTAATAGAAATAACACTGGAATATGTAGATGAGTCATCGTCTTCATTATCATTTTTAGATACTGCTAAATTATCATATTTTAGTCGTTGTTTTAACAATACAAGCAAGCAGCTAGTATTGCGTATAAAATTCCAGTTGCCTGATAATTTATTCTATATGGGAATTTTTCTTTTTTTTGACATTCCTGTGCTATACACAAACCTCCAGGTCAGTGCATCTGGAGTAGCGTACATATTTTAAATGCCAAGCAATGTGAATGCTGAACAGATGATATGTGCAGATCACTGCTGCTTCTTGCCCCTGTCTGCAGCTCTGTTTCAAAGCAAGAAGAACAGAGATTAATCATTTTACTTGCATTTTTTTGAGATTTGTGATTATATTAGAATTAGAGCTTTTCATTATTTTGTGGGTCTTGAAGGGTTCCATGTCATAGAAAGTTCCCAAAAGTAGGTCAGATATCACATGCATTGACAGCTTAAAAAGGGGCACAAAGATGAGTTGCAATAGATGTTCAGGAAATTGAGCTGGAAGCAGCCACAGAGTGCATAGTCTTCTTGGCACTCTAAAACTCTCTAAAACACAGAGATTTTAGGGGAAAAAAAAGACCTTTTAGTACTGATGCTCGCCAATTTTATTTAATATAACAGTATACAAACAACAGAATATATTTACAATTATCAAAACATGTATTTTAAGATGAAATGGAACCATGCTATTTAGGGCAATTTTCCATCATCTATTGTGTTGTAAATCAATACCCTGTAATATTAAACGATAAAAAATATTTAAAATACAT
Organism: Corvus brachyrhynchos; assembly: GCF_000691975.1. NCBI lineage: Eukaryota > Metazoa > Chordata > Aves > Passeriformes > Corvidae > Corvus > Corvus brachyrhynchos. The sequence continues at coordinate 18,894,470 of NW_008239553.1, forward strand.
GGAAATTCAAACTCAGGCAGTCAAAACTTTCAGTATGGCTGGTGTAAAGGTGCCTGCAGAAATCTAATTCTTGACCATCATTCCCCTTCCATGTCATGGTAATATTTTGCTTAAGTAAAGCATCACAAACACTGGTTTTCACAGGACTCTTGTCACATTCCCTGCAGAGGATGGACAATACTTTCTTAATGAGCATTTATTTAGAGTTTTGTTTTCTGCTCATTGTTCAGTGTGTGGCCCTATGACTTTCTTAGTCTTCATTTTTTAAACTTTACTTAGAAGACAGAATTCATTAATGTCTTTTCTGTGGCATTCATTACTGTGCTGTTTGGCTATTTCATGCAACAGTTAATTTGTATTCATTTGGTCCTTTTGACCCCGGGGGTCATTTTACAGGTGGGAAATTGACAGAGGCAGAGAGAAAAGGGAAACGCAGCTTTTAAAATAAAAGTCCCTAATCAGAGAAACCCATCTTCAATTCTCATATGTAGTAATTTTTAATATTTATTATAGTATATATAATTTGTTGTATAGAATTATTTATAGTATAATTTATATTTTTATAGCCCAACCCCTTCTATTGCAAAGGTAAATACTTGCCATTCAAGCAAATCAGACTCCCAGGACCAAGATGAATCTCTTATTTTAGATCCCCTGAAAATTTTTTGGCTGCTTAAGCCATTGAAGTAACTGAACTACTCTAAAGACTGACAGCACACAAGACATGCTTATCAACAGGCTATACAGTATACAGACTAATAACGAATTTGCTTGTACACTCTGAAAATGGTATTTGTTTTATATTTCTCCCCATATCCTTCAGACCTCACTCCTTCCTTGCTCTCCAGCTTCTAGCCATTACAATATGCTGTTATAATGATATTATATCATAGAGTCATAGAATCATAGAATATTTTGTGCTGGAAAGCACCTTAAAGATCATCTAATTCCAACCTCCTTGCCATGAGCAGGGATGCCACCCACTAGACTAGGTTACTCAGGGCCTCATCCTGCCTGGCCTTGATGGGGCATACACAACTGCCCCACTGAGCTTCGTGTCATCTGCAAAGTTGCTGAGGGTGCACTTGATTCCACTGTCGATGTTGTCAATGAACATATGGAAAAGCACCAGTTCCAAAACAGAGCCCTGAGCGACTGGGCTCTGTATATCGTACATTATATTTTTCTTGTAAGTTTTTCTTCACTGTCTGAATAGCATAATACTTAGACATTTTTATAGTTTGTAACCTGTTTTCCTATTTGGTCACTTTCACTCCCCTTCGCAGCTTTAAGCCTCTTTAGCACCAGCTCCCCAGGTTTCTTACTTAGTACTTTGTCTGACCTTTATCTCTACTTCTTTCTCATCCATGTGGTTAGGTAATTCACTGAAGCACAAATAAAATAATGTCTATATAGTACCAGAGCTGAACCCCATTCCTCCATTAAGCAATTAGTAATAGCAATTGCAGCAAGAGTTCTACAGCATGTTCCCAACATGCTGCATGTTCAGCAAACATCAATTGTAAAATAGTAGAAATTTAGTTCTACTAACATTACAGACAACGGGCAAGTTCATTTGAGTCTTTTATAACAGTGTCGCATTTGGTCAGATTTTTGAAGGGGTAGCAGAAGAAATATTATTCAACAAATGCCATTGCCTAGATGAGGAGCTCTAAAATACAACAGCTACATATAACAGATAGTCTCTCGCTTACAAGAAATTTTACAGCTCTGGATGAAATTTTGAAATAAAATGAAACAAAATTTCACAAGACAAACGACATTCATGTAAAACAATTTAGCTCAAAGACATACAGTTTCAGAGTGATTAGACATGGAGAAATCGCATTATAATGTGAAGTTTCGGGGAATTTACCCAGTAGGTAAGCCTGCCACTTAGAATTGAATGCTACACTAATTCATAGAAAACTATAATATACCTGAGATCTGGGAAATAATTGAAAAACCCAGAAACTAAATAAAAAGATAAATTATATGATCAGTAAACATTAGAAAGTTCTTGAACACTAAGTTCCATACAGAATCACAGAGTAGGTAAGGCTGGCACGGACCACAGTGGGTCATCTGCTCCAACCTCCCTGCTCAAGCAGGGTCATCCTAGAGCACATGGCACAGGATTATGCCCAGATAGTTCTTGAACATCTCCTGGGAGGGAGACTCCACAACCTCTCTGGACAACCTTTTCCGGTGCATACCCACCCAGTTAAGCTTTTCCTCACATTCAGGTGGAACTTCCTGTGCATCAGTTTCTGCCAATTGCCTTTTGTCCTATCACTTGGCAGCACCAAGAAAAGCCTGACTCCATCCTCTTGACACCCTCCCTTCAGATACTGGCAGATATTGATGAAGTGCCCTCTCAGTTGTCTCTTCTTGAGCCTGAATAGGCCCAGTTCCCTCAGCCTTTCCACATTCCAGTCCCTTAATCATCTTTGTTGCCCTCCACTGGACCTTCTCCAGGAACTGCTTGTCTCTTTTGTCCTGAGGAGCCCAGAACTGGACACAGTACTTCAGGTAAGGCCTCACAAGGGCTGGCTAGAGAGACAGGACCATGCCCCTTAATCTGCTGGCAGTTCTCTTTCTGAGGCATGCCAGGAACTACAATGGACTCTCCTTCTTTCCTAGTGAACTGAAATACATGGAAGTTGTTCATCAAATAGCAAAAAAGATCTTATGCATAATATCAACACATTCTAAATTAAATTGCTGCAAGCACTTCTCAAAAAGGAATGTCTGTCATGTGCTAAAATACCCTAAAGTGCCTTGGCAGGTTTTTTTCTGTTTCTGAAGGCTACAAACTACTATTATATCAAAATATTATTGGCAATAAATCAAAATTGCATCAGTCTATAGATAGGGTTAAATCTGTAGGTCTGTTTCCTACAGATACAGCTGTTTAATAACACCTGTTGTTAATTACCTGTACACTTATATAAATAATCAATGCCTCCATATGTGAAGAGCGATCCATATTACTAATAGCAAAGATTCTGTCCCTTTCTTATGTAGAACTGCCTTTCTTAATGTCCACATTCTAAATTAATATGTTATTGATATGGTTTTAAACCCAATAAAATTAACCATTTTTCAGTTAATTACATGAAATGGCAGTAATCATTAGTATTTACTATTTCTAATGATTTTCTGTATTTACTGTATTTTAAAAGTTGATGCGGTAAGAGTTTACTGTAAGTTACCATAAGAAAAAACAGATGAGAATAACAGAAATATTACAAATGAAGATGACATGATATGAATACTACAAATGAAATTATAAGATGAAGATTTAGAGGACAAGTCATGAGCAGCTGAGGGATCTGGGGGTGTTTAGCCTGGAGAAGTGGAGGCTGAGGGGTGACCTTATCACTCTCTACAACTGCCTGAAAGTAAAGGTTAGGGTCAGCCTCTTTTCCCAGGAAACTGGCAACAGGACAAGACCACAAGCTGTGCCAGGGGAGATTTAGGTTGGACATCAAGAGGAATTTCATCATGGAAAGGGTTGTTAAACACTGGAATGGACTGCCAAAGGAAGATGATGGAGCCACCATCCCTGGAGGTGTTCAAGAAATGACTGGATGTAGTGCTTAGTGCCATGGTCTAGTTGACATGGTCTAAGGTTGGACTCAGTGATCTGAGAGTTCTTTTTCAACCTAAATGATTCTGTGATTCTGTGGCAATAATGCGCTTGACTCCTTACAAAATATTTTCACCAGTTAATAGCTGATTTAAGTCTATGTGAGAAAAATAATAGGATTGAATTTTAATTGAAGTAATTGCTCTTTGCAGTAGATTTCTTCTTTAAGGAATACATCTAAGGTTAACATTCAACTTCCTCATTCTGGCAAACAGTACATTTTTACATTTTTTTATGGCAGGAGAGATTAGAAATCACAGTTGAACACAGAGCCTTGCTGGCTTAGCCACAAAACTGAAATTTAGCAAGCTCTCTTCCCAAAGATCTTTCAATTCAAACAGACAAGGTAGGCCACACATGGGAGAATTCACAAGAGATGCAAAGTCATCTGAAATCACACTGAGCAGAAAAATGGCAGAGACAGAAGTAAAACCCAAGCTTCCTGAGACTCAGTTTTCCTGTTGATTAAGACTGCTGTGTAACAATTCATCAGGATTCAGAAGTATTTGGTATTGATTTAGTTCAGGACTATTCACTTAAACTCTGGTGCTCAGTATTGCTTTCAGACAAATATTTTACTAGAGGTCAGCTATACCAAATTTTTTTCTGGAAAAATTACAAGACTTTGAAATACTTATGTAGGAAACTTCTTCTGAGGAAGTGCTTTGATCTGCCTTTGTCCTTAAGACAGTGGGTAAGAAACCAAAGGAGAAAAGTCCTTTACGAAACTGGCACAGTGGTAGTGTGATTGGGGAAGTCTGGTCTTAAGTTCAGTCAAGGAGTTTTACATGATGTTTCCTGGTAGCCCACAAATAACGCGGGATTCTAATCCTTAAAACTATTTTCTCAGCATTTTTATTACACCAGAATGAGTTACGTTTGGTTACCACTGAAAAGTCTAACAATCTATTTCAAGCGGAATCAAAATAAAAAGAAGTAAAACACTCACAACTGAGGGGATCTGGTACAAAAGACCAAGCTGACTGCAGGTATACATACCCATATGAGACTTTAGTCCAATTAGGGATTGACGAGTACGAGAACATCATACAGACAGCTCTAAAAGCATCTAAAACCAGTGAAGTTTGTACACGTAACAATGACAGCAAAGGATACGTCAGTACAGGTTTCAACATGACCCTGAGTGATTCAAATTTGGAGTTTCTTAAATGTTTTGTTAAGTACTACATTATAGTACTTAACAGAACATTTAAGAAAAACTGGAGGGGCGGGGGGAGGGGGTGGGAGGCGCTAAGTAAACATGAAGCCTAATCAGTATTCTTTGTGACCATCATTTTCTAACAAACTGCATGGAAACTATCTTCACTAGACAGAGGTAAAGCAGTAGTTCTCTTCATTTGCTGACACAGACTGGATTGCAAGCCAAGACTGGTATTTTCTAATTCTGGATCAGAAATCCATGCCTAGGTTTCTTAGATTTTATTTCCTTAAAAGTGTTTATCTTTCTTTTGCTTTTGAGGTAACTATGGGAGGACAGACTGTTCTGCTTTCTGTGTTCTGTTTTTGAGTTTTTTATGAAAGCAAGTGAAAGCAAAAAACTGTATTACTTGCATGGAGGAAGTTTTGACCTTTATGGTTTAGACTTAATATTTTTGTAATGCTTTTGAGTGTTTTGTTTAAAAAAAGCCTTCATCTTGGCACTGTTTCGAATGCATTAATATTTTGGAAGGAAGCTACAGCCTTCACGCAAATTCAACAGCACTTGCTCCAGCAAGTGTTCTTGGTGATGCTACCCATGTGAGTGAATAGAATTCACTGCTACAATATGTGCACAATGATACACATTGCAAAAGGACCTTTCTAGACTTCTGCACTTCATACTTTTTGGTTATGCAGAAGGAATCCTGGAATGAAAAAGGAAACATGGAGAGGAAAATGGATTAAACGATGATTTTGAGATCTGAAGCTGTGAACACTTTTAAACACAGAATGTGTCATCTGCATATACGTTTATTTCTTTTATTAATTGAATATCAGATTGAAATAGGCAAGATGCTATGACATAGTTGCATTTAACATATTTGACTGATTATACCAATAAAGTTGACTGTTAGCTAATTTTTGGTTTATAGAAGTACAGATACCATAGAGACTGTGTTATTTAGAAGGAGATTCACTGTTAGCAATTCACAAATAGTTTAAATTTTCCAGTATATTTGAGGTCACATTAATATTTCATCAATGAACAATCTACACAGTAGAGACTTATGACTTAACCAGTCATCAGTGATGAAGGGATAATATTTCCTTCACAATCTGAAAAAGTGCTATTTAAAAAAATAACATGATAGAAACTATTTCAGTCAAAAAGAAAAATGTTTTCTCGTTTGTATTTAATTCATCCCTTGAGGAAGAAACAAGCTTTTGTATCAGTAGAAGTAGATAATTGTTATTCAAGAGTATAATTATTAATATGGGCTTCCGACACACAGCTCAACCAAAGAATTTCAGTTCAGATCCCCATTATTTAATTACAACTCAGTGATAGTGGGGTACAGTTGTGATGCCCTATGTATAGCCTCATTATCTTACATATTTTTGAATAATGAATCTGTAATGATAATATGCAAATTTTGACTTTTTAATAAGTGCTATAATAATGTGTCACCTAATTTGGGCCACTTCTGTGTACCAGTTTGTAGTAATGAAAAATTACACTTTGGTTCATCTGTGTTCTTATCAGTATATGAAGTATTATGTTAGCACAATAGTCCACTGCAGTTCATAGACTTTATAGCTGAGATTCTTACGCATGACTACCTGGAAAAGAACCATAAATAACCATGGCTTGGTAAGCTAAAAACAGCATTATGCAATATAAAACAGAATCCTACATGTCTCCCCTCTTGTCTCCCCTCTCATTACTAGTATTGCCAAAGAAGTGGGTATGCAAAGCAGAAGCAGATACTAATTTTTTTGCATGCTACAGGAATTTTTTATTTGTTAATTTCCTGCTGGTCAAGAGATGACTTTTAAGACATTCATTCGAAACTTGCTTGGAAGATAAGAGATAGAGCCCAGTAGATTTGAATATTACAGAAAAAAAATAATGAAATATAATATTAAGTACATTTAGGTTTTTTGTGCTAAATTCTTTATTTTACGGATTTACTATCTTAAGGTTTTACCTAAGTCTAACAAAAACAGTTTGAGAGGCCATAATAAATTATTTGTGAACAATTCAATTAAGCATTTGTGATTATATAAATTTGTAATGTTGTGTAATGTTTTGAATATTTATTGCATATCTATTTTATGTTGAGCATATTGTTATACCCTCCAGGACATTTTGCAGAAGACATTTCATTTGAAGTGTTATTTCCTGAAAGAACAAGCAGAAGTATAATTCTCCTCTATTACTTCAACGTGTAATGGTACCCCTCTCTGCTACATAGTCAAGGATGTTTTCTAGGCAAACTTTTGTCCAATTAAAATCAAACTGTCATCAGGCATGAATGTAGTAACTCCAGCTAGTGATGGTCTAAGTACTTTGTATTTAAAATGTTTCCTCTGACACACAATCATTGTTGTACAATCTTCAAATTGCAGGTAGGGACTACGATTGTATACTGATCAAATTAGACCCTGGACCTGAAAGAACAGACTTCTACATTACATTTGCCTCAGAAAGACTGTAAAACAGGGCTATTTGGAGTCATTTAGCTTACCATATACAAATTATTCTTCACTATGGAGAAATATTTAACCTTCAACCTCTTAGGCACACTGCAGTCTATTGAATGACCATCAACGTATCTTCATCAAAACTACCAAAATATCCTAAAGAACTGATCTGTCATGGAATGATTGCAAAGGGGAAAAAAAGCAGCAGCTGTAGAAAACTTCCATCCAAAGAGAAGATCTGTTACTTTTACACTGCTATCTCTAACCTAAGTGTACAGCACCATGGAAATTTGCAAAAGAAAGCAAATACATCCAACAAAAAGATCCATCCAAAAATGTCATAGCAAAATACCACCAAAAAGTATCCAATCAACCTTACAAAAATGAGGCACTGGCTGTATATGCCTCTTCTTTCCAGGGAATGAAAATGTAAATAATCTGTAATGGATGTTACTCTCGTTGCTTAGTACATTGCTAAGAGCTGTTAAGATGTGATTATAAGTGCAGTGTGCAAATATATACAGAACATAATAAAAATATTTATGATATGAGCTATAGCACTCAGTAAGATAAACAATGCTGACACCTCAAGAAAATCAAATATCTAATACATTTTATATAATTTTTGTACATGAAGATAATTGGGTTTGTCATTTCTATAACACACAAAACATCACATAGAACACAAAAAAAGGTAAGTCCTTAATACAACATGTAGTGGTTTGGTCCAAAATACTCGTTACTGTTTACCTTCTGTGAGATAAGAATTAGGAGAAATGCAAAGCAGGCACCAAACTTGAAAGAATATAAAGAAGTTTATTAACAGACCTAAAAGAAGAGGAAGAAAAAAAAATCATACCACACCTTGAGAACACTTCTCCTCCCCCCCCACCTTTCTCCCTTCTCCCACTGACAATGTAAAAAGACAACCCTTGAGCTGTTCAGTCTGTTTATCACTTCCATAATAACCTTGTTCAGTCTATTTAGGAAGAGGAGTCTCTCGCCCATGCTATGAAAACATTATCACAACGAGACAGCCGCCCAGGTTGGTTCTCTGCTCGCATGTGAGTCCCTTCCCACGACTTGCAGCTTTTCCCACAACTGCTTTCGAGGGTCCACTCCTGAATTATTGGGGTACAACTTTAAGGTTGAGCCGTTCAGAAACAAAAGTTCTCTTCACCCATCTCTGGGAGCATTTCATCTCTAAGAATAGAGGCCCTTCTCCTTCCCTGGGAGCAAAGGGTCCTCCTCATCTTCATCTCTAGGACTGTCTCTGGGAGCATCTCTAGGAACTGAGGTCTTGTCCTTTTCCATTTGGAGCAAAAGTCCTCATCACTTCCATTTCTCCCTGTTCAAATTTCTCATTAAATTACAGCTGCTTCAGCATCTGCCTATCTCAG
>NW_008239553.1:18903343-18923582 GCF_000691975.1 Corvus brachyrhynchos
AGCACCGGAAACGAGACAGAGATAGAGACTCTAACGCAATCTCAGGCTTGTTATCACAAGCCTCGGCGTGCCCTCGGGCAGAAGGGACTCAGCATTAGCCTCCACAGCATCCTCGCTGGACGACTCAGTGGGATGGGCGCAAGATGGATGCATGCACTGGCTCCTATTCGGAGGAGACACGTCAGGTGGCTGCTGGATTAGGCCCACGTCAGCCCGGAAGCAAAGAAGGCGAGAAGGGCCTCTGGTGTGGGTTCCAGCAGGTTTATTTGCCAGAGGGTCCAGGGACCAGAAAAAGACCCTGAGGAGAACAGTACACAACCTTTTGGGGGGCGGGGGGAGGTGGGCAGAGAACAACCAGTGGGGTACAAGCAGAGGGGAGGATACAATTTTCCAGAACCAATGGGTAAAACAGGGAGGCGGGAGTCACAACAGGGAACCAATTAACAACTAAGAAAGGGAGAACTTTCTGGATCCGGGGGAGGTAATTTGGGATTGGGAGCCACCCAGGGGGAGGTGACCTAGACCTAAGTGATCTCCTCTGGTCCGCCTTCCCACCCACTGTCCTGGGCGGGGAAATCCACCCAGTGGATGGCCCTGGTTTGACTGACATTAGATGGTCTCAGCCCAAGAGTAGGCTGAGCCACCCCAACAAGACTCTGCCTCGGGGTTTTCTATTCTTAAGTGTGGATCACAGAGGAGGTCACAATTTTAAGTGGCTCAAAGAATTGTCCATATTCAAACTGGCCAGCTGATAGGTTCTGTTAGGTCACAGAGGAAGCTGTAAGTGCTCCTTTGCAAGAACATCACTTCTGGGACTATGCTTGCTAACCCATGACAGTAGGAATGCTTTCTCTTGTTGCGAGTAGTTACATTAAGCAACATGAAGGAAATCTTTCTCAAAAACTCAAATTACTTGTTTGAATCTTGAATTGGTTTAATAAATACCTACTTTCCCTTCTGTTCTAAAAAATTCCTTTGTTTTCTTGAGTTTCCTCTTGATGTGAGAAGTACTTTTCAAGTTATGTGTTACCCACAACTCTCTCATCATGGGTCTTCCACAGGGCCAGATGTACTCAGTGCCTTCTGAAGTATCAGATCGCTTTGGACTGAATCTCCTATACCGCTGAGTAAAGCAAGCTGAAAAGCATTGGTTTCTGGCAATCACCATATTTCCTTTTTTATTCTGCAAGGGTAAAATAATGCATAAAGTAATTGTTTAACCCAACTTTGGCTCTCCTAACTCTAAAATTGGCATGCTGCCAAGCACATGAAAGGTCCAAAAGGGCAGCCATAGATGTCATTACCAGCTGTTGGTCACTGAGACCCAGCAGTATATTTAGAAGAGGCAGTGAGGGGTTTTTTTATTTCCCAAATGAAGACGCTAGCCTTAGGCTAAATGTTGGTTTGGTCTTTTAATGGCTATTAAAATGGTTCCCTCCTGTTTGCTGACAAAGATTTTATTCATCCTAGTAAAATCAGTTCTGCATCACAGACGTGTGCTAACAGAAGATGATAGAACTGACCTTTCTGGTATTTTCTTTGCTATGGGTTGTTTTGGTTTGGGGGTTTTGGGGGTTTTTTCTTCTTTTTTTTTCTTTTAGTTTTTCTTTTGATTCTCACCTCCTAATTATCATTTCTTAAATGTTGACATCAGCTCTAAGCACTAGAAAAACTTGTATTTATTTGTATGTCTGAAAATGTGTATGTTCTGTCGAGAGAGGTGAGGTGGCTTCTTCCTTTATCAGTACTATCAAGTCTATCTCTTTCACTGCATCACTCCTTCAGTTCTCTCCCCTTAAGTCTAGTCCTTAAATATTTGCAATTAGGCTATTCAGAATAATTTTAGGTATCTAGTTCTTGCTAACTTCAGGGTTGAATACTGTTGAAATTACATGTCTTCCTAAGCATCAGGAAAGAAATTTCTTTCTTGAAGACACATTAAATAAAAACGGTTGTTATTCTGCCTTCTTTTCCATATTTACTTCTAGTAAACATACTAATTTTCTCTTTCTTTCCTAAACCGTAACAGTTGTCTCATCATAAATACTAACCAGAGGGTAATGGCTGGTAGCAGTATTATGTGGTACAGCAAGCTAGTCTGTCATTTTATTATGAGTAAAAATTCCGTAGTGGTTTCCTGTAAAAAGTCAAATACTGTTGTTTTTAAATTACAGTTTTAGTAAATTTCATTGTACAAATATTTAATTTTTCTACTCTTTCGATGCCTATTCTCACTAGAAGTGTTTGCATATCAGATGTCTGTTCTTAAGACTGATGCAAGTACCACCAAGACCCATTAGAGGTACAAACTTGACTACACAAAAACCACAAAATGTCAAGGAATATTTTCAATTCACACAATGAAATTCTCCAGTAAGAACTTACCAACTGACCATCTTGACTTACACAACCTTGTATCAAGAGCTCATGCTGTTTTTATTCATCAATTGCAAATGGCTTGAGGAGGATAGCGAGAGGTGAAGAAGGGAGATTTTCCAGTTTTGAGCTGATCCTGGTCCTCCTTTTACCCTTGATCATGGCCAGTGTAATGTTTTAAAGTATAAATCATGACTGTAACTCTACATACGAAAGACAGAATTTGGGATTAAACAGGCAAGTAGCTCCACTATCGTTCAAGCTCTCCTCCTCTTGACTCAACACAATTTGTATTTCACACCCATAACACAAACATTATGATGGCTGGCTGTATGTCAGCCTGGATGACTGTAAAATACACACAGGTGTACATTACAGAAAGCTGGAATGATCATATCATGTTAGGCTTGTGCAGTCAAATTCTAGCCCAGTTGTTTAGTTCAGTGGTACATTGTTTTATTATTAGATTTCTATTATCTTATCACTCTTGGGTATAATTTATTGAAAGAGAAAGCTAAAAATGTGGCTTGCATAGGTAGCATTATATCCCTTTAACCTTAAAAGGTTATATGAATTTGTATCTGAGTCTTTCCTAATATTTTTTTTCTTGTTTGTAAGAGTTCGCGTGCTGTTTTGATAATGTTTTCATTGATGTCAAGACCTTGGTATAAAAACATGACTAGCACTATACTAATTTACCCTATGGTCTCCTGTGTCTTCCTTTGCCTCTCTCCTTGAGCAACTGGCATAGCTGCAGGACTGTTTACTCCACAGCTTATTTCCCCTTTATCTTTGATGTCCCAGGATGTCAAAGGCTGTGAATTTAATATTGATTTTATAAAGTACTTTTACTGTAACATGTCAGTTAGGATTAGCTTCAACCTCGAGGAAGCTCAGGCAGTGAGCTGGATTTGCACGCAATGTGGCTCTCCAGCTCTCAGACTCTTTTCCCGAGCGAATGCTTTATTTATAAGAGTGACAGTGTGCTGTGAAAGCAGGGATAGCACACAGCCCCCAGCTATCTCTGTGTCTTGTATACACAACGTCAGTGCCCTGTGTATACATTAGGCTTGAAAATGTAAGTGGATCAGAGAGACGTATCATTTGCTGGTATGTAAACAGACAGATGAGTTTATAGATCGCATTAAACCCCAGTGGCTGTAACTAGTGGAAGAGACTTCCTGGAGTCCCATCCCCCATCTCACTCCTTGTTCCTCCTTATACTATCAACACCAACACCAGGAGCTGGGCTCATCTCCTTTAGTGAGCAAATAAAGGCATCTTCCCAAAGGAGGAGTCACAGCTGAAGAGTATTCTTGCTTGGTCTTGCTCCCTTAACCTTTTGTTGCTCGTTTGAAATGGCAGGTGCTGCTGATGGATTAATCTGCAAAGTCTTTTCAAACTCAGTATTGATCCTCACTCAGTCCCAACAAAGGTGAATAGTTTGTCTTGATATTATCCTCTTTTTTTTCTCTTTTTTCTCTTTCTTTTACTTTATACTTTTGAGAAAGAACAAAATTGCAGTTGCCATATTTTGTATCTAAAACTGAGAGGTGAGGTTACCTCAAAGACTGATAGTGCTGAAGCTTGGAATTACAGTCTCAAGGGGGCAGTCACCAGTTTTCTTGTGTGTTGAGCAAATCATGCCAACTGATTACACACTCTTAATGAAAGATTAACTATTTAATGCATTAGCTTTTTGTGAGCACATGGAACAGCTGTGCACTTGGGCTATATCTGCTCCATCCATAGCATGTTTGATTTCTCATAGCTCCCCAGTTGCTCTAATCTTGCCTTCCTCCTCAGCTGGGACTTGAGTTAGCTTAGGTCTTCTGGGCATTTTGAAAATATTTATTGTTTGGTTCATTAATTATTCTACAGGCCTTGACTTTGACGCCTATGTACACGTATGGCAATGTATAAATAATAAAAAAGTTTATTATTCTTCATATGTAGAATATATGGCTGCTTATAAAACGTTATTCATGTAGCTGCATTATCATTCTTTTTCATTTATTATGTTGCTCTGCCTAGGTATATATGACAGTTTGAGGTTTGTTTTAAGTTATTTTCATAAAATATATGTCATTTCAGTGTAAACCTGCAAGAGTTCATAAATACTATTGCTGAGCTTAAGTAACTGAAGAAAGAAGGGGTGGTTGCTACAAAGCAACATCTGTGATTTCAGTTGTTGCCGGGAAGAAATTTGAAGCATAAAGCTGAAAGCAGCTTTCATGTGCATGCAGGTATGAGCACATATACCCTTCCTATTTATACTGGAGATCAGACTATTTTTGGTGAAATCAGGCAAACATGACTTTGGATGATAGACGAGGTCATTTTTCTGCATAATTATTTGCATAAGTATTCATGAACTGATAACAGGCTCAAAATCTGCAAATCAGACTCCAAAAATAGTATTTCAAAACTGAAACACAGGAAGATTTTCCTTTGGTGTCCGTTCTCCTTAAGCATGAGAGAGACACTGTGTGGAAATAGCCCCAGAAAAACATTTATATATTTCTCTCCAAGATAAAAAGGCCACAGGATTTCCAACATTATGTTAAAGTGAAAATTTCCACTCTAGATACCAGTGCACAGAATTTTGGACATATGTCAATTTATAATCAAAGGAAGTCTAAAACATTTTGAGTGCAACCTGTCACTCCTGCCAATGTTACAGTCAGTCCATAAATATTTTATATACCTGAGAACATCACCTCTTCTGTTTCCTTTGCATTAGGTACACAATGTATCCTCTCTAGTATGTTTAGAACTCAGATATTACTTTTTGTCCATCTTATGATGTGCTACTTTATTCAGACAATATAGGTAATAAGAAAATTACTAATTTATATTACCTTCAGAATATTTAATTGGGTATGTGCTAATTAAGTAAGGATAACTTCTCGATCTGTAGAAAAAAACCCATTAGCTAATTTTTCATTCCGTTTTTATGGAATTCATGCATACAAGAGATGATGAAATATCAGTGAGGATTTGCTTTAAAATTCAATGAAAAACAATGAAATTTGAAACTTTGTAATCTTTTTTTATTACTAGAAGTAATGCAATTAATTAACTATAGAGTAATACAAAATTCAGTATGTTAAAATTGACAGTTTTGTAACCAAATAAACATCTGAATGACAAAACTGTTCAAAGTATACATTTCTATTTTTCAGAATCTGCACACAACCCATTGTATCAAAGTTCTTTCACACAGAAGTTTTCCCTGAACAGTGTGTTGTCTACAACACATCAGAAAAGCTGGACTTTGGGATTAGCATTCCACAAAAATAATCCATGCGTATGTGCAAATCCATTCACAGAATATTTTTTATGACTATTATTCAGGTATATGTATTATGTCAAGGAAGCATATACTCAAGGGATTTTTAACAAACCTGGGTTTTATGGGTGGTTGTGGATGTCTTCCTATATTTTGCATGCTAAAAACACATGTAGAAACAAAAAAACCTTCACGTATTGAAACCCAAGCAGTCAGCTGTGAGTTAGGGACTCTTCTGCCACAGACAACCGAAGACTGACAAATCTCTTCGTGGACTCCTAAGGGTTTATGTTCAAATTTTCCAAAAATGTGTGAAATTAATTAAATAGCAGGTTTATAAAGTATGTAAATGCTACTGCTGCTTCATCCTACAGCTGCTGGAGGCACAGAAAGTTTAATACTTCCTAATATCACCCAAGGACTCTGTGGTGTCATCAAGAATTGAATGAAGGTCTCCTGAACCTCTGTTCACAGCAAACTGGTTTGCTTTCATCCAATAATCCTTGACTGCCAGAGGCTATTGCAGGGTGGCCTAAATTAAAGGAACCCTGAGGCAGTGTTAATTTGTGCCATAAGGTCAAAGTAGTCTCTATTAACCCAAGGGCTTTGTTAGAATAATAGTGGCTTAGTCACTTGCTATGTTTTTCTTGTTGCTCAACTGAGCACAGCCTAGACAGTCATAAAGATTGGATATTGAGGTGTTCAAATTTATTTGCCATTAAAAAGTCTTGAACAACAATTTATACTAACAAAGTTCAGGCTAAGGCTGCTAATGAATTGTTTGTATACTTTGGGATGTATGGCAAAAATACTGTAAAAGTAGCTTATTTCTAGAAAATTATTGAATGTCTACATTTTTAACAGAAATAACTTAGAAGAAAGTAAATTAAACTACTGTCTATTCTCCATTCTTTTCTTTATTTTTTCTCAAGATTAGAACTTCCAGACTGTTGATAGGAACGCGAGTGCTCATCAACAGCGCATAATGAGGTGCATAAGCACAGTTAATTTGAATGGCTGTTCAAAAATTGAACAAATGCTTATAAAGAGTATTTTGAAGTATTTGACCAGCTTCTCCTGGACATACTTCAACAATACACATGTGGATGCATTTCAGCATTTATAACATCAGGTTATATATAAATGCATTTTCTCGTTAAACTATGAAGTGGATTTGTCCCATCTGCCATGCTATTGTCTTTATTCATTAGCAAAGATAAATTTAAACACAGTGATTATCTCAAAAATGCTGTAGCTGTTCAGTTGCAGTGCTATCTTCATCGTTTGGGGGCAGATCGTGAGTGTCAGCTCTGACTTCAGCATTTGTACTGCTTAAAAGGCATTGGTGGATGGGTGAGAAGGAAGGCTAGGATCTGGCAGGATAAAAACAATCTCTGTTCTTCACAGAGAGAAAACAAACATCTTTCCTAATGTTTCAGGGAATTAAGTTTGAAAATGTGGCTGTAAAAATATTGTTGTGTTTTGTAAGTCTAGTCTACTAAAACAAGCTACAAAAACCATTAACTTTTATGTATCAACTACATGTTTCCATGTTGGCTATCTCAATTTCAAGAATGACTCCTAAGGTTGCATCCTGCTTTCATCACAAGCCTGTTCGGAAATTGTCAGTTTATGGAGATTTTGCTTTGTATGTTGGGACTTGCTGTTCTTGCGATCAGAGCATCCATGGATTTAAATTTTCCCTGCTGCTTCTCAGAGCCATTCACACAAAATACCATTTCTTTTTCTTCACCATATTTCTGTTTCTGTGGATTTTAAATTCTCTGTTTATTCTTTTATTTTAATGTATTTTCTGTTTGCAATTGTATGCTTTAATTTTCCAATTTGTATGTTCGTTCTCAGTGGGAATTTGTTTTGCTTGTTAGGAAGATGATAAGGTGGACAATACTCCAATGTATTTTAACTACATGTCCATTTAAGATTTTGCACAAAACATCTTTCCAGAGCAGACGCTTTAGTCAGGACAGAATGTGAAGGACAAACACTCATCTCAGGTCACAGTGGAGTAAACAGCTGTTCACGTAATGATTGTTGGTGGAAGGGAATCTCATACAGACACCTCAAAAGTTGGGCCACCAGTTCTAATAAAACAAGGGATGTTTTAGTAGGGTTGAGATTTAGTTGGGTTACATTTGAAGTTCAGCTATACAAGCCATGCATCCTTTGTCAGTGGAGAAAGAGCTCTATTAAACTGCAGCCATGGTCAACAGATTTCTACTGACCAGGTACTTCAGAGAATGCCCTTTCACCACAAAGATAAATATCACAATACTGGTTATATGTGCCCTTTACTGCCTAAGATTCTGCATTACTTTTAAAAGGAATTTGTTAATACTCTTCTTATATAAACAGAAGGCAGAGAGTGGTTCTGGATCTTTTCAATGATCATTCCCCCATTTCTTGATCCGTCTGCCTATTCTACCACCACACCTTCATATTTTGCCCCATAGACATTCTTTCTCCCTAAATGCATCAGCAGTGAAAGACTAAATTTTTATGTCCCCATTGGGGCCTGCTTCAGAGGGATTTAGAATGTCCTGTATTCTCAGGGACAGGATAAAAACCTTTTTTCATGAAAGACTAATACCTGAATAAGAAGATAGGAGGGATATCAAAACACACCTGAAAATGTAGGCAGGGCATTATTTTCAGATACCATTGAATCTCTCAAGTGTTGTCTACCCAAGTCTTGTTTTGCTACTCCAGTCTTCTTGGCTTTGTGTACTGTGCTAAAATTAGCTGCATCCTTGAAAGCCTTATTAAATGTCATTGGATATATTCAAGCATTTACATGTTTTGATGTTTTGCCTTGTTTTGAGCAGTGTAACTTAATCAGCAGTCATGTAGCAACATCCAAGACAAATACAGTAATAGCCTTGTGTTCTATTTTTTATTAATTCAGGTGGAACTCATACTGCCTTCCACTGTACTTGTATTCATTTCTCTTTTTTTTTGCTACAAGCAAGAACAGAAATACATTTTTTCATTAGCAATGAAATAATGTATGTAATAATATCAAGATGCTTTCATCAAATTCCATATGATTATGATAAATGTTGATGTTATATTCAATTTGGAGCTCTCCTATTCATGTCATGTTGCATTTTTCAGGACTTGGAAGGCTAAACCCATGATCTAGCTTAAACAGATGCAAGTTAGGATTAAAGCCAAAAATATGATGAACAAGGAAATATATTACTGAGTGTTGTGAGAATGTCTCCTTTAATACCTTGAAAAATAAATCAAACATGCTACTTTCATTTTCAGAAATCAGTTGCAAAGTGTTGCATACCAACCAGAATTTTCAGTGTTGAGGCCTTTATATTTTTCTAAGAAAACTCCTAATTTGCTGTTCAGAAATCCAGTTGCTTCTTTCACAGTCTCCATCCAGGCTTCAGTTGAAAGAGTATTTCAGTAGTAGCCCTTGGAATTACCAAGAAAGAAATATTATGCAGCTTTTCCATGCACAACTTAATAATAGAATCACAGAATACCAGGTTGGAAGGAACATCAAGGATCATCTTGTCCAACCTTTCTTAACAAAACTGCAGTGTAGACAAGATGGCCCAGCACCTTGTCCAGCCAAATTTTAAAAATATCCAATGGCGAGGAATCCATCACTTCCCTGGGGAGTTTATTCCGGTGGCCCATTTTTCTCATAGTGAAAAATTTTACTTGTGTCAAATTGAAATCTCCCTAGGAGTAACTTGCCTTGACTTTTCCCTATGACTCCTTGTAAAAAAAGGAGTCTCCATCTCCTTTTTACCACCTCTTACATATTGGAACATGGCGATAAGGTCTTCCCTGTGCCTTTTCTCAAGGCTGAACAACCACACTTCTCTCAGCCTTTCCTCATATGACAGGCTCCCCAACTTTGTGGCACTTCTCCTGACCATCTCCAGCCAGTCCACATCTTTTTTGTATAGTAGGGACCAAAACTGAACACAGGATTCCAAGTGTGGCCTGAAAATCACCAAACAGAGGGGGAAAATTACTTCTTTATTTCTGATGATGATGTCCTTGTTGATTTAACCCAGCATCCTGTTGGCTTTCTTTTAGACAGCAGCTCACCATTCACTCATATTGAACTTGTTGTCTACCAGACCACTGAATATTTACCACTGAAGTGCTTCCCAGACCAGTAGATCCCAGCCTGTGCTGCACTCCTGGATTATGTTTCCCCCGGTACAGGACCTTACATTTGTCCTTGCTTCATAAGATTCTTGTTAGTTTTCTCAAACTCTATTCATTCTTATCAGTCTCTTTTGCAGTGAAATAATGCTGAATTATAAAAGCTCATTTTCAATTTACTGACTTGATGAATGAGTGGCATGTTTTACTTACACTTGCAGTTTGCTAAGTATTTTTGAGGGTCACTTCACTTTTTTATTGTCTGTTTCAGTTTCTACTGTATATGTATTCCCTCTTGGTAGGCACATTTTTCAAGAGCAGAAAACTACTCTCTTTTTACCATCTTTGTACCTGACAGAACTTTACTTCTTTAAGGATCAAAGCTCTACATTTGACAGAAAATGCTTGTATTTACTTATCACAAATTGTCATAATATAAGAGAAAATTAAGCAGAAGGACAAATATGAATTTAAGCAGCTGGTATCTTGTATTGTAACTGAAAGAGGTGAAATTTTCTTTGTTGTTTTGAAATATTCTTATATTTATCAGTTTTCAATGTTATCTAATGTTCAGGTATAGTTATGAGAAACTATTCTAAACAGTTAATACGTCCATTAAAATACAGTTAAGTAGTTTATATGCTGTAAAACACTATGATTATGCAAATAATTACGGGTGAAATAGAAGTTTGGGAAATGCTAGTACCTGCAAGATCTGCAAGTTGTAGGTGTAAATAAAATATTCATTACAGCAGTGGTAATAAGTGCAATTCCATGAGCAGAAATGATAGAGCTGGAATAGAAATGGAATAGAATGAAAATTCTATTATGTTCCCTAGCAGCGTGTTTCTTATCATTTTCTTTACCCTAACTGTAGGAGAAAACCAGAACTACCACTTTACCTCTGTACAAAACACAGGCAGAAAAAGGGCTGACATTCGGCCACTAGAGTGTAGAGTACAGACAAGTGAGAGGTGGCAGAAAAAGTGCCTGGAATAACAACTCAAACCTAAGTTAGATTTGTAAAAATTTCAGATTCAGGGTTTCATCTCAGCTGATCTCTATCCTTGCAGTAGTTCTGAAATACAGGATCACATGTTTGGAACTCAGATAAATTTCAATTATGTATGGATATGAATCATCCACGTATTTTTACCAGGTGGGTAATGAGTTACATAACACTGAGTTTTCAGAAAAGCATGGGATCTCAGAACCTCACAATGGAGCAACAGCTGAGATACAGTCTTTCTTTTTATCCTGTGATAATTTGTAAATGCCTGGTGAAGATAGGGTTAACTTGTCTTCCATGAGTGGAACAGATAATAGCAGCTGCCTGCCCTCAATGTAAGGACTGCCAGGGAGGCCAGCAGTGCAAGAAAGAAATACAGCTTGGCTCAGACGGCAAGTTACTTGCCTGAAAGGGATTTTAACAGGAGCGATCTCTAAGAAGCCTTTCATATTGGCATACAATTCGGACTTGGTTCGAAGAGAAAGACTGACTAAGAGAAATCTTAACCTCTACTTCCTAACCTTAAGAGCTAATTCTGCTGTTTTCCATGTGTTTCTTGATACATGTTTCTTGATATGTGGAACCCCTTTTCACCTGAAACCCCTGAAAATAATCTGTTGAAAAGAACATGTCTACAGACATGGCTATAGACAAGTTCTTGTGCTCTTGTTACGCCTCAGTGTGAACTGAGGACAAGAAAACTAACAGATCAGTTGGAAAATATATAAAATTTAAGTTCCTTAATAATAGCACTGTGTTAAATCACTGAGTGATGGAACAGTTTTGAAAAAGTATTTATTACCCACTTTTTAAAGTATGATGCCACATTAATACTTGCAATGTAATTACGCTTCATGAACATGGTGTAAACAGTCTTTTTTGTCTTAAAAATATGAACTGAAGCCTGGCTGTTATGCTTAGGAAAATTTATGTTTTGCTTTCTTTTTCAGGATGACAAGTAACCAGTATTGCACATCCAAAATAAAATAATGTTGTGTATACCACTTGTTCAATGTGATACATTTGTTAATACACATCGTTCCTGTTCAAACTTTATGCATGCCTTATCAATGACAGATGCGAATGCCTGTCACTATACTCAAAAGATTTTTAGTATTAACACATGACTATTGTTAAGAATTCCTTTTTCAAAACAGTTTCTTTTAATGTTCTGTATTTATACATCAATAAGACTTAAAATGTAAATTTCTTTTTTCTGTTTTCAATCAAAATTCAACTTGTAAGATTCACAGGCTCTAAGACTGTAGGCATTATATTGAGGTGAGTACAGTTTCTACTGTAAATAAGCTGTTTTTAAGGATTTACAAAGTTCACAGCCTCTAAACTGAGGGATGAATTCTGCCCTTGGATGAGTGTGTTGAATTCTCCTTGAATTCAATGTGAGTCCTATGTGAATGACTCAGGGCAGGAAATGGCCTTTAAAAGGGACTGATTTGCCTTTTAAGAATTCATTCACAACAAACAGAGGCTTTAACCAGTCTCCTGACTAATTTGCTGTTCAAGCGAAATAGCCAACCTCCAACATTAAGTTTGGAGAGATGATTAATCTTCAATATAAACTGGAAGGGGAAACAAGCTCTTCCCTGTATCATGTCCTCTGCTAGAGACATTCCTCTCACAGGGGTTCAGGGAATGAGGCTCTGCCCCATATTCAGCAGCATGATGGAAGCAGTCTGGGCTGGCAAGGACATCAACACACACTGGCTATTGCATAGATGCCTTGTGATTCTTTTCACCATCTTTTCTTTTTCAGGGAGGTTGGAAATGGGGACAAATAGACAATGGCCACCTCAATCCAACTTTCCAATATATAAATATATAAATATAAATATATAGTATTCCATTAGTGGGAATTGCCTTTGGAGTAAGATAAGTATTCTGAAGGGGTTAACCAGAAAAAAAGAACTGCCTTATAATACCTGCCATCTATGATTATTATAATCTTGCAGACAAATATAATTACAGTGTGTGATGTCTGTTTATGTCTGTGAAAGCTTTGATTGTGTTCTCTTGTCTGCATTACACTGCAAAACAGCATAAACATTTATATTGTATAGTAACTCTAATCCAGTGCTAATGCCCTGAGCTATGGGTGTCACTTCAAATTGCCAAGATTTATGTGATACTTTTATCTGTCTTTTTCAGGTGAATTTGATGCTAGGACATGTAGTGGTATACTGATTTGTAGAATCTAGAAAGATTAATAGGCTGCAGAGAGGAGTGAAATTACTTATATAAGAGCACGTATTATAAAATCATAATTACTCCGGTTTCAGTATCTCATACAGAAATTAAGAGACAAGCTTTAGGAACTTTGAAATTATTGAAATATTAATATAGGACCTCTTGAATTTTACAGACAGAGTAGATTTTTACAGAACAGGTCATACACAAATTCATTATAACATTTTACCAATGTGCACACCACATTTAAAATAAAAGCTCTCAAGTTGCACAGACCACACCTCTATTCTTAAAAAATTCTGAGCACTAGAAGGCAAGAACCTAAAGAAATAGGTGAGTATTACATATATTTGTAATTGCTTTTTCTTTAATTTATGTACACTTTAGGAGGAAAATAGTCTGACAAAAGTGAACACAGGATTTGTATGCAGCTAATGCCATCTCTCAGCTTGAAATGATGTTGAATCTTTGGTCTAGAGATAGCCAGTTCAATAGTGTCATGGTTTAACCCCACCAGGAACCAAGCCCCAGGCAGCTGCTCACTCATTTCCCCAGCAGTGTGACTGGGGAGAAAATTGGAAGGGTAAAAGCTGGAAAAGTCATGGGTTGAGTTAAAGACTGATTAACTGGGGAAGCAAAAGCTGCACACACAGGCAAAGCAGAACAAGGAATTAATTCACCACTTCCCATGGGTAGGCAGGTATTCAGCCATCTCCAGGAGACCAGGACCCCCTCACACGTAATGGTGACTTGGGAACACAAACATCGTCCCTCCAAACATCCCCCCCTTCCTTCTTCTTCCCCTCACCTTATATACTGAGCATGATGTCACATCATCTGGAATATCCCTTCGGTCAGTTGGGATTACCTGCCCCTGCTGTGTCTCCATCCAACCTTCCAGCTACCCCCAACTTCCTCTCCAGCCTGGCAGTACAAAAAGCATAAAAGTGGCTCTGTGTAAGCCCTGCACAGCAATAACAAATACATCTCTATATTGTCATCACAGTGTTCAGCACTAATCCAAAACACAGCCCCATACTAGCCACCATAAAGAAAATTAACTCTGCGTCAGCCAAAACCAGCACAATAGCCAGACATTCATAGAGAGATAATAAGGAGACTCCAAAGTATATTCTCACACTATGTGATGCACATGTACAGGCCATATAAAGTGTCACATCCTATTTGATAGGTATGTGAGGTCACTAAGGGAAATAACGACACAGTGTGAATGCTCACTTCAGTGGGGCAATAAGTCACTCTCTGAGCAGTGCCCAAATCTGTGAGATCTGTGGTTTCCCACTTCCTGGCTGCAATCAGGGAATGAGAAAAGATGAACTGGAGGAAGCTGGTGCCAGAGCCCCTTCATGGGGTTTTGGCTGCTTGGACTCACTGACAGCAGCGCAGCTGTGCAGCCCGGATTCAGAGAGCTGTTTGAGGAGGAGCTGTGGGAAGCCTTAGCAGAGGCCATTCCCTTGCACTCAGGAGCTGCATTAAATCTGGGCAATTGCCCTTGTTCTCTTTCTGGGTGCACTGCGTCCATGCAGGTGCCCAGCCACATAGCTTACTGATCTGAACCTGACCCACTGGCCAGCACTGCCTGGCTTGCTTACTGCTTCTGGACTTGCCTGCTGTCCAACTTGATGACTGATTGTCCCCAGCCCTGCTCTGCCCTCCTTGTTCAGGTACAGTGGGACTTGTCTGTCAGGCCATTGCCCTGCTGCCCTTGATCTGGCTCACCACCGCGGCAGAACAGCATCCGGCTGCTTCTCCTTCTCCTTCAGAGCCCACTATGAATTTGACTGTTGCTGGAATAAGGAAACCCTCTGAAGAGGATAACTTTGTTTAAGCTAATTGTTCAACTTCTGTGGAACACAGCGTTTCCTTTGTGATACACATTTCTTTTGTGTCATTAGTGCCATTAAAATTTTGCAGGCCCATGAATGGAGAGGTTGATAAGTAGCACTTTTAATGAGACTCAGATAAAACTCCAATTACTTTGATATCCCAGTCTTCTCATATGTAATGTTTTTACTCTCATTTACATATATTCATTTGAAATTAAATATATAAGATCAAACCTCTGAGTGGCAATAATACAACGTTTCTAGACACTGTAGTAGCAGTGAAGGTACGTTCTCTATATCTCATTATACATGTAAATCAGAGCAAGTAACGTTGATATAGCACGAGCAGCGCCTTGATTCTTTCTATATAAACTTAGCATAGAGTCACAGAACTGCAGTAAGGCAAAATGAACATCCTCATTCATACTGTTTATATCCCAGCTTGCTCCATGTATATAGAAATAAGCTGAGACTTTTAAATTAAAGCAAGCTTTGGCACAAACCTCAAGCACACTCTACTAAGTGTGTTATTATTTTTTGTTTGTTTCTCATGATCTGGAATCCAATAACTAAGAATGTTTTAAGACAGGGGGAATTGCCTATATGAAAGTAAGACTACCATTTTGCCAAAAATGGTGCTTAATTTACCTTTGCAGCCCTTATTTGTTTGCAATTTGTAAATTTCCTCTTTACCTAAAATTAAACTGCATTTTCATGAATGGCCTTTCCATTTTTTGTATACCTATCATAATAAAAAGCTACAACCAAAGCTCAGATACAGACGATACAGCTAATGTCATGAAACACAATTTTTAAAGTTGCAAGCTAGTTTTCAGATCCTGAAAATTTCTAGGAAATACAGTAAATAGTTTTTATGCTGGTATTGGTTTGTATCATTTATGGACTTTGTAAATAAGTTGTATTCATCAGTTAGATACTATACAAACTCTCTAAATTAGATACTGGAACATAAAAGATGCATTGAGATTTGTGTCATACTGAAAAAGCCCAGTTTGCATTTTCCATGCAGCTTAGTCAGTCAGTAAATAAATTTAAACTGGAAAAATTTTTTTGAAAGTAAGGAGTATTGAATCCAAGAATATAGATTTTTCTGATGCAGTTTTTCAAAATGTTCTTTCTAACTGAAACCAGGAATAACAGACATAGGCAGTACAAATAAAAGAAGTATATATGCATCTGTTAATGAATCAAATACTTTGAAAATAATTTCTTTTAACACTTGAAGACTGCAAAAAGGAAGACAGATCTTATCTAAGGACAGGACAGTTCTTTTCTTGCTTTCTTAAGCCTCAGAATATGTTCAAGAACACAGTCAGAGAACAGAATGCTGGCGTGCCGTTTCGAAATAGTGCAAGTTCTGCACTTTCTGGATGGCAACAGCAGATTGTTTACACATGCTTACTGTGCATGCACCTGAATTCCTTTGTGCTTAGCAGGCTGGTGTTGCGGCATAGGAGAAATAATTATAACAAAAGCTACCCAAATGTTCAAGATGCCTTTCAACCAAGATCATCAAGATTCTCCTCTCTGGTCCTGTGCATGTACATATGTGCCTGTATGGAGAGACCCAGAGCATCTCAGCTGTTTGGTTTTTTAATATTGGTTGTGCATAACCTGTAAACACCTTCAGTATGTGAGTCCTCACTCTTATGTATATTGCTTGTTAAAAATTTTTATTGCAACTTTTCTGCCAAGCACAAGTAGGTCCAGCTTGAGAAAGATCTAATTAGTAATGAGTCTCAATGTATGCTCTATTTGAACACTTAACAGCAATATTTCATTTTTTAATGAAATGCAATAGTGTGAACCTTTGGCCGTGAAAGAACACACAAGATTGTTACTTGACTGCAAAGATAAGCAGCAACATAATTATGTCTTTCTCCACATCTGGAATGATTAAGTCCTTTTCTACTATTACTTCATTATATTTACACAAAAATACATATTGGTTTTAAAGTTGCAACCACTGGTGCTTTACCATTAAATAATACCAAAGCTCACCTTTCTACAAGTCTTAAAAAGAAGCTGCCTCACTCTAAGTGTCTAAGATGAATAATATTTTGTTAAAAGGAAAGCAGGGTGATTTGTCTTTGTTATTATGTAAAATTCACCAGCATAACAAAAAACAAATGAGGATAAATCAATAGGCAATATCAAAAATTAAAACTTCGTTCATAATAAAGAAAAAACCCTACATTTAAAGTAAATGTCTGGCTCATTAATGTGAAGCTGACCTAGCATTTTTTATTCCTGAGTCATACACAGAAACACTGCTGTGCAGTGGACTGTTAAGAGCATGAAAGTCTGACCATTTTGCAGATTTATGGAATCCCTGTAGGATTCTCTTGCTAAATATAAACTATATGCTATACTCACAGGCAGAGTCTTAAAACAACATTAATGCTGTGATATCAGCATCGCCAAGAAAGCACTGATACTTTGTTATTGCTAGGCAAGTCTCTAATTTCAAAACTTGAATGAAATCTCAGACTGTCTCTATCAAACACTTTGAAAATGACCCACAAAATTATTAGAAATTAATAGTTTTTAAAGTTTTATTTAATCACTTTCATTACCCTCACTCTAAGAGTGACTGAATGTAAAGAGTGCATGAAGGGAAAGCCATTTGTTTGCAGACAGCCTTGAATGTAAAGGTGATCTTGTAATTGGCTACAGGTTTAGCTTTTCCATCATCACCCTCACATGTGAAGGTCTTCAGTGTCTGTCAAAGCAACAGCCATTCTACTGACAGTTCACTGTATCTTCAGTCTATGCTAACTCTGCAGAAACAGTTGTAAAGAAAAAATCATTCTCTGAATTGTGTGCCAACTGTAGCTCATATATAGGATATAATTGATAACATGTGTCTGTTATCTATTATATGTTTATTTTCAACAGAATTGCATCTGGTTTCCATTTGCAAGACAGAGGCATGCTTGTGCACATATCTGGTAATGTTTTTTTCTTCATTAGCCTGGGACTTGAAATTATACTAATGCAGAATACTTTATTTCATCTTTTATTTTATTTCAGCTTTTTTACAGGAAAGACAGAAAGTGACCTTTTAAGTGAAATGTTTATTGTCTATGATTAGGGGGGAAGTAAGAAGAGGGACAGTGGAATACTTTAGCAGAGTCTCCATGAGTAATGACACTGTTCACAGCCCCCCATGAGTTACACAAACGTCAGGTCTCACCTCTGGAGACAGTAGACCCCACAGTCTTTCTGGTTGTTCTCTGGATCAGGTTGGAAGTCCCCTGCTCCCTCCAACAGTCAGCTCCTCCTGTGGTCTTCTCCTGAGGGAGACAAACAGGCAGACATGCGCACACATGGCTCTCTGGCCACTTCACCCCCTTGCAGAGTCTGGGGTGATCTTTGCTGCTGCTCACATGCTCAGCCAGTGGGTCCACATCCTCCAGTTACTGGCACCACAGACATACAGACCCTCCAACCCACAGTCTGGCTCCCGGTGGTACACCCAGAGCCCCATACACGCACATGCACACAGAATAGAGAGTCCTTCACCCAAGAAAGAGTAGGGAAGGAATTTAATAAGAAGATAGGACAGAGTGCATTTTTCAGGTACAAAGCATGGCAACACAAGCATACCCACAAGCAACTATTTATGTTACAGGCCCTTCTTATCCCTTTATTCGTCCTTTTTTCCCACACTTCCTCAAATCACCTAAATTCTTCCCTTTTCCTGCCATTAGTTCCTCCCCTAAACATCCCAGAGTAAATTCTGTGCAATCCTGAAATGCTCTTCTCCTTCATCTCATAATATGTCCCTTACCTTTAGGTAGCAAATATCAGGTGCTCCAGCATTGACTGGTCTTGATGGGTTTCACACCTGGAAAATGAGGCTCAGTCTGTCTCAGAACAGGTTTGACAGGATGCTTCTTCCTTTCCCGTCCCTAATTTGCATTTCTCAACTGGTTTTGTGCCCCTGTCCTCCTCTCATCACCTGGAGAGGGACATTTGAGTGGGCGATGGCTTCTGTGATGGGCCTGGAACAAACATCCCCCAACAGCCATCATTTCTTTGTGCTCATTTGAGCCTGCAGAGGAGCATGACATAATACATCCTACTAGTCTATATTAGAAAGGATTCAGCAGGCAAAGCATCCTCAAAACACATCATTCTCAGAACAGCACAGACAAGAAGTTGCTGGACCTTCAGTATGTCTTTGTGTAGTAACAGTAACTTACTCTGTACCAGATATAAGGACAACCCCCCTTACAACTTGCAATACTTGGGATTAGAATGTCATCAAGTGCAATAAATGGTTCCTAAAACTGTTACCTGTTATCATAAATAGAAGCAGAAGTTTTCTTACAATTGCCTGAGAATTTAGAGGTAAACTCTTAGTGCATATTTTGACTAAGGAAGCAGAAGAGACCAGTCCCAGCTAATTTGCTTGCAAAGTGAAAGTCTCATTGACCATCACACAGTTTAACTCAGTGGGAAACAGAAGGTGTATTGGAGTTTCAACTGTCAGTTTATAGACCTTCCAGACCTAGAGGGGATTTAGGACAGAGCTGTCCAAACTGTGCTGGGCCATTACTGATAATTCTATCACAATTCTGTCAAATCAATTGATCATGCTCATGAGGCTTCCTGCAATCTTTACTCTTGCAATTCAATCTGCTGCTGTTTGCATTTGCACTACTTTTGACTTTTAATTAATAATAACAGGCAGAACTCTCATTTGTCATCTTCGGTAACAGAATGATAGCAAATGAACTTTTCCAATTAAATTCTCAGTGATTTTTTGGGTGGCAAAATCAAGTGTTAATAAAAGAGTGCAAGAGAGTATTGAGGGAGAGAACCCTCAACCAAGGACAAGGCTATTCCTGAAGGGTACCTTTCACATGTATCTGCACTAGAAAGAACACAAAGAGTAGTCATTTCAAATACTTTCACGAAATATACGGAATGACTTTAGAAAACATAAATTGTCTATAGTTTAGGAGAAGATCTAGACTGTGAATGGAGATAACATTTTACAGGGTGACCTAAAGGGTGTCACAATTCCCTATCAATCTCTCAAATAAGTTCACATCTGCTATTGCTGAGATACAGTAAAATCTACAAGCTTCTAGATTTCCACAGATATTAATCATTCAATAACTAGCACAGAGAACTATTTGAATTTCATCACATTAAATCAATAAAAAGCACAGATATTACATTAAAATGTTGTTAGACGTCTGCTAGCATGAGTGAAACTAGTATTTGGCACAGGATGTTAAATTACATGACCTGGAAACGAGAAGCATTTAGAGATCCTGTATCAAATAATGTCTCTAGTACCTCCATTAAAATGGAACTATATAT
>NW_008239553.1:18923811-18952286 GCF_000691975.1 Corvus brachyrhynchos
CAACTATGAAAATAAAAGGTTCGTTGTAAACAAAGAATGAAAAATAAATAATTCTGAATGTATATAAATTAGTATTATGCTTTCCTGTTGAATTGATTTCAGTCCTGACAATTTTATCTCAAAAGATTACATCAATAATAAAAAAGGGTTTCAAAACACATTACTGAAGACATGTAAATGGCTTTGCAAATTTGAGTAACGTGAAAGATCAGCAGTTTCATTAGAGTAAAGAAGGACAGAGTAAAATACACAGAACAAGCTGAAGGAAAATATATGCCATAGATATTCAACCTAGGGAACACATTGATATGAGATACTACTAATGCCTGATGAATTTGAGACTTGAGAATTGTATAAAATTTCCTGTTAATGAACATAAATCAGCATATAGAAAGTTAACAAAAAGTTGTTTTCCTCTGATTAGATTATTTCAGGTATGCTTACTGTGGAGCCCTTCATGACTTCCCCTGAATCTGCCAATTTATAGAGGAAGGAACTGGACTAAAAGTGTAGCAAATTTCTAGTTCATAGTATATTTGTGATTGCATTTTACTACATAAATTTCCGAATATTCTGCTGAAGAAGGGTCAAACAGAAGCTTGATTTTTGCACCAATATATTGCATCCTGTCTGTTTCTGATCTCTCTGCCTTTGGAAACATGAAATCAAGAAATTTGCTGATTTTTCCTGCTTGGCAATTTTTTTCTTGTTTAGATATTCCTTTTTCTGTGTTCATTGTAACACAGAGATAAATACTATGAATACTTGAAAGTGGAAATACGCTGCAAAACACTTCAGCGTCTCTCTTTGGATGTTTCATATTGGGCCTCCCTCAGTCTCAAACCTTTCATAATCACGGTGCTTTACAGGAGAGAAATGTAATTTATTGTCACCAGAAACAACATCCTTAATACAGCACCATGAATGACTGCTGTCGCCGTTCAGTTGTATCTCATTTTCTGAGAACTAGTTCCAACAAAAACATCCTTTGTTCCCAAGAATGCACACATAGATCAAAGTATTAGCAAGGCTACCATAGCCGATCTCAACTCTAACATTCTGAATGTCTGAAATTATTATGATATTTTATTTATGTAAACACCCTTTTAAAACTTACAGATGAGTGTTAACCAGTTATTATGGTGTTTCACAAGATCTTTTTGCAAAGAAACCTCTCTCTGATGCTAGATAAAGCAAGATTTTTATTCCTCAGCTATACTGGTGGTTTCCAAAGGAGTGGTTACCCCAAATATCACTGACAAATCACAGTCTTGGGGTAAATTGCATGGTACTATCAGAATATTCGTAATTCATCACATTCTCTTTTATGTTTACTAACTTTGCTGTTGATCCATGAGTAGGATATCCTTCAATGAATGCAATCTATTTTTACAGCTGTTTTAAAATTGATTGGATTGTGGGCACACCTATTGAAATCAATCAACTAATTGAAGAAACAGAATGAGATTTTTATTATAGGGTTTCAGATAATACCAAGTCCCTTGTAAAAAGTTTATTTCTTCTCTTTGTTCTGCTTTTGGAAAACTATAACTGTGGGGTTTTTCAACTGTATAGGTCATAAGAATTACAAAGATTTCCAAAGCAAAATCACTGAATAATCCCTGACAGAGTGGCTTACAAAGGTATTTAGTCTGCTATATATCATCATCATCAGTGTTCTTTCACAGACACAGAAAGATATCCTTTAGCTATCTGCTCAAAGCAATTCAAATATTTCAGTTTTGATGATTATCTAACCATAGAACTTTTTAGCAAACCTCTTAGAATGAATGACACTACACAATACATCACACAGCCATTAAGGACAGAAACCATTTTTGTTAAAGTGATAACTAAAGTTGGTTTCTTACATCTGGGATTGAAATTCTGCTGCCCTGCTAAGTTCCTTTGGGTCAGTCAGTTCTAGAAGAGCACAAGACTCAAGGGATTTCAGCATTCATATCTTCATGAGGTGATGGTGCAAAAAAATAGCGATGCCATAGGGAAAACCAACTGGCTACAGCTGGCAAGTTGGAAAAACTTGGCATTTTTCTTTCAGAAACCTTGAGGCCTATTTGGTTACCTATGGACTGCTAAGGCACTAAAATTGATTTCAATGTAGATTTTCATATACCTCTCTCGTTTTCCAAGAAGCTTTTCTAGTGTCAAGAGATATGCATGAATTTAACTGTATTTTTTGAGTAATGCTCATTCATCTGAAATAGTTGCATTCATTTACATTCTGTAACTTTTGTGTGTTAAAATCCATCGTTTGAATATATCCGTGCTAATGCGTAATAAAAATGTGTAAACTTGTTTGGATACAAATATAATAAGAGAGTTAATTTATAATGCTCTCATAGGATTTTCAGCACTATCCACAATAACATCATCATAGCAAATTAGTGTACAGTGGTAGAACTAATACCAAATGAACTGCAAATCCTTCCACATTATCTAACTAGAATGATACACCAGTACATAACCCACAAGGGTCTGTCTAGTGTTTTGTTCCATATTTTGTTATTGATTTGCTTCATGAAATAGAAAAGAGACATCATATTTGAAGATGACACAGCTTAGGATGAGGTGCAAATATAACGGAAACCAAAATTGCATTCAAAAGGTTCTTCATAAACTGAAAAAGTGATGCTGCAAGGAGGCTACTGCTCTAAAGGAACAAATTTCAAAGTGTTACATATTAGCAGCAATGATCAGCTGTACAGACAGGGTATGGGCAGTACTAAGAGAGGGAGAACACGATTTACAGAAGTCTAATACCTTGTTGTTCAAGTCATGTGGAATTATACTTTTGGTCTGCCCAATATCAGCTAGAAAACTCCACCCAGTCTCTGAAAATGATAGTCAAATAAAGTTATGTACAGAGTCCAGAAAAGAGGAAGTAAAATGGACAGAGATCCAGAAAACATGACATGCAATTACAGGTTGGAAGGAAGTAGCTAAAAAAGCTGAGAAAAGGCAGTAAGGAAAGGAATGTTATTAACATGGCATATGCTGGATATGATGAGAAAGAATAGTCTGAAATTGCAGAAAATAAGAGTTAAACCAGACCTTACAAACTACCAAGTAATTATAAATTATAATAATATATTGCTGTAAATACATTTAGCAGATTGTAGAATCACCAGTAGCTACATGAACCTTAAAGACAGGTTTGATGGCTAAGTTCATCCCAAACTCCATATCACCCAAATTCAGTTGTAAGCACCCAGTCTTAACCAAAAACAAGTAAAGTGGCACAATCTTAATTAAAAATAAGCATTAATCCCAGCTGAAGGAGTTTGATTGTCAATTTATACATTTACATGTAATGTAAAGTACAGTTTATCTTTATAAATATGAAGGTAATAATGACTAACTTTAGGAGGTAGGAAAAAATATTTTCAATTTCATTTTGGTAGCGACTCACCTCTGAGCAACTGAGTATTTCAGCAGGTTATAACGCCCAGAAGTCCTTTGCATTTTCAAAGCTGGTAAGGGAAGGCAATGAAGTGGTGAAAGGAATATGAATAGCTCTCATAAATAATCTGCATAAAAATAATTACGGCTTGCCCCTGACAGATTCCTTTCCATTAATACACCTTGAAGATGCAGGCTTGTACCTCAGTCAGAAACCATGAACCATGTTTCAGCTTTAGTGCTAGACACAAATAGGGTGAGAAAAACTTTCAGAACTAACTACATAAAGCTGTAGTAATCTTTTCATTTCTGTACTATTGTCTCAAGACCCAGATTATCTTTCTATTTTGTAAATAAATATGCTTACTTCACCTTTATCTCAAACCAGGTGTATTTAGTTATTCTGTGAATGGAGATTTATTCCATTCCAAAGTATGTGCAGAACCTGCAGATAGGGACAATCAAGCACTTTAGCATTTCCTATCGTACTATTAGGAAACTGACATTGACCCTGCACTAACTGGAGAGCTTGTAAAGCAGGCATTTATAATCAAACAGTTTTTAGATGTCAACCAAAAAAATTGTTTAGAATCTGACAGACCATCTTTAAATCCATTCTGGGACGGTTTTAAGACTGGATTTCCGAAGGGTCTTGGAGAAGGCTAGAGCAGACTATTTCTTACAGTCTTTTCCTATTTTTCAAAAGCCTATGAGTATGCCTACTACACAGTCATATAGTATTAAAGCCTTGGTAGGTGACAGAGATTGTCTTTAATCCAATTTACACAAGCAGGAAGACCAAAAAAGATCTCACAGATTTTTAGAGCTATACAGGCTTTCTGGCATCCAGGATGCATGATCTCAGGCTCCATTATTCTAATGTCCTATTTCCTGATGTTTTTACCTCTACTATGTTCTCTCTCTCTCTGAAGTTAACACCACTTAATAAATGAATCTTACTGGAGACCTAGTTATGTTATTTTTCATCAAGTATGTTGGAAGGTCCTTGGTACATGCCTAAATTCATGTAGGATTAATCTTGTCCACAGTGGCTGTCACATTTTGTACGCCAAGGATACAGCCCAGATTCAACTGAAGTATCACAGACTAGTAAATCTGTATGAATGGCTGAACTGTGATTGCTGCCTCTGTAGAAATCCCTGGTCTTCAGAAAATTAAAGAAAATATGGCACTGCTAAGACTGAAGTGAGAAATTGACTAATTGACTACCATATCAAGATTTACCTAATTACCTATAAAAGAGCACAGTTTCTAAGGCATCCCCTCCAGAAAAAAAAACTTTGCTGAAAAAGATCATGGGTATTTCATTTAATAACCACTCTTTGTATGTTTTGGTCTTATTTTCTGAACTCTTTCATAAAGATAATTTGTAAACTAATTGATACTTTTGTAAAATATTTGAAAGTCCTTTTGAATAAGAAAATATGGGCATTGAAAGGAATTTAAGCAAAGTCTTTTTATTAATAGTATACTCAGTTACCATAGCTCAGCTGGCACATATTTAGTTCCACTGTGGTCTTTTTATTTTTAGTCCAAGGCTTTAGTTTCTTAAGCCAGACCTTGCAGCACTGAATGAAACAATTCAATAAAACCAATTTGGATACAATACTCAGAACTGGTACTTACTGCAATATCCAGTGTTGGGGACAGGCTGCCTGGAGTCCTGCCAATGCTGATTTAGCAGTATATGCCAGCTCAGTGAGTCAGAAACAGTTTTTACATGTGCCAGCTCAATTGTGCAAGGTTGCTCAGAAATCCCTTTCAATATCCAGGCAGAATAATTGCTGTATTTCCAATCTACTTTCCTTAGGAGAAAGGAACAAAGGAAAAGAGAAGCATCAATAGAACGGCTTTTACTATCAATTTTGTAGCCTGCTGTGGAAGGTCACTTTGAAAATATTTCACTCTAAGTGAATATTTAGGTCATGTGATAGTAGGTGCAGCTTTCTGACATTCAAGTATACAAGAGAGAAAAATAGTAATTGAAAAAATAACTGCTTTGAAACAGTAAAAATGAAAGTTTAAAAAGTCACTTTCCTAGGAAAAAAAAGTTTAGTGAAGACTAAGGAATGTACACACGTAGTTTGATGTGACTTTAGCCCACATATCGTAACTGAGAGCAAAAGAGAAAGATGAAGCACAGGTATGATCTTTTTAAACATGTTTTTAATGAAATGATGTGGTAAAGGTACAGCTGTATGAATATTAATTTCCCCTCAGTATAGAATGAGTTTGTAGAAAATTTCTGTTTTAGACCAATTCCTGTAGAGCCCCTCTGTTCACTATGAAATATGAAAACAGCATTTTTAAGAGCCATGTCAAAATACCTATTCATCATTTGCCTGGGACAGTGTCATTACTGATGGGCTGCAAAAAGAGCAAATGGTTATTTAGGAAGCCAGAACCCAATAGGAACAGGTTTCTCTTGTTTGACTTAAAAAATAGTAACTGGATAAGGGGATAAAATTCACATTATAATAGTAACTGAAACCAATAACCATCGCTTACTGAGTACCTATCACAAGACTGGTTCAGTGTAAAACAAAGAAAAGTTGCCATCTACTCAAATTTCCATATAATGAACTTAGAATTTCAGTACGAGAAACATTGTCTGAACACGCAAACCCATGTTCCCTACCCCAAATCAAGTTACAATAGCTGGACTAGGTGATTTGGGAAAAAAAAATCCTCCACTCCTAGGCTTTGAAACAATAATCAGTGTGATTAGTAACACTGTTTTTCTCCAATGCGTTTAAGAGTCAGATAACTTCCTGCTATTATTAACCTCTGAAAAATCCCTGTCAGCATTTTTGTACCAATCTCTCTTTCTTTTCTGCTTCCACCACTACTGACTCTAACAAAGCTGGCTGACCTTCCCATCGGAATTCCTTCTTGATGAGTTTTATATGCCAACTTCCTTTTATTTCATGTCTCCGTTTTACACAATATCAGGCAGGCTAAGTTCTAGTTTATGCCATTCTAATCACTTGAAACACTGAAAAAACAGTTACCTTTCATTTTCTCATAGACATTATTTACCTTTTACCCTTCTTCAAAAGGAAATACTCAATAACTCTTGACGACTGATGATGAGGTGCTTATAATAACCACTTAGATACTAACATTAAAACATCACCAAAAAAATATTACATAGTGACCCCAGTTCCTTCTTAAATATGGTTCACAACAAATACTGAAATAAAAATATGGGAATTTTTTTAAGTTTAAAATTATTTTCTCCTTGTTAGTCAAAATGAGCATTTTAACAAAATCGTCTATTTAGATTAAATTTCAGTAGAGTATAAATTTAAAACAATGTCAATACAAGTAGGGGGATTGCATGGGGTTAACCCACGATTGGATGGGGTTTGGGTCCCTTCAGCTTCTCCTGTGTAACACCTGCATTGAAAGACACACTCAAAAAAGGTAGGTCCAAAAAAGCGTTAAAAACAATAAAACCAAACATATCTTCAGGTAGAAAGAAATGGATATAAAAGCTGAATTTGGGAGTGTCCATATAATCTCTTTTCTACAGCTTTGGTTGTTCATAAACCTCATTACCACGATGCAAAATTTAGCTCATGATAGGAATTAAAATTTTCTCAGAGAAACTTAGCCTGAGGAATGTAGTAGGGGGTCACTGGAAAATATTGCATCATATAAAGATATTACAAGTGTCATAGTGACACACTGTGCCAGATTTGTGGTCTGGAGGTCTGTACAGATCATCTACTGAGCTGTTCAAATACATAACAGGGACACAGAGTGCTGTGGCCTCCTTTCAGGATGAAAACAAGGTTTTTATTGGAACTTTGAAATAACAGAGAGAAAAAACTTAGACTTCATTTCTGAATTATATGAATCTTTACCCAGGCATATATGATGTTCAAAGGCTACAGAGATCAGTAAACTTCAGCTTAATCAGGCATAATCTCAAACCCCAATATTAAAATAACTTGTGTGGTCATCTTTATTAATCAGAATTTTTCATTTTTTTCTATCGTGAACAAAGTCTTATTACTAATGAAATGTCACAAATCATTTCTGCACAGTTGCTGAGGAAAGTGAATGTGTCAGTCAAATAACTTCTGATATAAAGTATCTTTCTGCAATAGCAGCTTTGAAATGACTGACACAAAAGGGAAGGTTTGACCATGGCTGGCATGTGCAATACCAGGCACAGTGTGTTAATCATGTTGCCTGTATAGGTGGCAGGTTTTTATGAGATTTATATATGTATATGCAATTTAAGAAAAGAATAAATGTGAGAGCATGGAATTTTGATAGTGATGGATCACTGAATTCCCAAGTGTATAGGTGATATTCTCAAGAATTCCCAACATAAACATGTGACAATCATATAAACATTCCCATGCTCTAATCTCTTCCTGCATTAAAACTAGTGAAGAGTGGAGTAAATCCAGGAAATTAACTTGGAGGATATAAAACCATCATCCACTAAACAGAATTTTATTCCAAAACCTAAAATGTGTAAGATTAGGTGGCCATCAACCTGTAGAGGGAACAGACATACATAGTATAAGTGAGTTAACGTGCAATGGTTGGACTGTGAGAGACAATCCTATCCAGCCATTCTTTTCTCCCCATTCATCTTAAACTGTTTCTAGCTGCACTGGTGCTTTTTGTTCTTTTGAGGAAAGTAACCTAGGTTATATTGGAAATCAGTCAGAGCAAGAGGGAAGATTTTCCCCAATTATTATTAAAGGCATTTGATGAGAATAATTAGTTGGAAGTTAGCTGTGATGGGATAAGTAAAATCAGGTTCCAGAATGTGGTTGGGAATGAGCACCATGATCAAGGGATGTGATACACTTTGTTAGTAAAGCCTTTGCTGTTTCTTCTCTATATGGTATCTTTTTGGAAAAGAAAAATTTTGTATCACACTTCAAAGAGAAGAGCACTGAGTTTGTATAAGTGAGACAATTTCTTGTAGTGGCCCTTTGGGGGAACTCTCTGTGTGTATTTTCGGGTATATAAATTCAGGGATACTTTTTTCCTCCTGATTTTCCTTATCATTATGTATTATACTTATGTTACACTCTAATATACAATAACCTCTCTGTAGACAAAAGTTACTAGGAAAAAAAATATGTGTAAATTGTCTTATGTAGAATTTTCAGGGCTTAGATATAGAACTGCTCTTCAAAAATGTTTACACCAGTCTTGATTCTCCCTCTGATTTGCTATAAAATATCAAACTCAATGTTCCTGCCAGATTTTTCAGTAAGCATTTCTGTCCTTTTTAACAAGGCTCTTTTAAGATGTTGGAGCATGTCCTCTGCCATTTTCCCTACTACTCAGAAATCAAGATCCTTTTTCTACTGATTACACTCATATAATATAGTCCCACAGATCAGAAGAGGATGAGATCTGCTTGAGAGCTTTTGCAGTCACCAAAAGACCATGAGGCTTTCAGTTGCCTGTAGCTTGTCTTGCCAATTTGAGCAATAGCAATATTCTCATTCAGTAAGAAGACCCATAAAGCCTAATGTTTTCAGATTGCTCAGATGTTACAAGATAGGGCACCCCTGCTGCTGATTAGAGTCAGGTGAAATAATTCAAGTAAGTCAAAGTAATTATATCTGAAAGTTCTTGGCTGTAAAAGCCAAGATTGAATGTATGAATGGTAAGATTGTACCTTTGGGCTGGTTTGTGACAGTGGCAAACAAGCACTTTTTTATCCTTAGTGAAATCTGCTTACACTGGATAGACCTACCTACATATAAGGAAGCAATAAAGTAATGGTCCTGACAAATCTAAAATTCAAGGTTTGATTTTACAGATTAAATTTGAAGCTATTGAAACATAAAAATTTGAAGGAATTATTGGAATGGAGAGAATAAACACTGAAAACAAGGAATCTTCAAGTAGGATGACATTATTATTATTTAAATGAAGAACATACAGGATTACATCATAATCAAGGCTTTATGTGTGAACCCATACGGGCAAAAATGTATATATTTTTGCATTAAACTGACGAAAAATTTCAAATTTATCCGCTATAATTTTTTGGTTTTCAAGTACATATCTGTCAAGCTCATGATTACTAAATGCAGTTCTGTCACATTAAAAAAATGTATCTGTGACAAAGATGAGATGACTGTGAACAAGGCCAATGACACAGAGCTACACCAGGACAGAATAAAGCAGAAGGTTTGATAATGAGAGATTACACTTTCCAGCTATTCTTGAGGACCAGAGGGAGGGAATTATTTGTCTTATGCTGGCAGCAATTTCCCTAAACCATGTGAGATGGCATACCTCAAGCTGTTGCAAATGTAGGCAGAACAACCACAGGCCATGGCTCTTGGTTGGATCTAGGTTCCCCAGGGTATAAAATATATTGAAAAGGCTCCTAAATAGGGGATGAACACTTAATTTGACTGTTTGAATGGAAGTTCCGTATATTTTTTCAATCACTAACCCTTGTTCACAGCTCCCTTGAAGCTTAATAATCAATTCTGATTATTTTTTTTAAATTAGATTAGCTGCTCATGGTTACAGTTTTACAACTGTAACATATCAGATGTGTTAAGCAGAACTTCTGCACTGTCCCCCTTTTTAGGTTCTGTAAAGCTGCAATGGACAAAGGTTATTAAGTTCCTGCTGTGTTGAAGTTTCCTACAGGTTAGTTTTAATAAAATGTTTGTTTCTTCAGAAATGGGGCCAAATTAATCCCCAGTCCTTGCAAACTTTAAAGTTAAGCCAAGGTTTCCCCAAGAACATAGGAAAATAGAAATATATTAGTATTTATTTTGAGATATTTTATTAGCCCATGATTCATCATTTTTCTGTAAGGAAATTGTGGTTAATTGCAACACTTAAAGATTGCGTTGTGCATATTTCTGAAGTGATAATACTCATAGCTTTTTGTCCTTTATAATGTCACTACAAGGGAAAAAATCATTCAAAGTTTTCAGTTTTAGTGAACAAGAAACACCTTTATCAAAACACAAAACCATCTATTCTTATGCAAATTCTTGTCAGACATCTAAAAGACCCCTTTTGTCATTCCTCTACAGGAGCTGATTGATTCATGCTACTAGTTTAAAATATACATACAAATCAGAGCTCTAAGAAATTTTTTTTATAACATCAGATAATGTAAACTTTATCATAAAATACTTCACTATTATATATATTTTATTGCAATTCAAACCCAGTCAAGTGTTCTGTAAGGATAATGTGCCTTAGACTGAAGTAAGGTACTTATACTAAAAATGTACTGACTTTATCCACCTCATTCTGTGAAGGTAGATAAGAATGTAAATGTGTGTATGTGTGTCTGCTTGTGTGTGTATCATGCAGACCATTCATAAATTGTCATAAAGATTAGTCACCTAATTAGTTGCTACTACATATTATTTTTTAAAAGATCCAGATAGAAGATACATTGGCAAATGTTCAGACCATCTTTATGTTATTACATCTAACTGTAAACATCAACACATTTAATTATCATGCAAGCATGAACAATTATGCCATTACTTTGTAAACATACATGAAAGGTTATTCATCACTGCCATACATTATAAAATATTAGTAATATCATGAAAGACAACCATACCGAACTTCTACCCAGTCTCTGGTTTACTCATCATTTGAGAAGGTCACAATAATATGGTTAGGAACATACAAGATAGTCTTTTTCTGATGGAGAATATGTATCTGCTCTATCTGAAACACTGAGATTTATCTGTATTATTTTGTCATTAATTCCTCATTGAAATTACTTATAGAAGTTTATACATCCATATTTAGTCACGTACTTGACCCCACAGGAAGAAAAGAAAACATCTATTTCCCATCTGAAGAGGCCTCATAAAACCTGAATTATATGTGTTTCAAGGTATGGGGGAGAAAAGAATATAGGATCATAGAAGCCATAATGTGCTTTTTAGTTTGTTTGAAAGCAGATAAGCAGTAGGCTAACAAAAAAGTAGCAGTTTTATATTACCATTTTTACACATGCTCCTACACATAAAAGACACTAATTTTAGATCATATCTAGACTTGAGGTTGTCTAACACTTCACTATTTTAGTATTCAAATTTGACTTGCATTTAAATTTCCTAAAATTTCAAACTCTGGACCGAAATTCTCATGTCAGGTGTTGGCTGCTGAATATTTTTCAAATATTCAAATGCTACAAAAGCCTTTCATAAGGAGTTCTTAGCCTATGTCTGCTTTGAAGCAAAACCTTGGTTTTGTCCACCAAATACAGTGAAGTTTTGAACTTTTAGATGCTACAGTTCATCTTGTAGTAAGGAATCGTACTAGATCTTAGTAAGAAGCTTTTAGAATTGAGCAACATAATTTCCTGAACAATAAGCATGCTTAACATTGCATGACACTGTGTACTAGACATGCTTCAACTCTACCCAGCAGCCAACATGCACATACAGCCCAATGTATTCCAATTTAAATAGCCCAGAAGTGCTTTAGGCATGTCAGCTCCAAACTGCATCCATTCTAATACATAAATTCTAAAACACTTAGCCTGTGTTAAGACCACAGGCCTATTAGCTCCAGGGCATCAATCTGCCAACATAACTATATTATTTCCATCTTAATTGCTCCAGAATTTTTCTGTTGTGAGAAAAATACCTGTGAAGCATGCTGGGAATATGGCTATAACATCAGCTTGAAAACAACAGCCTATTATTTACCAGCTATTTTTCCAGATAAGCTACTAAAGTTCTGTGCTGTTGATTACATGCAAGATGCAACATGGTTACTTTGCAGATAATTTTTGCTATTTATTTTCTGGCATAAAAAAAAAAAGATCAGAAACTACATGTATTGCAGTGCAAGAATGTCAATTTTCTAAGTTCAAAACTTAGGAAACCCAAGAATTAAGGTTGATTCAGCAATGTTAATTCAGGCCTTACATGTATGTTGTATGTATGTTTAAGTTGTAAATCCTTATTTATTTGTTCTTGGAAGAAAATTTTCACATTTTGCCTGATTGAATAGACTACAGTCTGTTCTGGAAACATATCAAGGATAAAATGTGATGAAGAATAAAGATCAAGAAAACTGATTCATCCATCGTGTAACTAGGAAAGTCTGTAGGACCAGAGTGTGTCTGGAAACGGCAGGTGAAGGATAATGGATTTGAATTGTGACAGTGAGAACTGAATCTACCACAAGGTTCTAATGTGATGGTAATTGAG
Organism: Corvus brachyrhynchos; assembly: GCF_000691975.1. Lineage (NCBI taxonomy): Eukaryota > Metazoa > Chordata > Aves > Passeriformes > Corvidae > Corvus > Corvus brachyrhynchos. The sequence continues at coordinate 18,936,453 of NW_008239553.1, forward strand.
ATACTTAAATCAAAATTTTTATATGGCTGCTAATGACTGCTAAAAATGGCCACATTTTCTAGGTATCTATTTGAGTCATCCTTTGCAGATCCATACAAGTGCCAAGTGATCACAGCTGTGACTGAAATGAATTGGATCTATACTTGTTTTTTAAAATGCTCTGAAAATTCAGGCCCAAATGCATTCAATTAGCAAAATATTAGTGAAAACTTGATCATTTTAGCCTCTTTCAAATCTTTAATTTTTTGCAGAGATTCCTCAATATTTGGCAGAATTATTTTACAAGTTTTAATCATCTTAGATTTTTTTTGTTGTTTTGATGTAACTTACATAGGCAGACTTGAATGTTCAGACTCAAATGACCTATAACCCACCAAAGTATCTGTGCCTAGCGTCAAATTCAGAAATTATATCAATGCTTGCAATACTGTTTTCACTTGCAGTAAACCAATTGAGCCTCTGAATGAATTTAGCACTGTAATGTTAGACTGACTGTAAACCTTAGCTGGTTAAATGAAGTTTCAGATGGGCAGAGAGATGCTATTTCTATTGCATTATCCAGGAAGTTCACTTTCTTGCTTGTTTTCACTGTTCCTACACCCACTGGAAATGTGGAGTGTCTTCACCATTTTCAGAAACTTACAGACAGCATCATGCAAGGACATATGTTGAAGACTGAGATAATCAAGCATACATCAAAGATTTCAATTTCTGACCTCTGGGCTACTTCCAAGCTAGCTTTCATCTGAGATGTGTTTTTATTTTTTTAATTAATTAAATTAACTGACAGTTTATTTCCTGGTGGTAACAAGATCATATTTATAAACAGGATATATTCTGTATATCCTACTTTGCAGAAACAGAGTTTTAGTAGAAAAATTTGGCTGTTTCTAGATAATGAAAGAAATAAGCCTGGGAGGATCACAGAATCACAGAATGGTTGGGGCTGACAGGTCATTACTCCCACACCTTACTCAGGCAGGGTGAGCTAAAGCAGGTTGCTCAGGACCATGTCCAGCCACGTGTTAAGATTATCTCCACAGATGAAGACTCCACAACCTCACCATACAACATACCTGTGTTCAAGTCAGTTTATCTTTACTTCCACATTTTTTTCCTCTTCTTAAATTGTTTGAAGTCCTCCCTAATAAATGGTTATACCATCATAACATATTGCGGATGAATACTCATCTGTTTTCATCAACCTCTAACCTACTTCTAGGACAACTACTTTATTAAAACAAATGCAAATTAAACACAGTACCTTCCAATTCTGATAACCAGAAGCAGATTGAAGCCTTATGGAATTAAAGACACAATTATTTTGACTGAATTTAATTCCGTATTTGCAGACTTCTATTCACTGTACAGATTTAAATGGTATAGTCTGCATTTTCTACTCAGGTGCCAGGACTGTAAAGGTGTAATGCATGCTTAAACTTAATGGATTTTATCTCCATCGAATCCCAAAGCATTAAAGTTTCTCATGTTGCAAAGTTTCCCATGTTGCAAAGTTTCCATGTTTCACATGGTTGTTCTGCCATAGTAGAAGAGCTGGTGATTGTGGTCTGAGAAACAATGTTTTGAGCAGTTTTGTTGAATAACATCTGTTCTTCCTCAAAATTGAACTTTGAGCACTTACAATTATGACCATTTATAAATCAATAGTAGTATTCTTACTATGATGGGTTGCCAACTACATTCTTTTAAAAGTCTAACATATTTTCCAAGTTATTGCTGGATATCTGTTAGGTATTCCTCTTCCATCATTGCTCTAGGTAGGTTTTCTGAATTGTTTTGTGACTATCTTTTGCTCACCAACATATTGAAATATGGTTATAAAGTGTATGTCCTTCTTATAAAGCTGATAATTATTGGTTCTGATTAAATATTGTGAAAGATATTGTAGTAGTTCAGCAGACTATCCTCTCAGGGAGAATGAAGAGGTAGAAAAGCCTGTTTGTAGCAAACACAGGCAACCTTCCTGCATGCAAAATTCATCATTGCCTTCAAAGCTATATGCTCAGACTCTTCAGTCAGAAGTGGCAGTGCTGAATGGGGTATACATGTGTGAGGTTTAGGGCTATCGTGAGGTTTGGGCTTTATTAAAAAGGAAAGTGAGTTTTTAACCTAATTAAAAGCTTTGGTCTTTCAAGAGAATATAGAAAAAGAAAGAGAAGAGAGTAATACCCTAAGCCTCAAAGTGTCAGATGGAAGTTTCAGTGTTGAAGTGTTAGTCCTGAGTGTAAAATGATCAATCAGGAGGAAGGGAAATCATAACATGAGATGGGATAACATTTCTGAAGACAGAGCTTAATTTCTCTTGGAGACCTTAAGTATGAGCTAAAAATGGTTCAATTATGTTGTCAAAACTCAAACTAGAAAAAAATGTAAAATAAATCACATACAGAATTGATGGTGTGCATGTTGACGTAAGAGGACAAGGCTTGAGCTAGATGTGAATGAATGAATTTGAGAGTGAAGACAGGGAAGAGGTGACACAGTGATAAAAATTTTTCCAACCTGTCCTTACTACAAGGTGTCCCAGTTTTCTATTCTAGCACTGAAAGTAAGATGGAGAGTGCCCCCTTTTTCTTCTTTTTCTTTTTTTTTTCTGAATTCCTGGCCAACTTCCCTTTTCCCTGTACCAGAATGTTTCCCTGAGAACCCCTGAACACAACACCCCAGTTTTTCACTTTAAAAATATGATCAGTCTGCAAGAAGATAGAATCTGCAGATTGCTACTGACTTATCAGTTAGTTTGGCATCATTTTCCACATGACCTATCTTCGGAGATATTTTAACTCACATTCTGAGTGACACTTCCAAATGGAAACCTCGATGTTTAATGGTTGATTTTGCAGCACCAGACAGTCTCATAATTTTGATCTGAGTAACATCTTGGTCTGATGCTTTTCATATTTGCTATATTTGCTTTCATCTACACCAGTGTAAATATACTTGTATTGTGAAGTGTCTCAGTCTACTGACACACAATTTATTCTGAATACTATATCATGAAGGACAATAGAGGTTTGAAGTACACACCAAATTTCTAGAATGTGGGTAGTCTTTTCGTAATCATCCACCTTCATTAGCTGAAAGAATACTTATTATATCTATCTGACAGATAATTACTGATTTTCAGGCAAAATGATTCCAAATATCTGTCATCACAGCTAGAAATCTAGAATCTTATCAACAGTCTCCAGATGTAAATGTAGATTTGATGTTTTATGGATAGAGGCAGATGGTCAGAAAGGGAAATAAAACCACTGATCTTTGGCAGAAAATATAAAATAGATTCTGACTTTCTCATCCCTAGTTACCTAGGAATGACTTGGAAATTCCTTTTGAGCATAAGTCTAGCGGGAAGGAAAAAACACAATCTACATCCTCTTGGATCCTCAAACATTTGCCATCCTACTGGGATGATCCCTATTTTGGCAACAGAGGAAAAGTAAAATAAGTTTCTTTATCCGTTTGTGTCAGAGAGTATATTCCACTACCATTTGAAATGCAGGAAGAAATACCTCCACAATGATTAAGTCATAGTATTTAGCCTCCTAAAACAGCCTCTGGATGGAAGTGCAATGTGTTCCAATACAGTTTGCTTTCATATGTGCAATTTGTTTGTGACTCATGAGTCCCCATCAATATGCCTTCTGTAGAAGATGTTATAAATGCCATCAATCCTTTATTTGTATTTGAATCTCATGCATAAGGCACTGAGATTTCATAAGATACCAAGCAGATTTTGAGAGGACAGCAGTTTTCATCTTTGGGGAAAAAAAAAAATCATGTATGAGCAAGATTTTAGTGAAAAGTCAATATGAAAGAGCAACAGAAATTCCTGACAAAGCACCCTCCCCTTGAATCCCTCCCACTGCTTCTCCGTTGTCATCCTTCTTAAGTATCACCTCTCCTTTCCATCAGGACTGGCACTCAAGAATAACAGATGGCAGCCTCAAGATTGTAGCACCCTTTAATGTCTGCCCTTTACTGTCTGGCAAAAGTGTTGACATTTCTGCCTTGAATGAGAACTGAAAACATGTAAAAATATATTCAACATGAACAGTCAGTGTCTAAGATGTTGTTTACACACTGCTAATGGGCTTTGACTTTAATAGAATGATCCTTAGGTCTGCAGAACCCACAGTCAGGTGTGAACTGGATATTTTCTTCTGTTATTTCCCTTACATTAGAGAAATAACCAGTCTTACTGCCCATGGACTCAAGAGCTGTCCCTACTATTTCCATCTGCAAATAAGAATGCACTGTTGTGGGTTTTCTTGCAAGCATCAACCAACCTCTGGGAGTATAACCTCCTAGAACTGTCCCCAGGAAACTCTGCCTCCTCCTCTGGTAATAGTTGCTGAATGGGTAGAAAGAGATGAAATGAGACGCTCCAGTGCTATTACACATTGGAGTCTTAAGCAGTTACTGAACTTTGATATTCGTCATCATGGGATTTTGTCTTTAGTAGTGTATTGATGATCAGAAGGTAAATTGTACAAATGCCTCTTCATTGCTGAAAGCAAAGTTTATTTATTTGTTTGCAGAACTGAGCACAGAGCGAATTGTTCCTTTCTAAGAGCAATCTTCAGGGAAATCTCTGGAATTTTTTTTTTCTGAAGTACTCAAAATAGGTACCCAAATCCATAAGTTCAGTATTTTCTGTAAAACATCAAAGAATCTCAAAGTAGTACAGTGGAGCAGAGTTACATCATGGTATTGGGCACTGGCTGAATGCACCTCTGGCACTTTTGAAGAAAGCACCACAACTCCTGCAACTCATTTACAGCACTGATTTATTTCTGGTGGACATTAAAAAACCCCTGTCTCCGCTTCATCATAAACTATTAGATAGCTATTTCTATAATTTTTTGAGACAGCATATCATGTTTTATATGTTTGCAGAGTTTTCTTTTTTGTTGTTATTTGTCTTTTAATTATTCCCAGTTGTTATGAGGCAGAAAAACCCTATTTAACAAAATACATGGTTCTTTGATCCTCAAATATGTGGAACAATTCAAGTCAAACAGGTGACAAAATACAGGACAATTTACCAACAAATCCCTCAGATTGATGTATACTGCTTAAAGATTTAGCACAGAAGGACTGCATATGTCTGGGAAATGAGTACTACTTTCTGCTTGCGAACCCTGTATTTTGACAGGCCATATTGTCTTGAGATAAAACGTCAGAAAAAGAATGAATAATTTAATCAGAAATAAATGAGACAAATTGTATAAGGGACAGTACATGGATTTCCTTCTTGAAAGCTGAAGTCTAACCATGCTTCACATGACTGGACAACCATTCCACACTAAACAGTGAGCTGATCAGAATGAGGTTTCTTCCTGCTAGTTTTTAAACCAAACAAATAAAATATTCAGATTGCTGGCAGATGCAGGGAGATATTCTGTGGATTTAAGGAGGCACACAGCTTTTAACGCCCTTACTAAAAGTCTGCAAGGTGATTTTAAAATTAAAACTATTACCCAACTGATTTGAAAAATTTTAAGAGTTTCTTTTTTATTCAACAAAACAATGAAAAGGATAGGTTTCACTTCTATAAAAATATTACAAGACTTACTTTTTGTATGCAAGTTTTTATCTGAAATAATATTCCATACAACTTGATATTCTGAAAAAATTGAATACTTCTGTACTTCATTAGACATCTCCCTTCTCTTCCTCAGCAGCATGAAAAGCTGTAGCACAGGATTATTTTTAGATGGAGTGAGCAGCATGAGAAAATCTGTGCCTTATTTAGGAAAAAATACATATATTAAGAATTAAATGTGAATGGTCTCTTTTGATCAAAAGAGTTGGAATAAGCATGTGGGCCACAAATGTCTGATGTCGAGGCATGCTATTCCCGAATTTCCTAACTGTTCTTTCATATTTCAAACGCTGTTTTATTTCATCTTCACGTTAGGACATACTGAGTGATAGGGTTAGAGAGAACTAGTGGTTTTAAATTTGCACGTGTAAACCCTGTTTATTGATATTTTGCTGACATCTAGTGGTGACAAACCTGTTAGCCAGATTTCTGTCCTGTGCTGATGCAGCAGGATCATCGCTTTATGAAGAATGTTTGTAACTGAGGGTTTAAAACTGGCATTTCATAAGCTGCAAACGAAAATGCTCAGCAACCATCCTCTTCTTTTACTGCCTAATCAAAGGGAACTGCTAACTTCTGGTACTTTCAAATACAAAGGAACTGTTATTCTTGTAGATTGTTTTAGAATTTCAAAGTCAGGTTCCATTAACATTGTCCAAAGCAGTAGCAAAATAGAAAACTAGAACCGGGGTTAGATGGTGCCATAGAGAAACCTTGATAGCCAGCCTGTTCTTCAGTCTCCACCCGCTGCCAACAAGTTAAAAATATTGTGTGCAAATTGGAAGTGTTTGCCTGCAATAAAGAAATACCTGGTGCTGACAGAGTCGCATGGTGGTTTGGGATGTGTCTAAATCAAAGAGAACAAATCTCAGCTGCCCTAGTTGTGAATACTAAACCAGTTACATATATTAGATAGCTGCCTTTGTTAGAATTCACATCCATATCTGCAAAATCAGTCTCAGGCCCAATGTATGCAATAAAATAAAAAAAGGAATCAAGCTGTGAGAATTCTCTTTTCTCTCCCTCAGAGAATTAGTGTTGAATAGAGATACTTTGGTTGAACAGCACTATTTTCTACAACACAAATGTTTTATTTTTAATAAATATTTATGAGGAGTTGGCAGGGGAGAAAGAGGTTATATTTTGATGATTAGAAAAAACAGTGATTCAGTAAATGACATTAAGCTACTGGCTTTTCTGCTTTTGTTTCAAAACTATGAATATGTAGTGAGAGAGCGTGTGAGTGTGTGTGTGTGTGTGTGTGTGTGTGTGTGTTTGAAAGAGAGTGTGTGAGACAGGTGGCAGCAGGGTTGCTATAGCAATTACTTGTCACTAATGATAGGAGGGTAATTACTGCAGCAAATTCCCACATAGCTATTCAGCACACAAGTTAGACTATTTCCCATCCTAAAATATTCTTTCTGTATGTGCAAGATTACCTTTTTCACCAGATGGCTACCCAGCTACATTTCTAAAATTTATAATAGTGTAAAACCAGAAGTTCATTAATTATGGTCTGAATGGAATCAGAATATAGCCACCACCATCAATTTTGAAAGATGTAGTGTCTTTTGGGGTATACTTTTCTTTAGATGCAACACAAAATTTTGTTTGTTGGAACGCTTTTCATAAGTTCAATGTCAAAAGCATATTGAGGTCACCTTCAATGCTGCATTCAAGAAATTGAGATTAGTACGTGATTGAGGCTGACTCATTTAATTGCACAAGATGTAAATCAGGTTTTTCTGCAGTGAACTAATAAAATTAAACTATTAATAACTGTACAAACAACTCCAAATCGGGCCATGTTTGAAGGAAAATAGATTCAGGCACTGAGAGAGTCATTGGGAGAGTTTCTTTGCAACATCATCATTAGTATATTTTTCATTTCCTCTCTTTCCATTATTTGTAGCTTAACAGTGGCTTATCATCTCCTGCAGATCAGAAAAAACGCTACATTTCTCTTCATCTTTAGGCTGCTTCAATCTGCAGTGTTAGAAACATTTCCAAACTAACAGAACTGAAGCAACTTCTTTCCTAATATATATAATGAAAACACTTATTTTGTGTAATCGGCACTAATAAAATGGTCTCAAAGGTGTCTATCTAATTTACACAAAAACATGATGTTACCTGAGCCACAGTATTCCTTAATGATTCACTTTTCTTTAATGATTCTCTTCATCCTTTTATTACCTCTCATTTATTACCTTTCATTGAAATGAAATGAAAATATGGTTTACGGGCATTACCTCTTAATTAACTGCTGGCAAATATGTAGAATTACAAGCTACTGTAGAGAGTTCATTTTTGCCCCCCAGTTGGCTGGACTGTGATGACTTCAGAGAATACGTAATATTTTCTCTCTTTCCAAGATGAAGTAATGAATTTCAGAACTAGGAGCTGGAAATACAGCACTTAGGCTTCCTAGGTGGATGAGATTATCTACTATGCCATAATTAACAACCATTTCATGCATTCCTAAAGTGTATTTCTCTTTGATTCACTTGTTATGAAAAAACTGTGCATCTCTGGCTATTCATATTAAAAACAGTACAAATCTGCTTACCTAGGCTTTGCTCATTTTCCATCCATCAAACAAAGTATTGATAATTTTTTTGTATCTGCAACAGTTAATTTTATTAATGCAAAAAAAGATAACTTTCATTTGGTGTACTAATATTGCTAGAAAAAACCCTTATAAAATGCAACTGTTTTCAGATATTTTTTAGTACTATTGAGTTATTTCAATTCCTTGATAAAAGTAGGTGAATATGCTGAAAGTTAAAATCCACTTGTCAGCTGCTGACCTTGTACAGTAAGTAAAATAGTACTTGCTGTTACAATATAAATAATTGTATAAATAGGTATTGTTTAAATAGGGACTATCACAATTTTGTTTCTTTTATTTATGTCTCAGGTGAAGGTTGATTTATAATCTGCTTCTGATGTGTAAATCAGTAAATCTTATGAATCATTTTATCCTCAAAGACAGCACTTGAATTCCAAGAATTTAATGAAAAGCATTTTCCATTTTTCTCACTAAAAATACATAGCTTGGTGCCAATTAAAATTCAGTGCACAGTGTATCCGGTAACCCTGATAATCAGTAAAAACATGTCAGAGAGCAAAATGGTTTCTCCAACTGAATGGAAATTTCAGTGAGCAGTTAAACTACAATAGGAAGAAATTCATTACTGGAATACCTTGCTGCCTTACAGCAGTTGAAAAGGTGATTAAAGAAATAAGGACACGAAACCATATAAAATCCTGGCAAAAGTGGCAGCGAGGACAATGACACATATTTCAGCTTGTACCAATACTTACTTTGGCTCAGAACATCAACACAACATATTGATCCGACTGCTACATGTTAGATCAGTGTACAAGAATGACAATTTCTTCCCTGAACCCCCACACTGGTTTTATTTTTTCAGCTCTTTGACTCTTGTGGACTTGAGTTCAAGTCCCAAATGGATTTCTGATCAGCAGGGTAGCTGATTTCAGAATACAGAGAGAGAGAAAATGTGTAAACTTCGTGAAGTACTCCACAAGCTCCAGCTTGCAAAGCTCACAGAGATTGCAGCCCATCCAGCTCACAAGCTCTCACCTAATACAACATGCTGTAAGTTGTGAAGAAATGTGTTTAAGTATAAATAGTCTCTACTGGCTTCAGGAAGTAAAACTGTTCCCTTAGTTTAGTCAACACATTGCTTGCTGGGGAAGCTGAGAGGCCGATGTCCTAGGCTCACCAGCAATTTCTCCCTGTAAAATGAAAGTTAGCAATAATTGTGTGTATAATATTGTCTATTAGGTGGTGCATAAGGGCTTGCATTGTATGTACATACTGTAATTGTATAGAAAACATTACAGAGTGAGCCTGCTTTTAGCTTGATGCCTCATACAGTGGTAATTAAGGAGAACAGTCTTTCGATTTGCTACTATTTGCAGTTCTGCAGGAAAACTAGGTTTAGGCTATCTTGTGCTGTGCATTGTTGCCATGTTTAATCTTCTGATTCTCTATGAACAATTACATGTGACACCTATGGGGAATTTAATTGCTCTGCTCCTGCCTCTATGGCAATTGTAATTATGGTGCAGTACTATTGGGGGGGGGGAGGGGTGGAGCAGGGAGGAGAGAAAAAAATGGTGTTTTTTTAGAATATAGCACTGAATAATGCCAAGGTTATATTTATACAACAGCATAGCTCCAAGAATTAGCTTCCAGAATTAACCCTGTGTTTCTTTTCATGAGAGGCTAGACAAAATAAAAGCATTGGTTATTGCGGATATTCTCATGTAAAGCTTTCCATTCAAGCCTATCAAATGCGTGTATCCTCCCAACATATGTGGGAGTTATCACAGCTTCTTTTTTTCCCCCCTCCTTCTCCAGCTGAGGAAACTAAGGCACAGAAATGTTCTGCCTGATTTGTCTTTATGAAAAATCCAAAGGAGAGCAAATTAGTATGTGAGAAATTTTGAATTTCTAGCATTTCCAAGCTCCTTTTTCTTTTAGTGGATGCAGCTTTGAAGGAAACATAATGGGCAAAACACATGGCTTTTTAAGCTATAGGACCTTAAAAAAGTCTGTGAAATGGAACATTATAAATGCATAAATGTTGCTGTGCACTATTCTGCAGATAAATCCTGTTGAGCAGAATTGAAGATGTCATTGTCTGAATCACACTGTATGATCCCAACCAAAGGAAGTTGTAGACAGTGTTATGCTATTGCATTCTGAAGGAAATTTTAAAGAGAATCCAAAAAGCAGTGCTGTATTAGAACTTCTTTTGTTCCTTATAAAAAAAGGAAAAAATTATCTCTGCTTCATTTGCAGCAAGGCCTTTTGATTTCTTTTATCATCTTGATGATTTTCAGAACTGATCTTGATGGCAATTCAGTTAGAAATTAAACTGTCATCGAGGAGTCCTCCAGTGGCTTTACAAGTTAACACTCTTGGAGAAGTGGTGTACAGATTAAATCAGGACAAATGCTCCACGGAATAGAGGCCATTCTGGCTAAAGACCTCATTTAATAATAATGCAGAGGCTTATTTGTCTTAAATAAACACTAACCATGCAGAAGTGAAATGCACTCACAATTCTTCATAAACCACCTGTTCACCTTCAGCACCTGTAATAGTCCCCCTAAAATGAAACAAAACATGGCCAAATGTAACCTATAGATAGCAAAAAGCCAACCCACAGCTTTGGTATAATTATACTGTACAAGAAATACAGATTTAAGATAACTACTAGGTTTTTCTCTTTGCAGTCTAACCAACATAAGTTTAGTCATGCCAGAGAAGGTATAATGCTATAATTGCCTGTATGAATCTTGGTAGACAATGTGCTGCAGAAGTGAAGGTGCACAGTACATACCCCTGCAGATCTGCTGCTGTGATTAACCTGAGAAATTTTTTATGAAAAAGAAAGTAACTAAGAGAAACGTGTTTTCTTCAGATAATTATCAACTTCTTTTGATACTGACATCAACAGAACTGACAAGATCTCTTTGAACATCAAGATTACCTTTCTGTGCATTCTTTCTTATCAAAAGAAAAAAATACCTACATTGACATGTTAAGCTTTTCCCAATTTTCCTCTTAAAGAAGCAAAGGAGTTGATGGAAGATCTTTTCTAGACCAAAGGGAATGATTCTTTTACAAGAGCCAGTCTAATTTTTTCCACAAAATACCTTTTTTTTCTCTCAGTTATGAAAACAGCTAGCCTTTTCACTGAATAGTAGTTCCATGTGTGAACTACGCATATCCATTCTCCCCACTGTGTATTTAAGTTGTAAAAGACTTCTGGACTGGTACAAGACCAGTCAGGTTTTCCACTCAGAAAACAATCTGTGTGTTCACAGCCAATGTGATTATCTCCTTGAGAAGTCAGCACATGGGAACTGTCATTTGAAGACCTGCATTTTGCCACCATCTGGCCAAACAACATTGAATAAGTCACTTGCAGTCTTTGTTCTTTGAATTTCTCATTTATAAAGCTATTATCAACCAATATTTGCACAAATTCTTTTGCGCTTCTGTTGTACATTTAAAGTCATTTTTGTCTTTAAAGTCATTAAATGCCTTAAAACCATTTTCTGGCCTTGTTTTCTCCAAATTTACATATCTAACCCTCAGTCTAGCCCGAACTGCATCCCTTGTTTTGCAATGTGAACAGTGCAGGTATAGTACAAAAGAGAAGAGACTCCAAACAGTGAATCTGAATGCACTTTTAAACATACTTTTCCATTGCAGATATTTACAAATGAAACCCTGTAATGCAGCATTTAATTCCCACAAGAAGTGTTATACTCATTATATCTTCTGTCCGTATACAAGCTTCTGCTGTGTTAGTTGTATTGCCATTTTCAGCAGGGACTCAGAAGAGAGAAAGGATAGGAACTCAGACAGAATTACTAAACTGAAACACAAAGATAATGAACTCTAATGCAACAGGACAGCAAATTAAAAGACTGGGAAGTTGTTAGCCCTTGCAAAAATAGGAAGAAAAAGAGCTTTATTCCATACTTTTGAAGCATTCTTCAAAGCTCAGAGAGCCTACTAAACGAAGCAGTCCAGTTAATCTGCCTAGAGCTCCTCAGTTTGGCTCTCTTTACAAAAGAAATTCAAGCAGACATTTTTAAGAGCAATTATTTTTTTATGAAAAGGAAATAACTAAGACCTAGAAAGGCACATTAGGGGCTACAAGACACACCAATCAGGAAATGGTTTAAGATGCCCATTCAGCTCAATTTGTTTTAAAGTATTTCAAACCCCCTGAATACAGCAAATTCTACAAATAACCAAGTGGCTGGGAGACATAGTGCATACTGCCAAGCAGATTTAAATGCAAAACCAAGACTCCTGTTTCCCAAAGCTGTGGAGGGTGATTATAACATTGTCTAGTCTTAAGGCAAAATTAGTCTCTCTGTTTCTCTGTATTTCCCTACCAGAGTCCTAATGTTCCCCTTCTGTGCAAATATATCTACAAAAGAACAAACTTATATAGAAAATTGGTAGTTCCAAAAATGGCATGGATTTGGCAAAATTGTGCCCTGGTTCACAACATTATCAGATAGAAATAGTCAAGCATTATAAAACACCTCCTGTCCTTTCCTTTGGGATCAAAATTAAAAATACTTAAAATTATGCGTTTAATAACATTTTCCAATTTTATTTACTTTTCATTTTGAAAACCTTATGAAAATCTTTATAACACCTTAATTTTTTTTTAGAAATATGGAGTCTATGAATCTGTCTTTTATTTTAAAAAATCCTCAGATTCCCTCTCTATCCAAATAATTTTAGCAGCTGAAATATACAGAAATGCATCATGTATCACAAGGCTGTGAAAAAAAAATGGAAGATGACAATATTGGATCCATTCCCTGCACTTTAGTTCCATTGTTCCAGAAGTTTATGGGTACTGTCATATGAAAGGGTACAAACCTATTATAATACTGACTTTTCAAGTAACTAGCGTTCTGAAAATGTTCTGACACTTACCTGGGACTGGGGGAATTTTCTTTTTATTCTGGAAAAAATAAATTCTCTAAATCTCTTAGTCTGGATAGGAACTTAAGAACTAAAAGAAATTAAGGCAATGTTTCCAGATTTTTGTAGGGGGAAAAAAAAAGAACTATCACTCAGGAAATCAGATACTCAGCTGTGTCTGCAGGTTATGGAAAGCTACAACATAATCTTTCTGCAGAATGAGAGTCCTTTGCAAGGCTTGCAAGACAGAATAATTCAGAATATTTCTAAGAGTATTGATTTTCTTTCCTATTACCCACATTTCTGATTTTAAAAGCCTACACAATAATGGTGAAATATATGAGGCTTAAAACCCAGTAAAAGCTGCATAAGGAATCCCTGATTTCTGATCAAAGGCAAGCTATTTGAGAAATGTCATGAGCAACCACAACTATTTGAAAGATAAACTAAAACCGTCTATTGAGAGATAACGTGTGAAATAACATCTTTTAAATAAAAAATACTAAATGGGCTTTAAAGCAGAATATGAATATAGTTAAATGACAAATATCAGATTTGTTTCTAAGACATAGGGAAACAATTCCAGAGATTTTCAGCGAAGAAGCACAGAGTGACACATAATAAAACCAGTCAGCTTCCACATTTCAGCACGAGTTTCACCACAAAATGCAAAGAATAGAAGGAATGTATTAATAAGCATGTAACTACAAGACAAAGCCGTTGTGATGACTGCAGTTGTGCAGAAAAAGATTCTTTATTGGATTTCATAAAAATCAAAAATAAAAAGTTGTTCTTGAGATCACATATGTGTGATATAGGAAGCAAATTAATATCAAAGATGGGTCAGGAAATATGATGATCTGGTGGAAAAAGGTAGAATTGTGCCTCTTTTATATGTCAGTGCATGTTGCAAATTCACAGTGGCACTTTTCTAGAATACTGTCCATCCTTTTGATTGTGAGACAAAAGTTTCTGAGGGGAAAACCCAAAGTGCGTTCTCATTATCTGAAGAAAAATGTGGGGAAGAAAAACACCTTAACTAGCTTAATGACATCCAAAATTACGATATGTAGAATATGTATAATACTGAAAACCTTGTGAAACACCTGTATTACATGTAAGATTTCATAACCATTCACAGTACGTAAAAGCTCACCATGACTGAATTCTCAATCATGTGACTGGAATATCAGTGTTTACCACAATAAAGTGAACTATTCAAGAAGAGCTCTAAGTGAACACTTTTCCTTACACAGAATAGCTGCTACCAAGGATAAGGGACTAAACTTTCCACCCCAACAGGTAGAACACAGTTACCAGACATGGGTGTGAAAACAGAACTACAGCAAGAATTATAATTGCGTGTAGAAGAAAAGTTGTGACTTTAACCTTTCAAAGTAATGGTGAAGTGATTCATTCCATGGTCATGATAGCTATTCTTGCAGAACAGTATGGTCACACTCATTCCTGAGGATCAGTCCTGCAGAAAACACCAAAGCTAAAGAAAACTAAAGCTTACAATGTTTACAGGTAAGTCAGGATACTCAAAATACTACAGCCCAAGTTCCTTCACTGAGAAATTGTTCCCTTATCACTAATAGCAAAAGTCATGGCACACACAGCAAAGAAATGCTATGATAGAAGCCTAGATGGTTTGGATTCAATATTTAAACCCTATGAACAAATGTACAGTGGAACATAGAATCACTTTGGCTACAAATATGCCTGTCTGCGGGATAGTTATATCGAAGTGATTTTATTGGGTATTTGTTGCTATTTCTATCTGGCATTATGTTTAGGTTTCACTTGCAGTAAATGGTAAGCAGAATGAAGCCTCAACTTAAATGTTCAATTAGTTTTATTTAAGCATTAAAAGAATTTCCTGATTCATGGAATCTAGTTTCATTTGAGCCAGATTTTATATATATTTGTCATTATCTTTTCCTATCCTTCAAATAATGTTTCAAGAAAAATGTTTATAAAACCTCATTTTGTTCTGCTAACCCTGCAAACTAAATATGTTTCATTTATTTTTAAATTAAGTGAAAATTAGCCAGGTGTGATAGATAAGTTTTCTATACACAGGTCTAAATATTGACAAAAGGAGACGTGTCACTGGAAAAATCATCAGTCTAGCAATTATCACGTTATCATGTTAAGTGGAAAAAGATGTGAAACTTCCAAATGTGTCAATACAGATTATTTCATTTCTACCAGCTATCAGCTATACTGTGAACATCAGTGCCTTAGCGTCTACTCAGAAGCAAGTCGGTTTCTGCAAGTAAATATCTTAATGTGACATCAGGAATTGTCAAATCTCTGGCAAAACCATGCATATGCTCTTCAGAAATGGTCTGCCAAGCAAATATTAGACATTTCTAGAAGGTCAGACAGTACAGAGGTAGAGCCAGAGGCCCAGAACTGGAACAACCAGACTGCAAGAGCTGTCTTTCTCACAGGCATGGCAATGATTTTCAGCTCCAAATGTGAGTAGAGAGGGAACAGAGGAGAAGGAGCTGCTCACCATGTCCCCATAGAGGAAGTAGCAGCAAAAACATGCTACAACTTCTTTTAATAGCAAGTCCAAAAGCCAGCTGTGATTTTGACAGCTGGTTCTTCCAAATTAAATTACATCTCCTTCAGCACAGTCTTGGCAGTTTTATATTTCCTTCCCTAAAACTGGAAATTTTGGCAGCCACAAAAGAAA
>NW_008239553.1:18952332-18953638 GCF_000691975.1 Corvus brachyrhynchos
CTACACATTAATAATTTCTCCTATGAGGAATGTATTTGTCATTTTCATAATCTAGTCGAAATCACATTATTTGCAAGTCAGTTTAACCTTTTCTACCACTGCTGTCCATCAAAAAATGTTTCAAGAAGTTAAATTAAGGTGCATTGATTAAAGAGCAGCTGACAAAGCAAGGAAGATAGAATGACGATCCTTGTAGCTGAACAGGGTGCATTTAAAGCACATATTTTTCTTTACAATGTAAATAATTAATTTCAAGAGCCTTGAGTAGACTAGTGTCTAAACTAGCGTTCAAGTTTCAACTCTTTCTCTTATCAAAAATAGCACTGATAATTTCATAGCAGCTTATGAGAGCCACAACTCACAGAATTCATTATTTTGGAGGGAGGTCTTAGAGAAAGTTCTCAACCCAGTGAGAAAAAACAGCATGATAACAGGACACTTGAGACGAATAACACTTTCTTGCAAGGATCTTGCAATGTTGCAAAATGTTGGATCTTGAAAAAAACCTCTCTCAATGATTTTTGAGTGGTCTTGGAGAGGTCCCAGCTGACTGGAAGCTGGCAAATGTTACTCCAATTTTCAAGAAGGGCAAGAAGGAGGAGCCTAGAAAATACAGGCCTGTCAGTCTCATTTCAGAGCCTGCTAAAGTTAAGGAAACATTATTCTGGAGCCATTGAAAAACACTTGAAAGACTACACAGTCACTGGTCACAGCCAGCACAGCTTCATGAGAAGAGGGACCTGTTTATCAAGCCTGATTTCCTTTTATGACAAGGTAACCCACCCAGTTGATCAAGGGCAGCCAGTTGATGTAATCCTTTTGGATTTCAGTAAAGCTTTCAATACTGTCTGTCACAGAATCCTTCTGGACAAAATGTCCAGCACGCAGCTGGATAAACACATCCTGGGATGGGTGAGCAGCTGGCTCATGGGTTGGGCACGAAGGGTTACAGTGAATGAGGTGACATCAGACTGTCACTAGTGGGGTTCCACAGGGCTCCATCCTCAGCCCTGTGCTCTTCAACATCTTCTTAAGTGATTTGGAAACAGGACTAGAAGGGATATTGAGCAAGTGTGCACAAAGTACAACACTGGGAGGAGGTGTTGACACCCTCAAGGAGAGGCCCTGCAGAGTGACTTTGACAAGTTAGAGAGCTGGGAAATCACCAACCATATGAAGATCAGCAAGGGAAAGTGCTGGATTCTGCACCTGAGACAGGGTAATCCTGGACGTACAGACAGGCTGGGGAATGAGATGCTGGAGAGCAGTGCCATGGAAAGGGACCTGGGGGTCCTGGTTGATGGCA
>NW_008239553.1:18953652-18975212 GCF_000691975.1 Corvus brachyrhynchos
TGGTCAGCAGTGCCCTGGCAGCCAGGAGGGCCAAGCGTGTCCTGGGGGGCATCAGGCACAGCATCGCCAGCCGGGCAAGGGAGGGGATTGTCCCCTCTGCTCTGCACTGGGGCGGCCTCACCTCCAGTGCTGGGGCAGCTTTGGGTGCCACAGTGTAAAAACGACATTTTAGCTACTAGAGAGAGTCCAAAGGAGGGTGACCAAGATGGTGAAGGGCCTTGAGGGGAAGTCATACGAGGACCAGCCGAGGTCACTTGTTCCATTCAGCCTGGAGGAGACTGAGGGGAGACCTCATTGCAGTTACAACTTCCTCTTTAGGGGAAGAGGAGGGGCAGGCACTGATCTCTTCTCTGTGATGACCAGTGACAGGACCCAAGGGAATGGCCTGAAGCTGTGAATGGGGAAGGTTTAGGTTGGTTATTAGAAAAATGTTCTTCACCCAGAGGGTGGTTGGGCACTGGAAGAGGCTCCCCAGGGCAGTGGTCACAGCGCCAGCCTGACAGAGTTCAAGAATCGTTTGAACAGTATTCTCAGGCACAGGGTGTGACTGTTAAGGTGTCCTGTGCAGGGATAAGAGTTGGATTTGACTATCTTTGTGGGACCCTTCCAACTCAGCATATTCTGTGATTCTGTAATCTCATATAATCTAAGAATTTTTAATACAACTTTTAAAAATTACTTTTAGAAATCCAGCGTTGCATTGATGTGTGCTGAAAACATCAGATATTCTTGGTAATAATTAATCCGGTAAGTATTAATATAAGGTAAGCAGAATGGGCAGTGCTTCAAACAAAGTCTGGGGACATCTATAGAGAGAACACCACCCATTTCAGTGACATTGGGCCAGACCATTACTGAATGACTCCAAGCCACAAGTTTAATTTGTATGGGTAGTTTTGTAAAGAGCTACAGTACACCAGTATTATTTTCTGGCTGAATTATGTCCCACCTTTGCAACTCCTTGAGGAGGCCTTCTAGAATGCATGTGGGCAAGACAGAATTTGTGACATAGTTTGATCACAGAAATCCAGTTACTGAAGTGCTGATCTTGCTTATAACAGCATTCATTATACCACGGTCTAATAGACCTTTTTAGGTGAAGAACAACAGTATCTTCTTAATTTTATTTGCACTGCTTTTTCCTTAGAAGCATCCTTATTTGATAGTTTAAGCGTCTTTTGCATTAGAAGTGCATTATGCAGGCTGCTGGTGTGATAGTGCAAGCATTATTCAAAGTTTTAAACTATTTGTCCAAGGAAATAAATCTGCATTTGCTAAGTTCTAATAAGCACTAACATTTTATTAAGATCTACTGCCTTCCCATTTTTTTCCTTCAAAATTTACTATTCTTTGACTTCTAAGCAAGAATTCTCAAACACATAAAACAGTGACAGATTACTTTCATACAAATATCATAATTTTTATGTAAAATGCCTCAATGAACAAATAGGTTTTTCTTATTTTTAATGGCAAACAGTTTGCATGGTATTAAATTTAAGATATTGCAATCATCCCATTCTTCTCTTTTTCAATGTTCTCAGGAGTCCACGACTTGAAATCTCCTTTAGTATTGAATTTAAGATAAAATTTCAGTAGCCAACAAGAAAGATATTTTAGTATTTCATTTATATCATTTTTACTCTCCCTTGGTGCTCAGCATCAAGCAAGATTTGGCCCCAAGTTGTGGAGATTTTAGGCAATAGCTTCCCCATGCTTAAATTTTAAAAGTAGTTGCCATAGCAACTGCCAGACACGGCATATGGTGTGTCTGTTACCTCCAAGATAACAGAGCAAGTTCTAAAGAATTTTCTTTACAATATGTTATGAACCTTTGTACTTTTTACAATTTTTCAGAGTGCAGTATAAGGTACTGTTGTTCCCTGACATTCTCTTCAAGTTGAATGCTCATTTTGTAATTCTCTCTTTCATATTAGGGAAATATTTCCCCCTCTCACTTGTATTTTTATTCAGCAAAACAAGAAAGAATAAGGTGAGGAAATGGAGACATTTATTAAGTTTTATCTAAAGATTCTACTTAGTTTTGCTACCGTGTTCCCTTTCCTTCACAGTGACAATCCAAAAGACAAAAATACAGAAAAAGACAGAAATCTTGTTAAAAATTCTCTATTATATAGTTGCTGGGCATGCAAGCATTTTGCAGAACTCTATACAGCCTTTCAACCCTTTGACTCCCATACCCGTTCAGCTTCTCATCTCAAATGAAGAATTAATATCTGTGCAAAGTGGCCTCAAACAAGAGGAACTCAGAAACACACCTGTCACGTCCTGTTTGGTAGGAGTACATACCCCTTGTATAGCAAAGATTTATGTCCACATCCCTTTCCAAAATGGTTTTTCACTGCTGTGTGTAGTTCCTAAAAAGAAAAACCCCTAGAACAGCTTGTGGGTGGGATGACACCACCTACCTTCCCCCACACACCAAGAAGATGCCTCTGTCCATCAGGGCTCCCAGAAGTTCAGCCTTTCAATGCTTGCCTTGCTTTGCAGAATCACATCTAGATTTGAGAAATAAGGGTAATAGGCCTTTATTCCTCCTTCTGCACCTCTGTGGTTGTATAGGCTGAAACAGGATTAAAAGAATAGTTACTAGGATACATAATAATGTTCTGCTCTATAATTTTCTGTCCCCCGAGTCCTTCATTCTGACAACTTTCTGCAATTCAGGCACCTTCTGCAAAAATCTTCTAAAAAATTAAAAAAATAAAACTCCACCAAAACAAGATGTAAGAGTGCACATTTAATTCTCCCCCTGAGGAGAAGCTAAGGAAGGCAATGAACTATTCATTATACACTTAGTTTAATGCACAACTACAAGATGGTGACACTACTCTGATGAAGACACAAGATAGTGTAAGAACAGAGTAAAATATTTTAAAGGGAACTTTGCATGTTTGTGGGTAGTTTTTTCCTCTATTTACTCTTATTTTACCATGGTTACTTCTCAAGGAAGGGGTAGTCATTCAGTAATTGGAACTGCGTGTTGTTACCTTCAAGAAATACTTGGTCAAATGTCTTGCAAAGAAATGTTGTATTTATTTAACAAGTTGCAAGGTTCATTACAGCAATTATTAGTGTAGATGTATTTTTTTAAAATCCTCTTTGCTGCCTGATCAAGGGGAGAAAGAGACTAAAGAGCATAGCAGCAGGTACTATTTCTGGACACTATCTTTCAGTGTAGCTTTCAGTAAAGGCTGAATGATTCTACTGTGGGAAAAAAAAAAGAAGACATTTTTGCTGCTAAAAAGAGACTAGTGGAAGCATTTTTTTTTCCTAGTAATAGCAGTTGAAATTAACTAATAACCACAGTTTCAGGAAAAGCAATGGTAGAAACTTCAGGTTTTAGCTACTAAATGGCATGTAACAGAGAAGAAATATCATGCAAGTTTCACCTCATCTCGGTCATGCATTAACAGTTTATTAGTCTGGAGCATTTAGGAGAAGAAAATTACTCCTGATGTCCCAATGATAGAAGAATGGTGAGAAAATATGGTAAATATGTTAATTTTTGAAAATATTGTATTTATTATATATAATATAAAATATTATAAAAGTTACAACAGATTTTATTAAAATTATATTAAATATATGAATTATATATTTAAAATTATATAATATAAAAATCTTTATTACATGAATATTCTATCATGTCGGAAGACATAGCTGTCACCCACCATGCCCCACTTTTATTTGTGCTGTAGGCAATATCAGAGTACATAGAATATCAGTTTAAATCACTTCAATACCCATGAATGCCATGTTTCTCCTAAATTTCAATTTCATAGATTCATATGGCTTAGTTTTCCTTGCCAGCTCATGGACAGCATTATTTTTTGCATTGGACATAAACTTGATATTAAGGTCTCCACAAGCTCCTAAGGGAACAGCTGATGTCTCATACTTATTCACTTCCTTCTTCTGAAACCACTTTCTTCCACTTAATCCTGAATTTTTCTAGTTCTGCTCTTAGCAACCAACCATTTCCATGGGCACTGGCAGTGTGTACCAGCCAGCCACCAGGCCACACAGTGTACAAGAAGGGGCTGAAAGAGGTGGGTTTGTTCCATCCTACGAAGAATAACCAAAGGGGAGATCTTAGTGATCTTCTTGCTGTTTACTGCTTACTAGGAGAGTCTGGAAGAACAGAGCCAAACTCCTTATAGGGAGCACAGATTGCAACATGGGAAATTCCAGCTAGATCCTAGGAAAAATGCTTTCATCATAGTCAAACAGTGGAACAGGTTTCCCAGAGAAGTTGTGGCATTGCCACCACTCAAAACTCAATCAGGCAAGGTATCGAGTAACCCAGTGAAGTTGATCCTGCTTTGAGTGAAGCCAGATGACCTCAAAAGTTCTCTTCCAACCTAAATTATGTGGTGATTCTGTGATTGTATTCAGTTCAGGAAAGCTCAGCAGGCAGTGTTTACTGCTGAAAAAACTACTTTAATTGAAAACCTGAGTATCCCTGAGAGTTTTAAGTGAAAGGGTGTGATTTATCCAAAGTAGTTTGTGCCACACAGGGACAGGTTGTTATTGTTCTCTTTTGGATGGCTTTTTTCTTTATTACCATAGAGTATGTTGAATTTAGTAAAGTTATTCCTGGTGAAAACACAAATAGCAGAGAATCAACTCCTAAATATGAATGCACCAAAAATAAAATAACTGATAAGTTTCCTTTCAGCGTGGCTTATTCTATTTCAGGAAACACAGAACCCAATAAAATATATGCAAAGCCCCTCTGTAATTAAGTGTCACTGAAGTATATTGCTACAGTGTATTAGTGACTCCATATAAACATATTTCCTCCTGAATGGTTATAAACAGGCACACCATAACCTCGTTTTTAGCTTTTTTTCCACATTATAAATTCATTTTTCTCTTTGCAAAATGTCACTTTCTTTCCAGCAGGTTAATCCCAGGAGGTCTGGTAACTACAATTACTCCATTTAAATATTCCACAGATCTGTCAAGACTCAAAAGAATTCTGTAGTGTCAGTTTAAATATAAATATATATAATTCTAGTTAATAATCATCACTTCAAGTCTGTTATGAAAACTGTATTACTCATTCAGAGTGTGTGTGATGTTGTGTATGTATGCAGCATTTGTTGCAGCATTGTCATTGATTTAATTGTTAAAAAACCAACCATACTAATGGCAACACATCAATGACCTCATGCAGATAACAACATTGCTTTTAACGAGGTTAACTGGTCTATAAGCGTTTTTTTCTAATTACTTAAGGAAAAAGCACGAGAAATTTTCTAGCTTTTCATATAGAGTATGTACTATTGTAAAAGCAAATACCAGCAAAACATATTCTATGCTTTTAATTTCTATAATATTTCCATCTGAAGAAAATACTTTCATTTACCAGTTACCAGAACTCTTTCTTTTTTCTTGATGGTGGGCAGAGAGGTATGGAGAAGTCAACAATTTTCTGCTACCTTATAAATAGCCCAGAACACTACAGTTAGAAGAAAACCTTCTTAATGGCTTCAAAATAAAAACTGCTATGTTGATCAAAAATAGAAAACAGTTTATTTTTTTTAAGTCTAATGTGCCCATTGGATCTTTATTTACTTGTCCTGCTAGAATAGCTCTTGCAATACAGGTAGAAATGTAGCTCTTTACAACAAAAGTTTCAGGGTAGCAGAACGAATATGCCCTTATGCCCAGCAAACTAATACCAACAAATAGCATTTTGAAGCTTTTAATCTCCATGACAACCCACCTCAGATTCTTCAATAAAATGTCACAAACATACTGATTTATGCACACCTACCATAAATATCACCAGTGTTGTGCATCTTACAAACATATATAATGCCATTGATCTCTTACTCTTGGAAAACTCATCAATCAGCACTCCAGCTAAAACTTCATTTGTATCCTTCTATTTATATTAAGTGTTGAGTAAACAGTTCAGTTAAATAAAAAGACAAAGAGATACATACAAAATACGTCTCAAACATATAAGGACATTCCTTGAGTTTGACAATCATCAGGAAAAATACCTGTTATATAAATAAAGTGGAGGAATTACTTCAAATATCTACAAAACAGAATCAGAATTCATACAGCAGAACTTTTCAAAGTACTCCTTCTGCCTCAAAAAGGAAAGAGTTGACTTAAATATTATAAGCAGAGTATTCACTAAGCTGTGTGAGTAAGGATCTAATTATTGATATTAGTCACATTCTGATGTAAATGCTGCTTATGCTAATGCTGGAAAAATCACGACAAATGTTCAAAGAAACTGTCCCAAGACCAAAGTTCAATTCAAGCCACTCTGGGAAATGGGACATTACAGACATCTACCTATGTAAAGAAAACAGATACTCGCTGCAATTTACTCAGCACTCACAAAATTCACCAATTACAGTCCATTATCCTCCATGTTTTCAGGACTGGTTCCCTGGACCAGCCGTGCTGCCCCAGCTGTAACATACCTGCTGGGGGCATGCACGGCATCGATGCAGAATTCAGTACTGTTGCAAACCAAAGAGCAATGTATGCTCAGGCCTGCACGCAAGCCTGCCACACTTGGCTATGCATGGCCTGAATGGCTCACCATAGCTGCCACCATACCTCCCTCCCAAAGCCTCTGCCCCCTCCCCCAATCCTCTGGAGCCTCTGCTCCAGCACATTTTGACAGCATTTCCACATAACCAGTTTTAACAATCTCTCATATCTAACACCTGACCCAACCACATAGACTTTATTATTCATGGTTAATTGAACATATTTCAAGTACAATTTATATCTGTTTAGTCATTCTGCAAGGTAATAACTGACAAACTGGGCAGATTTCTTTTTCCTCGCTTCTCCAGGGACTGTCAAAGGGTAGCCTACCATCAGTATCAATTTTGGGAAAAGCACTTTTCTCCACACACACCAAAAAAAAAGAACCAATAGAAAAAGTCAGACATCAGCCTTCTCTGTGGCACCCCAGGCCATCCTTCACTTTGTCATGAGTCTGCTTATCACAAGGCCTTTTATCCCAATTGGAAGCACAGCTGATAAACTCAGGTGAGAGATCTCTGAAACACCATCAGGTATCTTTTGGGATAGACATGAACAAAAATTCTCAGCATTCTCCTCTTCTCCGATCCTTTCCACCATCCCTGCACTGAGCTCTACTACAGAACAATACCATACATCCATTTAGAGAGGAGCAAAGGCCACTTCAGCATACGTATATTTCCATGGTATTTCACAGGCCCTGAAGGGCTTAGGATGGACTCAGGACATGTTGAAGACCTTCAGCATACATGTGCATGTCTTGATCCCAAAAAGAGTCTCAGAAAGCATCATGGATGCAGGCGGTTGGTTCCTATTTCGCTAGACACATAACAGCAATGTGCTTCAGAAAACGTGAGGGGGAAGAGCAGGAGGGCTTCTTTGCAGTCTTGGAGTAACCCATTCAGCACTGTCTGGCTATTCTGCAGACATCCTCCAGCAGTAACCCATCAGATATGTAGACTCTACCTTATTCACTTAAGATTAGCTGTGAACTCTGTAATAAAAGTGCCAGCTTTAATATCAGCAGAGAATTCTGCTTTTGCTCTACATGTCCATCCAAAAACAAAAGCTTCCTGCAGCCAAGTACATCCTATAATGTATCAATACTAACAACGCTGTCTGTCCCAAAAACCTCCAGTTTTGCCACCCCCCTTTGTATGGCTCTATCAATAGTGAAGACATATTGTGCATTCTGAAATGGCATTGCATTATACTATAAAATAAAGGTAACTTTCTTAAGTTTCATGGATAAGTGCCAAATTATGTTTATTTTCAGATTTCAGCACAGGAAGTCTGCAGTCCATTTCACTGCAAGCCAACAAAATGAGTCTGTCAAGATGTATTCCTCAAAATTTGTTGCTCTGCTCTGTAACTGCTTCATATAATACTTTCCCTGCTTGAGAAACTGCAAAACAAGACAGAAACTCATCTGCCTTTTAATTAGCCATTTATGCTCAGCCTAAACCTGGAAAAGGGACAGAATGTCTGAAAAGCCAAAACCTAATATTTTCCCTAAGAAGACTGTAATATTTTCCCTAAAGAAGACTTCCAGTATTTTCTCATACTAAAAAGGTTCCAGGGTGACAGGGTTATATATAAGAGCATACAAGGCAAAACGAAATGCTACTACAAAAAAGGTATCTTGAAATTCTTCCTCTTCTAGCCTTTCCTCGCTTACGGCCTGTTGCATCACATCCAAGTTTTCATTATCTCCCTGCATTAAAATGACAATGTAAGTTACCAAAAGACAATGTATAACATACCTAATCAGCTTTCATGTAAGTTGAATGCCACATGCAGCATCAAAATACTAATGCTTAATTGTCTAGATTTGTCTACCTGTCTAGATTGACCATCTAAATTTCATACTTAAGAGTTCCCTTGAAATGCTTTATTTCATAAACCAGTGCTGATGGTGCCAAAAGGGCTCAACAACATTATTTAGGTACTCATTACTTAAACACAACAAAAGATAGGAGTTATCTTTTACCTGTAGACAGCCCAAGGTTGGAGAGCTAGAGCCACCGCTAGAGCATGAATCTTTGTAGAAAATAAACCCATAGAGATTAGCCTTATTATTTTCTCACTATTTCTTTAAGGCACTGTTAAATTAAAAGACAGTGAGCTGGACTTCTCATGGCACCTGAATATAGCTGAGAGTAGATTGAGAAAGTCACAAGTTCAGAGACACTAACTCTTATTAATCATAGTTATTTTTTACTTTACAGCAACCTCCTGGGTAGCAACTTCATTTTAGATAAAAAACTTCCACTGCTCCATGTGCTTCTA
This sequence comes from Corvus brachyrhynchos, assembly GCF_000691975.1. Lineage (NCBI taxonomy): Eukaryota > Metazoa > Chordata > Aves > Passeriformes > Corvidae > Corvus > Corvus brachyrhynchos. The sequence continues at coordinate 18,962,485 of NW_008239553.1, forward strand.
AAGGAAATCTAATACAGGGAACTCAGGTTTTATATGGCTTTAGCAGAGCTTTTGAGCTGTCAAGACTCAATGCAGGCTATTAGAAGATTTAGCCAGGCAACTCATAGAAAAAATAAGCACCTTCTTCCAACTGAATAAGTTTAAGTTTTAAACCAATACTTCACTTTTTAAAAAAATGTTTTATCTGTTCATTTTATAACTACTGCACCACACAGTTAATTCTCAAGTCCAAAATACCACTTGTCTAGAATCCTAATGACATTTACAGGGTCTACAATTAAATAAACAAAAGATACATTACCATCTCTCAGTGTCTTGTCCCTGTAAAAATTACATACTGCACTTCTACAGAAATGTATCATTTCTTCTATTTAGTTTATTAGCTACAGAGAAGAAGTTTTAGGTATTTTTATGTCTTGTAGCAGTAGTCTCTAAACTATATGCAAGTACTTTCAATGAAAAGAGAAAAAACTATAGTGGGAATAGCTTTATTGTCATATTTTCACTAGTGGGTGTGAAAAGTGATTTAACTTACAGGTACTGATTATTTAATTGTATTGATATAGAGCATAGAGCCTACCATGACTAGTGAATCATTCAGACTGACAAGAGGAGGTGTAAAAACTCTTCTTACTTCTATTCTGCCACATCCTTCCAGCTTTACAAAAGAAAAAGCTTTATTCACAGGTGGGGGTTAGTAAGCCATTAAAGTTCTTGATAACAGCTATGAATACATAAAACAAACAGGTCAAATCCACACAGTATAATTCTGTAATTCATTGGATAATGAAACAAATTATTCCAAGAGATGACTATAACATCAGATGCACAATATAACTGACTCTGAGCCCACATATGGTTTAAAAATAATCTTTGTAAACTTTACAAAATTAAGCTTATATAGTGTGTTCCATTTCATTTGTTAGTGTGTGACCTTTATTCAATACAGTTTTATAAACCCATATACTTGTTTAGATGTGAAAAGATACCATAAACTATTAAAGTCTTAGCTACATTGTATGAAAGTAATTGTCCTTTGTATTTTTAAGCCTATAGGCCTGCAGCAGTTAGTCTGTAAATAATTGTGCTTTCAACAATAGGTAACCAAAAATTAATCTGAGTCAGCAGTGCCCTGGCAGCCAGGAAAGCCACCTGTGTCCCGGGGGCATCAGGCACAGCATCACCAGCTGGGCAAGGGAGGGGATTGTCCCACTCTGCTCTGCATTGAGGCAGCCTCATCTCCAGTGCTGGGGACAGTTTTGGGTGCTGCAAAATAAGAAGGATGCAAAGCTGTTAGAGAGCATCCAAAGAACGGCAACAGAGATGGTGAAGGGCCTGGAGGGGAAGCCATAGGAGGAGCAGCTGAGGTCACTTGGTCTGTTCAGCCTGGAGAAGAGGAGGCTGAGGGGAGACCTCATTGCAGTTACAACTTCCTCTTTAGGGGAAGAGGAGGGGCAGGCACTGATCTCTTCACTCTGGTGACCAGTGACAGGACCCAAGGGAATGGCCTGCAGCTGTGTCAGGGGAGGTTTAGGTTGGATACTAGAAAAATGTTCTTCACTCAGAGAAGTGGTTGGGCACTGAAAGAGGTTCCCCAGGGCAGCGATAACAGCACCAGCCTAACAGAGTTCAAGAAGCATTTCAACAATGCACTCAGGAACATGGTCTTGGGGCTGTTCTGTGCAGGGCCAGGAGCTGGACTCAATGATCCTTGTAGGTCCATTTCCAACTCAGGGTATTCTATGATTCTATGCAAAATAATTAGCAGAATTTAGATAAATTCTCAGTCTGGCTTTCAGCAACATGAATAGAAAAAGCTACCTATAGATAGGTTTGAATATGACTATTTGTGTCAGATTTTAGAAGTATAACAAAGCACAGGTTTGGAATCAAAAAGTCTGTTTTTCTTTTCTTCCTCATCAGTTCTATGTTTTTCACTAAACTCAGGATGCTGAAAAGCAAGCAAGTAAGGGATTCAGATAAATCTCTTAATTTCTTTCCAATATCACTTTATGATGAGGATAATTTAAAAAAAAAAATGCAAGGTATCTGCTTTTCCTTAAATACTTATAATTTTGATTTTTTTTTTTTTACAGCCAGCAGTAGATTTTAAAATTATACCTTTCTCATTGTTTTTCCTATAGTATTTAAATAACACATACCTTTCTGTTTGTGTGGGTTTTTCACTATGTATTATACATATCCAAAATTTTTATCTTCTATTTTTGGTATCATTAATATTTCCTTTATTAGTATAAATGAATATTCTTGGAAGATGGGTAAAAGTAATACACTGAAGGCATTAACTAATTTGCCTAGTAACAGAAACATTAACTGTAAGGTGAGGTTTTAATTTTTATTACATTTTCCTTGCTATTATCAGAAGAAACAAAATAAGGTAAGAGCTGTATTATATAAGATTCAGTGCTAGTAAAAGAGTTCTGAATTAGTGATCATATTCACTAAAAGGTGGAAGAGTTCCTTTTAAGTACTGTCATGTATTTGTTTTGCAAGAAATTAAGTTGTTTCTTCAACAAAACACTAAAAATCTGCCTGTTACTAGTAGTGCAATACTGAAGGGAAATCTTATCTCCATTTTTCATTTTGTACAAAAGACAACTGCAATGAGTCTGAATGCAAGACAAAATCATACAAAAATGAAGTTGAGAATGGTTGTGTATCCCGCAAAATTTCAGAGACAACACATTAGTAATGGCCCATTGGAAGAAAGCTGGAACATCTGGACAACTCTTTAGTGAAAACAAGTTTTATTTTACAGAATAAAAGTTAATGACATTTCTGACTGGCTAGCTATCTTCAGATAAGGAAGACAGACTTTACTAAGTAATGCAACATGAAAAAAATATTACAGTAATCCTGGTCTGAGGTGAAGTTTGCAGGTCCTAACAGAATAACCTTTGTGCTTGTAAATTTAGCACAGCTTACTCTTAACAACTGGCATCTCATGATTGTTGATGACATCCAAGCTGCTTTTCAGAACAATGCATAACAGTATTTTTATTTAAGCATGATCTAAAAATTATGTCTGGCAATTCACCCTACTTGTCAATTTCTAATTAATAAAAAGGATGAAACCACTAGAATTGAACTTACCCTGCGAAATGACAGGATTGAAGAGAATCATAAGAACAACTTAGAGACATGAATAGCAAAAGTGAGCACTGATACAGGATGTTGTAAGTCTGATAAAGAATTCTATTAAGATATTGTTATTCAGCACCAAATTGTAAAAAATCTTTTTAGATGAACTGAAAAATCATAGAATTGTAAAGTTCAAAGAACAGATAATGCAATTATAACAGGATACAGGTGAGCTACTTAAATTATCATATTCCACTTATCTCAGTGATCATAATCATTTTGCAACTCTATTATATTGAGCTATGTAGAATAATTTAGAAAATCATTGACTCCATCTAGTGGTAATTTTCTGCAATTTTTTACTTGCAACTGCATCAATAGAGAAATCAATTCCAAATTTTCATTTTAATTTGTTACAAGTCAAGAAACATCAACAGATGACAACAATCAAGAAGATCGGCCTACACCTCTTGAAAGAACAGTGCTCAAAATATTCTGCAAAGAAAGTCAACATCATTTTTCATACATTATAATTTAGGAAGCTGAGACAGAGGGAAATGAGACAATTTTGGCCAGTGGCAGAATATGGACAAGAACCTCAGCTTCCCCAACCACAAGGTTGTCCCCCAGGGAACCAGGATGAGGGAGGCAATCTTTGTCCTTAGATATCTTTGCCTCAGATTACCAGTAGACTACTGGTGGCTGGTATTTGGAATGGAATGGAATGGAATGGAATGGAATGGTATTTTTCCTTTTCATAACTTAGAAGAGGGAGACATATCACTGCAGCCAGCACCTTAGCCATGACAAGCAACCACATTTGCAGCCCGCTGAGACAAAATAAAGAATCAGACCTCAGAACATGCTCTGCTTACTCAGCACCCACAATGTACAGTTTAATCAAAGTGGCAGCATGGTATGAAGAAATTTACACTGCAACTCCCTAATGATCTAGCTTATTCCATAAAATTAAAAAACAACAACAACAAAAAAAACCTACAACAGGTCAAGTCTCCAGGTCAATAGCTGTATTTTATTTTTTTTTTTTTTAGTTTTTCAAAAATTTTTCAAAAGCATTTAATCTAGATGAAGTAAATTTGGATCATCTTGTTTATGTAACTACTAAAATGTAAGTCTGCTGGAGAAGCCTGAGACATGGAAAGCCACATGTTTATTCAGGGTCATTGAAAGAAAAATTAAGTTCAAAGTGATCAGAATAAAAGGAACTATAGAGAAAAGTGATTTTAACATTGTGAAGCATTGGGGTTTTGGGGGAATGTGGATATCAAAAAAGGTCAATTTTTATTCCTTTTTTTACAAAAGTACTTCTAAATTCAAGCAATATAGTGGACCCCAGGAGGGAGACACAGTGTTCATCTCCAGAGTTTCCATGACAGGGCAACAAAAATGTCACTGTTCCAGTCTATGTAAAGTCAAACACATTACACTTCCCAATTAATAATTTGGAAAACTGTTAATAAATTCTGAACTGATCGACAGATATGAGGAAAATATCAACTACTGATAGGAATAAACATCATTCCATAAGCAGGATGAACGGAGTTCAACTCCAGCTTGAGCTGATTGACACTACCTTGTCAGCCACAGTCTGCACAGCCAAAAGAGCTATGACACTGAGCGACGGATTAACACTATAGTGACCTGGGCTTTCAGAGCTAAAATTTGAATGTTGAAAGCATTCACTGGTGAAATTATCCAAAGATTATTTTGAGGAAGTAAACTTGGCAAACACAGTGCTCTCCTAAAAGCAGTATAATTGTACATGTCAATGAAGAAGCTTACTTCCACTCCGCTGGTTTTAATCAACCACAGTTGACTCACAGAATTTCTACCACTAAACCCCATCCCACTCAAACCTATCTTCTCTTTGACAAGAGTACTAGTGAAAGTTCACTGGATTGAAGAAATTCTTAGCTACTAACACTTGTTCTCCCAAGCCATTATGTTCAGTGTTCAGTACACTTCTTCCAGGACAAAGTAGAAGTATTCTATATGCTGTCCTTATCAACACCTATGGACAAACAGAGCATTGTTAAATAATTCTCTAGAAAATCGAGAGTGATTCCATAGCTAGTCAGTTTAAAAATGCTGTAATTTCATAGAATAGTTATCTCTCAGACATGATTACCAAAACAAAACATGTGAGGAAAAGTTCTTTTCAAATTTTCAAGTAATGGAGATAGAAGGTGACTTCAGATCTTCATATGAGCTAATTGCAGCCTTGTAAGAGATCTGTCAGCTAGGATATATTACACCCTCCACAGCATCTGATTAATATTTTGGTATTCATAAATAAGATGTAGATCAACAAAATAAATGCAGTACTTGAAACAAATACAGTAACTGTATTTTTCGTTGTAAGCGATGCAGCAAACAGAGTTCTAAGTAAAACAATAATGTATTAAAAATAACAATCTCAGGTACTGGCACTTTTCTATTTCCCTTTAAAATTATACCATAGAGATGATTCCCAGTGCATAGCTCTAATACTGTGGTCTTATAGCTGCATATTAGAACTTTCTTCTCCTATTACAATCATACCTTAGAGAAAAGAAAAATGTCTGAACAGACTTTTTAATAGGAATAATTTTCCATGCTTCTAGTTTAAAAACTATCCATTTTATAATAAAATTCTTTATTTGTAACTATTTGTACTTTTGAAAAAATAAAGGCTGTTTTCCCTTGATAGTCATTCAAGTATTCCAGGAATTAAGTAATCACCTGCTATTTTTAATCTTTTGTCTAGCCAATTTTCAGATCCTGGGCAATTTGCAAAATGTGAGAAGTCTGGATAATCACAGATTGTGGTAGTGAGTTTCAGCTCTAAATTTCTGCAATGAGATAACACTTAAGAGACAACATCTCAATCTAAATTGTTTCTGTTCTCCAAAGCAGGTCTTCCTCAAGAGGAAGAATTTGTAGAGGATAGTAGTATAAACACAGAATGCCTATGTAAGCATACCACAGATAAAGTCAGGTGCAGAATATATCATAATCATTAAAACAGTCAAGATTTCAGGTTGTCTAGCCATTTTAGAGCTGAGAATTTAATCTCATCTCAGCACTTGAGAAGAAATAATAGAGATGTTTATGATCAAATTTCCTTTCTCTGTAAATACAAAAGAAATCACTGATAACAAATACAAAAATCAGGACTCAGACTCATTTGTCACCAGGAAATGATGCTTCCTTGGCTGTTTTTAGCTCATCTGGTATTTTCCTTACATCTATCTGTGAACTTTGTAAGAGCAGTGCATAAGTCTTTCCGCCCCAGACTCTTAATTGTGGCAAACAAAGTGTAGGTATTGTGACCTCCCTGATACCTTCCTGCTTTTTACTTGTTGCGGGTCGGCCCTGGCTGCATGCCAGGTACTCATCAAAGCTGCTCTATCACTCTAGTCCCCTTTTCAACAGGACAGGGAAGGGAAAAAGTATAATAAAACGTGCGTGAGTTGTGATAAGGGTAGGGGAAATCACTCACCAAACACTGTCACAGGCAAAACAAACTCGACTTGGGGATATTAATTGAATTTATTACCAATCAAAAGCAGAGAAGGATAATGAGAATAAAACAAATCTTAAAAGCACCTTCCCACCACCCTCCCTCCTTCCTCAGGGTTCTATCTCCTTCCCCCCTCATACTCCCTGACATGACCCAGGGAGACAGGGAATTGGGGTTATGGTCAGTTCCTGCCACTGCTCAGGGAGAGGAGTCCTTCCCCTGCTCCAGTATGGGGTTCCTCCCACAGGAAACACCTCTCCACAAATTTCTCCAGTGTGAGTCCTTCCCAAAGGCTACGGTTCTTCACAAACTGCTCCAATGTGGGTACTTTCCCACGGGGTGCAGTCCTTCAAGAACAGCCTGCTCCAGTGTGGATCCTCCGAAGGGTCACAAGTCCTAACAGGAGACCTGCTCCAGCTCCAGACCTATGGGCCCCTCTTGATGCTGACATCTTCAAAAGTCACCAAAAAGGTTAACAATTTGCCCAGAGAGTTACAGGGAATGAGAAGGGTTTATGAAAGAGAGTCCTGCCTTATTCTTGCAAAATGTGGAATATGTAAAAATTTTCTTAAGAAAGGGTGTTCGTTGATGTTTGATCTTTGTATACTTTCAAGCCTAACCAACAACAAAGACTTAATCTGTGAAACAGATAGCAGCCAACAATCAAGCTCTAAGTGATGTCCAGGTGTTAGAAAAGCAAATTACTTGTTCGCCTTGTTACAGTTTAGGGCTTGACATGCTCTAATGATCTCAGACCCTAAAGGGAGGTTAAACAAGGCTTGGGAAGAAGGGTAAACTACAAAGAATGCATAATTTATGGGCCACAAGGACATTTGGCAGAACATCCAAGATAAGGAAGAAACTAATAAAACCAACCCAGCAACTGTGCTGAATCAGCTCCAACTGTGTAAAAGGTAATTCCGGCAGAGGGAACTCTGCAGCCACCAACGCACAGACCACCAACCCAGGAAACCCACTGATTCTAAAGAAGAGATAGACTGAGCATGCAGACTAATTAGCATGAGAAGCAAAAGAATCATTAACCAATAGAAGATAGGCTATTAATTAATAAGAGAATTATGTAATTAATAGCCAATAAACATTATTGCCTTTGTTTGATGAAATATATAAATATTAAAAATTTTTGATAGTTGGTGTGCTTGATTTATGGAAACCTTGCACCCTCCACAGAATAAACAATTTCTCCTTTCTAAACTAGACTCTGTGTCTGTGTTTGGAGAGCTCCCAAAATTGGCAACACTCCCTCCACAGGTCTGCAGGTCCCTGCCAGCCCGCTGAAGTGCAGGCTTCCCAAGGATTCACAGTCCTCTCTTGGGCATCCACCTGCTCCAGTGTGGGTCTCCTCCACGGGCTGCAGGTGGATTTCTGCATTCTGGTGGTCCTCCATGGGCTGCAGGAGCACAGCCTGACTCACCATAGTCTTCACCATGGGCTGCAGGGGAATCTCAGCTGTGGCAGCTGGAACATCTGCCGTCCTGCCTTCTCCATTGACCTCGGTGTCTACAGAGTTGTTCCTCTCACATTTTCTCACTCCACTCTTCTCTGGCCGCAGAGATGTGTTACATCTGCACAATAACATTTTCTTCTTAAATATGTTATCACAGAGGTACTACTGCCATCACTGATGGACTTTGCCTCGGCCAGCAGCGGGTCCATCCTGGAGTCAGCTGGCATTGGCTCTGCCAGACATGGAGAAATTTCTGGCAGCTTCTCACAACCCTGTAGCCACCCCCAGCCCCAAAATCTGGCCACACAAACCCCATAAATACTTAAGTAAAATACATCAGCAGAGCAATCACTGAGGCCATCACCGTTTTTCTTCTGCTTTTGTCAGACTCCAGAACTAAGCTTTTGTGGCAAAATTCCTATATTAGTATCTAAATCTTTTTAAAGAGATTAACTGTTACAAATCAACAAAGTTGCCAACAGACATTCTGGATCTTGGAGCTGAGATCTTCATTCTTATGTAATTCAAAGGTATTTGTGCTGCAAAGGACAATTACACCCTCGGGGTGCACCAGTGGTTTCATGTGGGAGTGGACCTGTATTTCTGTCTTGTCTGGGTCTGATGGAAAAAAAATGTTTGCATAGTGCACTGAAGGATGATTCACCATTGCCCAAGAAGGCAAAATTAGCATCTTGATTGCCACAGTTAAACACAAAAGTCTTAAAAAATATATATTTTTAAAAACCCTACCACTCATTTTTGTAAGGGCAGATTCCTTTTCAGATTTGTCCTTGTATCTGTAAAAATTTGTGAATGATATTCAGGGCATCATTATGAAAGGAAAAGAAAATATGATTGACTGGATACTAGATGAAAGGAATTTAGAGTCAACTCTGAATGATGGTCAGCCCTCAATGACAATTCCGGGGTATGTTTCTAAATGCTTCCATGCTTTCCAAACCCTGGGTCTCTTTCTGACATTTTCACTGAAGAGCAGCATAAGTCCTAGACTATTAAGAAAGAAAAACTAGTACTAATCACCTCTTCAGTAGGGGGTCTCCGTAAGATTTTGGCAGAAGTAACATGCGAAGGGGAAAACAGACAGAAACCTTCAAATTTAAGAAAAAAAACCCATCATCTAACACGCACTTTTGATTGATTTCAAGGTTTGAATTTTGACTGATTTCTGTGTCCCCTGACTGCTCCCCCATCTGAGTCTTCTTGGATTGCTTAAGGTAAGCTCTTTCGCTCTGCTCTTGTTTAGTTTCTACTGGATGAATAAGCTGGCTACAGTCTATCCAACTGAAAAGCTTTAAAAAAAAATTCAGCTAAGTTTGCTCACTTCTGCTTATTTATAAAACCTATAAGATTTCCACAATAAATTAAACAGAAAATACCAGCCCTTAAAGGAACAACCCCTGTCCACCTTTAAAATAAATATTTATTTAAATGTTCAAAGAAAATGTGTTATATTCTACTTTACCTTTATAAGATTCTTGCCTGAGGTGGATTAGGAATTTCATAAACAAGCCTACTTATGTCCCAAATTATGCTAAGTATCTGTATGCTCAAACAAACATCTCAAGAAACATTAACCTATTTTAAAGGTTTAAGAAATACTGGAAGGCTTCAACATTCAGAGAACTAAGTGGCAGTAGAATATCAAAACATTTTCCCAACTAACTATTTTCCCTAAAGCTACTTACCATGCAAAAATAGATATTATTTTCTTTTGGAATATTTTATAAGTGTCTGAATCAAAAGTATTTCATCAGCCTCACCCACAATCGACTCTACAAATGCTTTCTACAAGGCAAGTATTAGCTGATACTTAAATATAACTTTCAAACATAAAACAAAACATGAACTATTGAAGTAAACCAGCACATTCGCATCTACAGACTAGAGTTTGTTCATTTGGATTGGGAGAAGTGGAAGTTTTTCTGACTCTTACTTACAGGAAGAAAAAGGAAAAACTTTTAAAGTTTTTTTTACTGAATCTAAAAATATCCACAAACTATCATGTAAAAAATCAGATATATATGAACTATAGCTGGTCATCACATGTAGAAGGATAATTTTAAAGTGCTTTGTCAGCTTCAGGAAGGATAACTGATACGGTGTGTGCAATCACTTTCACTCAGTAAATGCAGTTGTTTTCCCCCACCCCGGTTCTTATAAGTGTCCAGATACAAAAAGACCCATTTATAGTTTTAGCTTGGGGAGGGAAAATTGTAAGCAATTTTTCTTAGGTCCCATCTGAAAAGCCAAGGAGTGGAACAGTGCTGTTGCATTTGTACAGGCCCATCAGGCTGCTGACCCGGAATGAACACAGCAATGAAGGCAGCAGATGATCTCTGCGGGGTGAAGCCCCGCTGTCTCACAGCAGGAGAAATATCACCCCAACCACTGCTGTTCACACACCTGCCTGTTACCAGAGCAACCCAGGACCAGGAGATCTGAAACTGCTGTTTTGTGAGGAAATTTCTGCTGCCAAGAGGTTGTATGCTTGAGTTTAACAGACCCCAAGAACAGTGAGAAGTGATTTCAGATCAAACATTCAAACAAGAATGAGAAAATATAATGGGGATAACTAGGAAAACAAAACACTTGTGTTTTGTGGTAAATAGTAAGCTAGTACTTTTTAAAGGGTTATGTGAGAACAAAAGAATAAGACAGTCCATGATTAAAAAACACATATATATATAAATTTTACGGTAACCTGGCCACCTTTCTTTTAAAAACAATTAAAGAATAAGGACTTTATTAGTTATTATGTTAATTTTATTATTATATAACCATGTAAATTGATTGTAACATGCTGCCATCATGATTAGGTCCTGAATACCTTTTAAGCTAGGATATGATTACTGAGTGTCTCCATATATGATTTGGAGTTTTAGACAGCTTACCATACTTCAGTACATTTAGAGGATGTACTGCTTGTCAGAGTTTTACATAAATATAGAAATACGTTTGAGGCTGTCTCATTAAATAAAAAAAAAATAATTCATAAAACCCAGCAAAACACACAGATATATTCAAATGTTAATTCTTCCTTTAGAGCTCTTTCTCCCTTATGGGTAGGACTACCTGACTGATAAAGACTGAACAAAACCAAAAATGTTCCGGTTTTTTTCTGACTGAGAATAATAACAATAATAATAATAATAATTTTCATAACTAACAGAACTTAACAGCTGAACCAAAATGAAATATTCTGTATTTGGAATCATATAGCATACATAACTGTATACTGTATAGGTATACGTATACTGTATTCTGTAATATAGACCAGAAATAGTGCTATCTATTACAAAAGATGGAGGTAGTATAATAATAACATCCTTTATTCAGCAGACCGTTACTTGGGACACATATATCAACAATGTGGCAGACTGGGATCGGCCTCTCCAAAGACAATATTAAGGCTTATCATTTCCATTGGCAGTGTGACAATTCCTTTTATATATTTGAATAGTCAGCAAGCCGGACAGGGTACGGACAAGAATGATACTGTACGCTTCTTGAAAATGTGCATTTGAATCCATGTAGGAGAATGGAAGCTCTTCTGGGTACCAGGTAGGTCATCAGTTATCGGATAAAATGGGATACCCCCCATACTGAGGTACATTTAGGAAAATCAACATAATTTGTCAAAAATAATTTAACATGCAAGACTTGGGCAACACACAGAAGAAGTAGGTAAGCCCCAGATACACAAACCCAGGAGATAACAGACTAAGACAAAGACCAGGCCTCTGATAGGAGCCATTGAAGGAACCATTCCATCCTCTGGAGATTAAACTGGAACTTTCTAACTGATGAGGGGGAAAGATGATCACAAATTTGTCAGGAAAGAACACACTCATTATGGGGTATTTTAGGTTATTTATATGATTGCGCAGAATGTGTTACGCGATGTTTAGGGGAACGGGTGTGATGAAGGTACATGACAAGCAAACAAGCACAGGAAAATTGAGAGGTAGTGGGACAATGGAGCCAGTTGTGTGGAAACAAGCTGCCGGTCAGCACACCTGCCTAACCAACTCCAGATCCCAGATAACCTCTCTGTTCCGTCTCTGTGTGCCGCTAGAGAACTTCCAGCCACAGCCAGTGACCGGGGATGTAGCTTGGCTGTGGGAGTTCTTCAGAGACTCCGGGCTCAACAGCCAAGTTACCAGGGGGAATAAAGGTCTGGACCAGGTGTTGGAGAGACCAGCCTGGGTAGCGCGGGGATGAGCGGCTCTGCAGAGGGTGGGTGTTGACCTGATACCCGCTCAGCATTCCCACCGCATGGACCTCGGGACTGCAGCATTCCAGCTCTACTGGACAGGGAACGAGCACTCGCCTGCATCCTAAAGCCGCTGGAATGAGCTCCCTTGTGACACAGTGCACCACCAGTGGCGTTCCAATGGAAAAACATCAGCACAAACATCAAATACAGAGCTTCATTGAGAAACTCCATTTTATTGCAGCTATGGGGGGAAAAGGGTCAGCACTGCTGCCTTACACTGTGACACCTTAGGCCCCTCGAGAACAAGCTGCAGAAGATAGAAATTAAAAAAAAAAAAAAAGTGGTTTTCCTACAAAAGCCTCAACTTCTTGTTTCTTCAGATAAATCCAACCAAAGGG
>NW_008239553.1:18975609-18998840 GCF_000691975.1 Corvus brachyrhynchos
TGAGCCCTGCGGGGCGCGGGGGGGCGCGGCCGCCTGAGCCCCATCACGGGGCTCCTCGGGACGTGCCGGGGGCTGGATGCCGAGGGACGGCTCTTTTCTCGGGACACGGAGCCGGGCAGTAACCGCGGGGTGACCTAGAGGCCCCGCCGTGTGGAAATTCAGGACACACAGCGTGCACAAATGAATCCGGGAGGGTTCCTTTGTTCCTGTGCTGGGGGAACGTGTGCCTGATACCGTGCCTCTTGGGGCTGGCTTCGATTTTTCTTTTTTCAACATGTAGTTAAAACAATCCTGAAATGCCTTACGTTCTGGAGCAGTAAAAAAATTACAGAATTTTGCAAAATCTAAACACCCACTCTGAGGACTTTTCTAGCCTGTTTAGGCAAAGTAGGTACATTTTATTTACACCAGTTTTCTAGACACTGGGCGATGATGTGTTCGTTCCTGTCTTGCAAACAGACTGATGGGAATTGCTTTGTTCTGTGAAAAGCCCTATAGGACTTATGCAGGGAGCCTCAATGGTTGATCCGTGTTTCTTTTAACTTGTAAATTTGAACTTTGGATTCACTTCCCTGAAAGAATTTGAGAAAAGTAGAAGGAATTAGGGGTGGGGGTGGTGTAGCTGTTTGGTTTTTCCTTTCTATTTTACTAGAGCCAAGGAAAGGTGGGAAGGTGGTTTTCTTGTTTGCAGCCACATATGTGCTTTGTCGACCTGTAGGGCTTTCTACCAAAACGGCTTGTGTGGCCGTGTATAGGTAGCTTCTTTGTTGTAGTACCGCAGGAGCTTGAGAATGGTGAAACTGACAGTGACCATCCTGGGGAAATCCTGAAGAAAGGGAATGTGTGTGAGCTCTGTGCTTGTCTTTTGCTCCCTTTGAATATTTATTCCTTTAGGAAAAGGGAAGTGTGTTTCTGGGAAAACAGTAATCACTTATTTCATTTGACTGTCAGTTCGGTGTGTCTTTAGAAGCCTCATCACCTAATTTAGTGGCGGTGCTTTTTGGTTTGTTTTCCTTTTAGATTGTTTTCTGGCCAAGGTCTTTCGTGCAGCTATTCAGGTTCTTAGTGGTATAGGCAATTGCCTTGTGCCTGAGACTTCTGCCTCTCTTTCTTTTCCTTTCTCAATACAATTCTCCTTCCCTAAATCTCCAGTAAAATTGCTACAGTGCTTTATTTGCAATAGTTTGGATTAGCCTCAAGTTTGTTCCTGAAGCTGATATCTGGCAGTCATCAAAACTGTAAATACCAGACCGCATAGCTCGCAGTCTGACAGGCATCTGGTATGGACCTTGGATTTGTTACTGGTTGCTCCCCTGTTTGCTTCAGCATGTGAGAGGGAGTTGTTTGCCTACCTGAGATATAGCCTGGAGATTCAGGCAATCACCCATGATTCTTGGCTTGCAGAACTTAGGTAATGCCTTCTTCAGCTTCCTAAGGGAAGGCAAGTCAGAGATCTACAGATGTGTTCCTAGAAGGATTCTGAGAAAGAATCATCATCTTGGTGCTGTGGTGAAGAAACTGGGGATTATTTGGTTTGGGTTGGGTTTTTTTTGTCCAAGGTGGGATAGGGTGCATGGCATGGCACACAGTGGAGGGCAGTTCACATGATGTTTGAAAGAAATGCAAGTTAGATCAGTGTTTCTAAATAAATTACTTTGCACTTCAGAATTTAAAATACATAGTCCTACATGGTGTAAATTCCCTTGTATGCATGTCCCAGTTTTGGATTCCTCACCCTTTTTGGGGTGGAGTTTTTTCTGTTTGGCTTTTTTGTGGATTGGGATTTCTCTGATTAGGCCAGGATCCTGCATTTTCTCCAAAGAGTGGAGACTATATTCATAGTTACATCACTACTCTACACAGCTAGTTTTTGTTTCCAACTTCTTTGTATTAGTATAACCTTTTTTTGAGCAGAAGTCACAGCTACTCCATAGATGGTCTGTGAGCCATTATTTCTGACACTTAAAATAAGTAAGAACTCTTCTGTACAGTTAAGTTTGTACATAACTAGGTGTTTCATTGGACTTTATTTTCTCTTCTGAAAATAAAATATATTGTTTGTTAGTTTGGGGAGATAGGTAAAAGTTGCTGTATCTTTCATTGGTCTAGGAATTTTTTTTCTGGACATTTGCATCCTGCTTTCTGAACCCCTATCTCTCACAATAACAGTTGAATTATAATTCAATTATAATTCAATTATAATTATAATTCAAGTCCTAATCCTGCTTTTAGTTTATTGAGTTTATGCGCTTTTTTTTTTCAGGTTTAAATAAAAGAGGTATATAATGTTCATTAATGTACTGGATGTATTTAATACCTCATTTCTTTTGCATGACAGCCAGAAGAACTCAGGATGAGTAAACCAAATAATTTTGATGTTCAAAGTACATGTGAGTAAAGTTTTTATTAAATCATTTCAGAAATACTTAATCTGCATATATAATGCTAGTTATAACTTGTTTTATTTAGGCTCAAAGAGCAGGTGAGTTTCCAAGAATCAAATTACTGTGTCCATTTTGAGGCTCTTCTGTGCAAAAAAGACAAAGACCTCCTGAGAGGGTTCAGCAAAAAAAAGCCACAGAGATGATTTGGGGTCTGAAGCATCTCAGTCTGAAGGAGAGACTGAGGGGGATTGGCCTGTTTAGTCTGGAGAGGAGAAGACAGAGGGAATCTCATTAACACATATAAATATCTCAGAGGCAGGTGCCGAGAGCATGGTGCCAGACTCTTCAGTGGTGCCCAGCAACAGGATGAGGAGCAATGGTCATGAACTAAAACACAAGAAGTTCCCCCTCAACATGAGGAAGAGCTTCTTTACGTTGAGGGTGGTAGAGCACTGGAAGAGGCTGCCCAGGGAGGTTGTGGACTCACCCTCTTTGGAGACATTCAAAACCCACTTGCACAAGTTCCTGTGTCACCTGCTCTAGGTGACCCTGCCTTGGCAGGGGGTTGGACCAGATGATCTCCAGAGGTCCCTACCAACCCTAACCATTCTGTGAAATTGTGTTGGAACCACCACTTGTCTCAGGAAATGAAAAAGAAATAAATAACTTACAAACTTCCTTGCATTTGTTTGCTGTGATTAGAATATTTTAAAATAGTATTTTCTGCAGATGTTTTAAGAAAGTAACCTTGTGACTTTAGCAGCGAAATAACACAGCTGTGTTTGAGAAGTGCCACTCAGGACTTTCTTAGGCTGAAGCAGTTAACCCTATTCTTGTCACTCCTGTGACTGTTCTTGATCTTAGAATATTTTAAATGTATTTTATATGTCTCCTGGGAATTGAAGGGAAGCTGTTAAATGTCCATGGAACTATGTTAGTGGGCTAGAAACTTCAGTAAGTGGTAAATCCTCAAGGTTTTAGTTGAATGCAGTGTTGTCTCAAATTGTTAAGTGTTTTTGAAAACTGTGGTAGCATATGGCTTGGCACTATTCACATGCTTTTCACCAATGTTATCCCATAGGTAGACAAAGAAATGGTTGATTCATGGATTCTAATATGGGGATAACTTTATGTATTGTACTAAAAACAACTGGGTGACATTTCACATGCACCTGGACATTGTTGGCCATTTGACAATTCTCTTTGGGTGTTTTGGGAAGAATATTTCAATTGGGAGCACAGTCTGCTTTGTGAATTCAGCTTGGCTGATAGACCTCTCCTGAATCAGCAGGCTGGTTAAGTATTTTCTTTCTAGTAACTAGAGGAGGAACAAATAGTACATTTTTCTGTATCTACTATAAAATTCAACATTAAGGAAAGGGATATCTACTGTCCTTTATCCAGTAATCTACTTGAAGATTGCATGTGATTAAAAGAGGTGAAAGCTACTGCTCTATAGCTGATCCATAGTAATTCCAGTACACTCACTGTGGTTATAAACATGATTCTACATTTTAGTCTGTGTTCTCTGTGGACGGACAGATGACTGCCCTGAAAAGTATGGAGAAAAAAGGATCTATGTGGAATACAATCTCACTGTTCATTATTACTGTTTGGTAAGTGTGTGGTGTTGATCTTGGAGTTTTCTGTTTTACCTGGAAAAAAAAATGTGCAGTAAGTATTTAATAGTGATAACCTGTCCAGTTGTTGTAACGATTTTCTTGTTGTAAAGCTTGAACTGTGAGCTTTAACTCGCAGCCTTGAAGGCTTGTACTTGTCAGGTGCAGCAGATAAAATAAGTAAATCCCAACAAGCCTTTATTCAAAGCTGAATTCTGTTTGTGGCCCATTTAAAGGAATTCATTAATTCTCCCAACCTATCATAGCAAATAGCAATGAAGGTACATGTTAAGACAAGGGGAACAGTTTGCACCTACTTCCATAACAACAGTGGAGTTTCAAAATTTGAAATGTGAAAATTCCACCCCTTGTGGAAAAAGTACAGAAATGTTTTCTTTTTTCCTCATTTCTTATTCTTGTTGGCTGTGAGCTGTTCTCTGACATTACATAGGACATTGTAACACTTTTAAGTCCTAATTTTCAGTTAAGTTATATGTACTCTGCTGATCATGTTAGTACAGTATCACTAATTAGTAGAAGCTTATAATTTAAACAAAGCTGTGGATATAACCTGCAGCTTTTGTTACCAACCTTGACATTTTCCAAAACTCAAATTCTTAAAGGTATACTTAAACTACCTTTCAAGCTCTAAATTTTCACAGGTCTTTAGAATAATATGGCTACTTTACCAAAAAAAGGTTTTTGTTTGTTAATAAATAAAATTTTAATTTTGTCCCCAAATTTTAAACTAAGTGTCTAGTATCAGAAGAAATGTAGGGGGTATGTTTTCTTAACAAGTTCTTCAAAGAGTGTTGATTGCAAATGGTTTAATAGTTTAGATACTGAATCCTTTAAAAACTAAGGAGAGTGGAGGTTTTCTGAAGTTGCATAAAGATAGAAATATTTGTTTTTAAAGAAATTTTAAGCAGCTGGAAGGAAATATAGGTCATTATACTATTTTAGTGGTAATTTTGTCTCCTATATAAGGCCATATCAAATTATAGGAAAAAGTCCTATCCTGATGAAAAGCTAGGAAAAGGCATGCATGCAACAACACTGAGCCTTATGACTTACAAGATATTTTAACTGCAGGAAGCTCATCACAATATCTTTTACATCTTGTTGTCTCTACTTTGAAAAATGAGCAAAGCCCTGTGATTTTACTTAAATATATGTTATATAAGAAAAGAGTTCTACAATGAAACCCATTAGTGATAGTTTAATTATTTTTGCCAAATGTCTCACAGTTGGAAAAATATATTTACTATGTTTGAGTATATAATCTTACATTTATTTGACTAAAATATTGATAAAGCTAGTTAAAATGTGCTATGTTGAAATTAGAGATTGTAAAGAACATAGATGGCATCAAGTTGTGAAACTCTTCAGTTATTTGAAGATTGTAATGTAGCTGCCTAACTTTAAATTATCATCAGGCTCTTCTGATTTGCCTAGTTACTTGATTCTGTGTTTATTTAAATCTCCTCTAAAGTGAATTACTTTTCCTCTTAGGTGACACTTCAGTACAGTTACTTCCTACTGTGTTTCATTATCTCCACAGCACAATTGTCATTCATATTAACTAAGCTAATTTAATTTTACTTCCTCTGAAGATTTATATGCTGAAAGTAATTGTTTGACAATTATCTGAATAGTCTGTATACTTCAAAAAGGAAGGCAAAATACACTGTCTCGGACCATACAGTATTATACAATACATTGATGTTATGAAATATTTCTTTTCATGTTACTGGTTATTGTCATGTCAGACAAAAATACCTAGATGTTTTGTATCAGCTTTTTAATCATTAAAATGTTTCCATATGAGCTTTTTAGACTAAACTTTTCTCTTGACAAGCATAGTGTATGTAACTTTAAATCTTTAGGTAGGTGAATGTTTTAAATTGAATTGTTTTCTTAGTTGATGTCAAGTGGCATTTGGCAGAGAGGGGAAGAAGATGAAGGTGTGGATGGATTTTTAATCACAGATATTAGAAAAGAAGTAAACAGAGCTGCAAAACTGGTAAGAATGATGTCTTTGGTATTTACAAGGGGGAAAAAAGTTACTTTTAAGTGCTCTTAGTACTGCCCGTGGGGTTTGTTTTCTTTCTCCAATGGACAATGTGCTGAGCCCATTCTAGCATCTAAATTTTACGTTTAAGTAACAAGTATATTGGATTTGTGGAAGCCACAAGGAAAAAGCCCTGCAGAAATTTTAACAATCCACCCTTAAGGGGAAGGAAGCACCTAAGATTCGTAAATGCTCATTGGGCAAAAGGAATAACGAATATCAGATGGTTGACAAGAGATCAGAAGGTTTTATTAGTAAATTACACACTTGGCATGGAAACTAGCCTGGGGTTTTTGGGGGGTACCTTTTTAGGGATAGGTTTTTCCACCCCGAAGGTAGATTTCTTGCCTTCTATGTAAATTAGTTATCATGAGCAGTCTGTTCTTTCAGGCCTTTCTGAAAATGGGTTGGAGGGCTTTGGGGGTCTTAATCCCACCCTATAGTCCATGCCCACTTCCCACCACACATTCCTGTGCTTGCACTGTGCTGTGTTGTGGTTCTCTCTCACAAAAAAGTGAATCTCTGCCTGGCCCTCAGTTCCAGTTAAATCTTACTCTTTCTCACAGTGTGCTAATATCGATAGTCCTTGGTTTATCACCAGCAGTTCTTCTTTGTTACTGCCAGCAGTCCCTGGCTGGCTCCAGAGCCATGTGGTTATCAGTGCTTGAGACATGCACATTAGCCCCTTGTCTTCTGGGAATCGAAAGCTCTTAAGGTCTCACTTTGGACCACTGTTTATAGGGTCACAGAGAGTGGGCTTTAGTTACAGTAATTTTCCATCCTTGTTGCGGTGAACCATGGCCAAAGCCAGGTGCAGCTGAACCACAGCCTAAAATCCCTGAAATTACAGGGAGCACCCCAAAAGCTGCAATCCGTGCCTTACCTTTAGCTGCAGCTTTCCCTTTCCCATATTTCTCATATCTGGCTGCTTTTCCAGAGAGATCTAGGTTCTTCGGTTGCTATTTGGTCTCTGTTACTTCTCCCCGCCTACCCCTTCCCCATTTGCTGTAATCCCTTCTCCCCGCCTCTGTAACACCCCCTGATTGATGTATCATTGGTTACTGTGCATTTTCCACACCCCTTTGGCAGGGCTACAAAGCGCCCCCGCAAGCCACGTGGCTTCAGCTTGCTCAATGGATTTTGCTCCTCCTCCTCACAAGGAGTCCTTCCGCTTTATCCTACCTCCTTCGGGCGCGCTAGACATGGGAGAGCGAGGCGAACCCGTGCGGGCGATTCGCCCACTCCCCCGCGCGCCGGGATCAGTCTCCATCTGCCCCGCTCGGGCAGGCAGAAGTTTGCTCGGTGCCAGCACCTCGTGCTAGCCCGGGAAGGCACCGTTAGCACATCCTGGCTGCAGTTCGGGTTGGTAACTTTCTTTGAAGTTTCAGTAACAAAAATACTACTCCGCCTGGGTTGTTATTCAGGCAAGAAAAATAAGTTTCCAAGGCTGTTTGTTATAAAACAGGAGCTCATGAGATGCGTGTTAGTTCCTGGGAACATACAGTGTTTCTGATGAACCTCAAGAGAGGCTTAGTCCAGTACAGTTTGTCCAGGCTGAAGCCTACCGAGCATTTCTGAGATCACGGTGTGGCCTGGGGGGCAGGGATGCTCCATTACAATCCACCCCAGAACTGAAGTCAGCTTCCCTGGGCCTCTACAGTTTGCAACTATTTTTATTCTCTGGGTATGTTGCAGATAAATAAGAGTGAATTAAACTTTCATAATACCTCATGACATTGTGCTGAGCTTGAAGCTGACAGTAAATAATTTATAGATGCAACTAAACTATAGGTACTGATAAAATAGCTCGTATTTTAGCTTACATGTCACAAGACAATATGCATATAAACCAATACATAAAGTCTGTGAAATAACTGCATATGTTTGCTCTTGGTAACAGAGCTAAACCACATTAGTCTTGTCACAGTTATAATCTATGAGCTGCTATTCTTTCTTACACACTTTCTGTAATTTTTCTATTGGTTTAATTCCTGTAATTTTACTTGTATTTAAGATGTTAATATTCTGTTCCCAAAAAAATTATTTCTAGAAATGTAATATCTGTAAGAAAAAGGGTGCTTCGATTGGATGTGTAGCTCCTAAATGCAAACGAAGTTACCATTTTCCTTGTGGGTTACAAAGGGAATGCATTTTCCAGTTTATGGAAGACTTCAGGTGAGTTGTTTTTCCATTTTCAATTTATTATATTTATACCGGACGTAACTTGGGTTTCTTTCATGGCTTGTTATTGGATAGGCTGCTAGTTACAAATGACATCAGATTATCTAGGAACAAAATACCCTATTTGTGGAAGACATGGAAGTCAAACAGTTATGTTGCATACCTAATACTTATAAACTGAATTCTCAACACTTTTAAATATGACTTTATGCTTACAGAAGTAGTTGAGTTGTTTATAAAATTGAGCAGTAAATTCTGAACTGGAATAAACTGCATAATGGTTGATTTGGTTTTTTTGTTTGCCTCTCTCCTGTGCCTTTGTTGAAATGGCAGAGGTTTGCCTACCTATACATCTCAGCAGTAAAAACACACTGTCTGCCATTTTGTTGTGTTTCCAAGTTTATTAGAGATGGACTGCAGGAGAAATGGGCTTAATATCAAATGTCTAAAAAATGTTTTCTTTTACTGTCATCTGTCTAGCATCTTGGCTGTAGTCAAAATACTCTTGAGTGCATTTTCCTTATTATGAGCTGAGCTTTAGGGTGGATGAAGTCCAGCAGGCACTTAATAAAAATGGCTCACATTACCTCAAGTGCATGTAAAGATAAGGCATTTTCAGAGAAGTTTCTTCTCGAGCTGCATTTCTTGGATGTATGGTATGGAATATCCCCTAGGTCAGTTGGGGTTAACCACCCCAGCTGT
Organism: Corvus brachyrhynchos; assembly: GCF_000691975.1. Classification (NCBI taxonomy): domain Eukaryota; kingdom Metazoa; phylum Chordata; class Aves; order Passeriformes; family Corvidae; genus Corvus; species Corvus brachyrhynchos. The sequence continues at coordinate 18,984,567 of NW_008239553.1, forward strand.
CTCACCTCCCAATTCCTTGTGCACCCCTAGCCTGCTCACTGGTGGGAAGGAGTGAGAAACAGAAAAGGTCTGGTCTCTGTTCAAGGTCTGCTTGGCAATAATTAGAATATCACTGTGTTTTCAACACTGATTTCATCACAAATCCGAAACACAGCACCATACAAGCTATTATTAAGAAACTTAACTCTAGCCTAGCCAAAACCAGTATGTCTACATTTTTAGCTTGTTGCATAGCACTTATTCATAAAAAATAGAGTAATGAATTAATTTTACTGTCCTCAAATTTTATGAAGAAGGTTCTTAAAATGTTATTTTGTTAAGGGAACCATAAATTATTATTTTTAGATCTTACTGTTGGGAACATAGACCAGTCCAAAAGTTTACGGACAAAGAACCTAGAGGAGCTTCACAGTGCACAATATGCCTGGATTTGGTTGAACATCTTCCAGTGTATACTGTATTGAAAAGTCCTTGCTGTAAAAATGCTTGGTTTCATCGAGAATGCTTGCAGGTAATACAGGTTCTCCCTTTCATTCTTTTTGCATCCATGGAGATCACATTTCTGTTTAAAAAGTAATGGAACAATTGCTTAGTGTTAAGTGTAGATAGTAGGTATGAAACATACTAGGTTTGAAGAACAGTGCTGAAATTGTGTTATGGACACAAAAGGATTTTGGGGTTTTAATGCTGTTAGCTTTTTCTCCCTCAATGGCCCCTCCATGTTTCTGCATGTATGATATATACTGTATGCCTTTACTACTTTTAGGAACTGAAGTTCAGCCTATGTCGTTGCTTTCTTGCAAGTTGTTATGTGCAGAATCTGAGTGCCAAAACTATATCCATCATCAGTTCTCTTTGACTAAATCCAGGACTAGAAAAAGTTACAACATTCTTTTTGTAAACTTACTCTGGATCTGGGGAGGTTGACTGAAAAGGATGGCGCTTTCATTTATGAACCTTATTCTAGCGTATGAGCCCTTTCCTTTAAAGGAAGAGAAAATCCATTCCATTTGCTTTAATGTCAAGTCATATCACAGTTTGATACTAGCTTAAACACCCGTGTCAGGACAGTATCCGTGAATGTAATGCTTCTCAATATTAAGACACAATTTATTGGCATCTTAAGGATGGTAGTAATTCAATAATTGGTCTGGTTTTTTTTGTTGTGTTTTTTTTTTCTTGACACAGTATCAAGCTTTGAGTGCTGGGATATTTTTCTTTAGGTGCACAGTATGTAATAACAAGGACAAATTTCAAAAAGAAATGTTGAGAATGGGCATACACATTCCAGAAAGGTAAGTAATTTTGTTAATAATCACTCTTGTATGAAAACTTTGACAGGCTGTTATAAACATTTTGATTTATTCTACAGAACTTCAACTATTAATATGTGAAATGTTAGTTCTACCTTCAGTTGTGGGATTGTTCAGTTTGGTAAGGAGTGGCCTGTGTCCTTTTAGATAGGCATAAAAATTGGCAAAGGTCAAATTAGTTATCTCAAACATAAAGCAGGAAGCTCTGAAAAGTCATTTTTAATGCCATCATTCAACTTAAACTCTAAACCCAATTAAAAGATAAAAGCACTTCTTAAATACAATAATTTTTCCTTAACATAGGGATTGTTGAGAAGTGTATTTTCTGTGCCCAAGTTTAATTATCTGAATTTCTGTCAAGACAGAATTGTAACTGACTGATTACTCAGCCATACAGCTTCTATCTTCTGCCAAGGGATTGCAAAGGTTATGTTTGCTGTAATACCTGCTTCCAAAATTCCGAGCCGTTTTTCCTGTTTCTATAACCTGATGAGGCTCAAAATATGATAGAAAGAGATCAGAATGATGCTTCTTTGTTAGAAGTAGTATTCCTTAATAACTATTAGTCTTTTCAGAGAGCACCATTAATTCCCTCTTGAGGCAGAAGCTTAAGATTCTGGAGAGGAAGAAGAGTCAAAATATTTGATGAACTTTGCTGTACTGGTTTGGAACATTCTGAGTTACCATTCATGAAACCAGTTTCGGCGGTAACTTGAGTAGGCTGCCTAAACAAATATCCTTGTTTTCTGTGAGAGAAAAAAGGGAATAATATGAGACAGAGAAAATGTGCACTGAGGTCATGTGAAAAATAATAAATACTTGAAATCAAAGTAACTGTGCAAGAAGTCCGTCTGTGTGTTTTATAGTATTATTTTAGTTACTAGACTTTTCTTCCCCCTCTCTGTTGTCTGTTACATAGAACATGACATGATTGAAATATATTCATGTGTTTATTGCATATATATATTTTTCAAAATATAGAGTAACCCATTGAAACGATCATAAATCAGTTCTAATATCCAATCTTCTGCCTTGTGTATAGGGATGCATCTTGGGAACTTGAAGAAAATGCATATCAAGACTTACTGCATTGTTATCAACACTGTGATGTTAAAAGATGTCTCTGTAAGAAAGGAAGAGACTATAATGAACCTGATAGGTATGATACTTTAGCAGGAAAGTATAATTTAGGATGGAATCATTTTTTGATGTGTTTTTCATTGTTGTTATTTATTATTATTTTTAGTTACTTAAATGCTTTGATGTTTTTCAGCATCAGGTTTTAATATCAGGCCAGCACACTGTCTAGATAATGTGTTTGTTTTACTCATTACAATCATATTTCAATACTAAATTTCTCTAACTTAATCTGGTTATAAAAGCCACGACAGCAAAAGTTAATGGATTATCAGTTACCTTGTCCTTGTCCTCATTTTATACAGGCTGAAGCAGAATTTGTGCATCAACATAGCATGTGTGTAAATGAATGTTGTGTATGTATCATTTGGAGTTTTAATTCAGCAATTTCAGAAGTGTTAAAATACTTAGAGCCTTTACAAGAAATTATTGTTAAAGTAGTAGACTTAGGTCAGTAGTTTGAATGTTTCTGTAGAGAGCTCTCCTTTAAAAGAATTACCATTTGGAAAAGCTGACTGATGGATACCCATAGAACACAGAGGATTTTGCTGACTAGCAGCATGAGAAGAGAATAGTGCCCACAAACTATGGACTTCAGGGCAGGGGAGTACCCTAATACCCTCATTCAGTGCAAGGTGCTGGAACATAAGTAGCTTTTTTTTCTTGTTGCGGCCAGGTATGAGTACATCTTGTGTGAAGAAAGTCTCCCTGATTAGAATCTGTTCTACCAGACTGATAAAGTTATGCTTTGTTGGTTTAGTGTCTGGATTGCACTTACTTTTGAATATTCTTTGTTTTAATTAGCCTCGTTCTTCTGTCTAATTCTAAATACCTAAGTTTTTAATTTTAGTAAATGGGAAATAAAGCGTTGTCAGTATTGCGGTTCTCGTGGGACTCATTTGGCCTGTTCGTCTATGAAGTCATGGGAGCAAAACTGGGAGTGCATGGAATGCAGAAGTATCTTTGCAAAATCAGGTAAAGTTATGGATGTGACAGTGATTTCTTAAATGATAACTTTAAGTTATGTAAGTATACTTTACAATGAGCAAATTCATTAAATTAATATAATGTAATCGTACAGGAAAGTATAGCAAACGGAAAAAGCGTGCTTTGGCTACCTCTGAAAAGACAAATGGGACGACTTGTTTGCTGGAAGAGCCACCTCCAAAGTCCCCTCGGCAATCATCTGGATCTCCACGCAATTTTCTACTCCAGTGTGTAATTTTCTGTTTTCTCGCAGAAACTGATTATTGCATAAAATAATACTTAAACATGAGGAAATGGTGGCTTATTCTGTAGCAGAAACTTACATTTAATTGCAAATCAAATTAAATTGGAGTAAAGTTTAATAATTGAAGTTTTCTGAGTAAGCCATGAGCTCTGGAAATTTGCTGTAGTTATTTGGATTTGGTGGCATGTAAACCACTTTTTAGTTGGTAAGGATAGATCCTTGTTAAAGGAATTTCAACAATTTAGTGGTAACTTAGATTATACAAATGGCAAAGCATTGTTTGCTTATTGGTATTTTTTCCATTTTAAGAGTGTTCTAGAAGTCTGACTTAGAGATGTTCATATTAATGTTTTCCTCTGCTGTAATAAAAACTTCTCAAGTTTGTAGAAACTAATACTTTTAGTTTTTGCTTACTGTATCAGTCAGGACTTTCGTCTAATGTATGAGATGCAACTAAAAACAGATCCTAAGGCCACCAAGGAATAAAATACAGAATTGTTACTTTTAAAATTGTTGTTCAGGCACTGGTGGACTTCATGGAAATGAAGATACAAATGAGATTCAGTGCTGAAGTAGGGGGAAACTATACTGCTACCTTGAAATAGGAAGTGTTCATGTATTCTTTAGTTGTATCTCTTCTTAAAATACTGGTTTGTCTTACAGATCATCAAAGATAATGTGCCAGAACTTGTCACCCTGCTCACACCTAGAACTTCCAGCATCTGACAGAATGACAACGTCCTTATCTCCAGTGAAGTCAAACAGGAGCTGGTCCCTGACGCAAAAGTATTTTCTTCTATTTTTCTTATTTTGAAGACTAATCTAGCACATGGCTTTATACTATATTTCCTACAGAACATGCAGGGGGGAGGGTCTCTGTGTGTGTTTGTGTATATACAGTGTGCATATGTATTTCTCTGTGTGAGTATATATAGTATCCCTATATATTTGTGTGTGTGTATGTTTATAGTCACTGCAAAAATGAGATCAATATACACTTACAACCTGAAGTCATAGCTTGAGAGAGACTTCTGCTGTTTCTAAATGCTAGAGGGGCACGAGGAGAAAAGAATGAAACCTAGTGAGAATTTGTAGGTTAGGTAATGAGGGGATCCAAACCCAGAAATGCATACTTGCCCTTACTGATGCATGGCTAAACGTTCTTTAGAAAATAGGGAATAAAAATAATCCTAATTGCTTTCTTCTAATTAGACGTCCTAAATTTTAAATGTGTTTGTATTTGTACCGTATGAATAGTTCATGATTGTACTAAAGTCAGTGCTAAAACAACATGTTTTAATATAAAATACTCAGTTTAAGGACATAAAATTCATTATCTTCTTGTGAGTAGTTAATTTATGGATTTTGCCTTATGTGCTAAAAATTCTGATGAGGGAGTAAGTTATTTCTAGTAGATATGGTATTTGAGATAGTTTTGGTTGGAAGTTAGAAAACAAAGGAAACATCTTGTTTTTTTAAATGAGAACTTTCTTCCCACTCAAATATATTTTTTATTATAGTGACAAAGATTTTTCTAATTTGGTTGCAAAACATCTTTAATGTAAAATGGTAAACTCTTAATTTCTCACTTGTTTCATTCAGATTGTTTAAATGTCGAATCATTGTATGAGAATTGTTTGGCACTGTACTAAGAAAATCACTATTTTCTTTATGCCAGGGTAATTATTTCTGCCTCCTTTTTTTGGTTCTTAAGAGATATTTAAACTTACCACTACAGTGTTAAAATTTTTTAATTCTATACTAAATGTTTTAATAATTAATAATTTAGGCAATACCTGAATGTGCCACAGTGTTTAAAGAAGTGTTCTCCTTAATAGACTGTTAAAATGTTTTTTGTAGAACTGTTGCTGATTATGAATCATAGATTTCATCTGAAAATACATGCAATTTTCTTATAGGCATTTAAGAGAGCAAAGAAGGGAAGTTTGTAATATACTGAAGGAGTTAAAGGTACAAGTTAAAACAAAAACAACAAGACTTAACATCAATGCAGAAAGTATTTGGAGTAATGCTTTAAAAGGATTTAGACAGCGCAACTTCAGTCCCACAAACACCATTGAAGTAAATTTCTCAAACTGCAAAAATAGATCAAAGACAAATACTTCTGCTGCATCAAAATACCATTTCTTCCAATTATTAATTCTTCACCTTCAGAATTCATCATTGTTTGAGGGCTCTTCTGGAAAGAACTTGGCCCTTGATTTTCAAGGTAATTGGTTGCTTGGTTGAAAAACATATTGAGAAGTATATAACTTAATTTTTAATCTTCAGCCAGTATGAGTGTCAGTTCACAAGTGTAGTCCTGAAGGATAAAAATTGGGGTTTGATTTTTTTTTTTTACTTTTTCAATTCTGAAGGGGGATGGTGTGTGGATTTGTAATTAAAAATTTTGGGTTAGTTGGAGAAGTTGATGACAACCTTGGAAAAAATACAGCATATAACTAGACTTGGAACTTTTTAATTAGGGTATTTGTTCTCTTTAAGTGAATTTCTTTCTTCCGGACTCACTTTCTCTGCTAATTATTTTTCTTTCCTCAAATTTCTAGAACATTATTTCTCATAGCATGCTTCCCAAAGACCCCAAGTTAGCTTCTTTGAGTTCTTATGTTTCAGAATTAAATATGCATTGGGTGTAAAGTAGAAGAGGAAGTTACATCTTCCAAACCTTGATAGTGGGTGAAGAGTTGGTGTAAAAGAATGTGATACTCCTATGTAAAAATGTCATCTTAGAGTTTGAACTATCAGGAGACAGCAAAAGTCATTAAGAAAAAAAAGCACTATGACATTTTCTATTATGAAATGAGGATCAGAAATCATTTCTATGCATATAAAGTAAACATTTTTCTATTTGCAGCTGTAAAAGAAAATCTTTATTTTGAAGCTGGTAAAATGATTGCGGTTTCTCTGGTTCATGGTGGTCCATCTCCTGGTTTCTTTTCCAAAACACTGTTCGATTGCCTTGTCTACGGTCCAGAGAATGTGAAGCCAGCTTTGGAAGATGTTGCTGATGTTGATGTAGCACAAACAATACAAATGGTAACATGCAATAAGTTTCATTTTATTTCTTGCTCAAGACTATATTTGGAGATAAAGAAGAACTTACTGAGTATAAATTTTGTTGAAATCAAAAAGCTTATTTTTCACATATATGTGTGTACACGTGGTATACAATGGCCTGACTTATCTTTTTATGCAGATAAAATATGCAAATAGTCTGTCCAGCCTACAGTCTACACTACAGGACTGCTGTGAATTCCTCACTGCTGCTGGATGTTTAAGACCTGTAACAGCTTTGTGTGATAAGAACATGCTGGTGAATGACATATTGATCTATCATGTAATCAAGAGAATTACTTTACCCTTAGAAAGGTTTGTTTTGTTTGAGTTTTCAAACTTCTTGGTTCTTTTCCTCACTGAAATACTAATTAATATGTTGCTAAAACTAACTTTCACATGTTCTCACTTATTCTCAATGAAGTGTACTGTAATTTTCAGTTGATTAAGTAGCAACTGTTAACTAGGTAGTTAAACTGAAAGACTGAAATTATTTCTCTGCGTATCTGCTCTGTTCCACTTCTCCTTGGTCACATTCCGTTTTCAACCTTATGAAGAAGGCAGATTCACAGTTTTTAAACTACAGCATCACAAAGACCTTTGCACTATAAAATTTCTCTAGCTTATGTTCATTTCTAATTCAGAATTGCTCAAATTTAGAATCTTTACATTTTAGAAATGTTTAACATATGTTTAGAATTCAAATGAGTTTTCCAGAGTTCTAATTAGGGAGTTTGTCTGTGCCATTAGGAGTGCAATACTGTCAACAAGTGTAAGTTGGCCTGCTTAGAACATAGGCATTGCATTGATGTTTCTGTGAGGTAGTGATGACCTCATTAGCTGGAAAAGTTGCAGCTCTTGACTGTTCTTTGATTGGTCTCTGCCCTTACTTCCAATTCGCATTCTTCGTCTGCTTGGTAAAATGTATTGGATGCTAATTTTTCCAACAAGCATAGCTTGATTTAAACTTCAAATATAGTGTTATCTTTGACAAATTTGAATCAACTCAATCTCCAAGAGCTATGAAAACTAATTGTTAATGTGAGGATTTTTTTTTTAATGAAGGTCAGAGCAATTAGTCTTTCTGCCAAGGTCCTCTGTCATGATTGAACAATCTATATCTTATTTTAAAACTAGTGAGCTAAAAAGTAAAACTTAATAATTAGCCCATTTGTTTATGCGGTAATGTGGTTTTGTGCATTTTGGGAGATGGACATAAGATGTGCATAAGTGAGTAGAACAAGAAATCACTTGTCACTATCAAGGACTGAGAGTAACTAGAGTGTTGGTTATTTTAGCTGTTAAATGTTCTAGGCCACTGGGCACCACTGAAAAGAGCCTGTCTCTGACTTCCTTGCACATTCCCTTCAGATACCTCTACATGTTGAGATTCCACCTGAACCTTCTCTTCTCCAGGCTGAAGAGTTCCAGCTCTCTCAGCCTCTCCTCTTAGGATTATGCTGTAGTCCCTTAATCATCCTAGTCATCCTTTGCCAGGCTTTCTCCAGTATGTCTATATCTCTCTTGTACTGGGCAGTCTGGCACTGAACACAGCACTCAAGTGTGGCCTTACTGCTGCTAAGCAGAGAAAAAGATCACCTCTCTTGAACTGCTGGCAACACAATTCCTAGTACAGCCCAGGATGTTGCTTATCTGCATTCGGCACAGGGAGAAATAATAGCATGTAAGCACAAGCAGACTGCAAAACCCAAGCAAAGGCTATCTTTTAAGACAACTCATTTTGTCTATGGACAAGAAATTTAAACTGTTTTCCAAAGAGCTATTTGTAAGAAAGAGATTTGCTATGTTCCCATATAAAAGTAAACCTTGCACAATCAAGTACCAGGAAATAAGGTTAATTTCTACATACCACTGGTATTTCTTTCATCTCCACAAAAAGCTCCACAGAAACATTTAGATTGTTAAAATGAAAGTTAAATGCATTTTCCGAGATAAAATGGGAGTACTGTGTAACTTTACTGAGAAGGTACAGAGACTGCAGATGGGGAAGATTTATTATATCCCATCTTGCAGCTTTATAAAATGCAGAGTTCTGATGCATGGTCTTTTTTTTTCCTCCCCTCCTAGTTTTAGGCAGGGTTTGAAAACTCTTGGCGTTCTAGAGAAAATGCAAATGCACCCAGATGCATTCTCTAGCATATTGTGCCACAAACCCGAAAGACTTTCAGCGGAAACTATTTGTGATCTCTTTACAATCCATTCCTCATCAGATGTAAATAAACTTAAAGGTGCTGGTTTTTGGATGGGCTATTTGCGAGATGTGGAAAGTAAGTAATTTTTAATTTTTTTTTTTAATTTCAAAATCCTCCCCTTTCATGTGCAGGCTATTTAGTTGCTGGTGTACATACAGAATTTGATTTTTTTTTTTAGAGTTCAGTAGGGTAAATAAATCAAGGTTTTGTAGTCACTATCAGTTCCTAATTGTTCCTTCTTCCCCCTCTTTCTTACTAGTTAGAATTTCTGAAACTGTTGCCCAAAACTTTAGAGGGGTAAATACCTGAAAGATTGGATCTAGGACTCCTGTGAATTAAAAAAATAATCCAACACGCAACCTAAGTGATACAGAAAAATCCTTTATTAAATAGTTTGTGTAAAGTCTTAAAGACCACTGTTTTCTAGCTTTTTCTTGCAGAAGAGGATTTTGTATTCACTTAAGATTTTTCAGAATTAACTGAAGTGGGTTTTTCTTTAAACTTTTTCTTAGGTGGCCATATAACTGCATGTTTATTCAGCATATTGATTTGATTTCATGTGGGTTTTTTTTTCCTCTTAGCACTTAACATGCAGGCTAATGGTTTATGTGTAATAGACAATCAATGATAAAAACTTATTCCGTTTTTTTAGGTGGTGAGTCTGTAGTGACGTTGGAGGATATTCTGCTCTTCGTAACAGGCTCCTGTTACATACCATCCATTGGTTTTGATCCTGAACCTACTATTAAATTTTTGCATATAAGGTATCCCATTGGAAAGAGACTTCTTAATTGCTTAGAGCTTCCTATAACAAAGACATATCAGCAGTTCAAAAATAAAATGGAGCTCACCATCAGAAACACACTAAGAGTTGAAGGGGAGTAAGTATTTTTGCTGTTAAACTGAATGTTGGAAACTTGAGTTTTCTGCAGGAACATCTGCTTTCAGTTCGCTACTGTATTTTTGGACAACATACTTTTAGTATTTTCTGACCCTTCCCCCAGAATTATGCTAAAAGTTGTAATGTTATGAGATAGAATACAATTTCCAAATTAAAAAAAACTTTTATTTTTTCAGTAATTTTCCTTTTGAAGTCAACTTTAAGAGTCAGCCATCTCTTGCAGAAGTAGTTTAAATGTCAGCTTTTGCTGTAGACAGGTATGAAATGTTACCAAACTCTGTAACAGGTAAGTATATGGATTGTATCAAATACTTAGGTAACTTATTTATCAAAAACAAATCAGGTACATTTTGAAGATAATTGCTACAGAGCATTGTCTTGCATAAAGCTGTGATGCAGTTCTTTAATTCCATGTATATTTTTTCAGTAATTGTTTTGTATTGATTCATTTACATTCCAATGGTTCATAGAAACCTAGGAAATTCAAAATACTTTTAGTTTTACAGTCGTTTTGGCTAGTGCTTTAAAGGTCTGGAGAAAACATAGGCAAAATAATGCAGCGCAAGAACACAATCAGATTGAACTTGTCTCTGTTCAACAAAATCTTTGACATTCGCACATTTCTGCATTCTACTTCCATACATTTTTAATTACTCATAGAGCCAAAATAGTAAAAATCAGAATAAAATCTTGAACATGCAACAATAACTGGTCTTTCAAGGCGAAATATAGGAGTTAATGTTGTTGAGTATGAAAAGAAGTTTGTCACTCATTAGAATATGTAAACTCGTCTTCCATTAAAGTCAGTATTTTCCTACGACCATGCTCTAAAGCTCTTAGTTAAACTAAAGGCAGTCTACCATCAATCTTGTCTGGGCCTGATACTTTTCTAGCTTCTGTTCTAAACTCTTTCTGTTCAATCTTAGATGAATTCTGAGCACTGTATAAAATATATGTTAGTGCTGTAGTAATTTGTATAAATGGCTGGGCCATTAAGCTGTAAAAGTTAAGTAGTGAAGTTCCTACACAGCAACACTTTAATGTTACTAATGCTAAAACTATAAAATTAAAAGGACACTTAAGTATGTTCTTTTTAAATGTATGCTGCTCTCTGTTTTGAAATTACTATTTCCCTCTGTCAGTTTTGACCACCTGTACTATGTGTCCTGAACATCAGTTGTGCTATAGATGTAATATAGATACATATGTATCTGTATATATCTGTATGTATCCACATTCTTCAAAATACTGAAAAGTAATCATATACTTTCTTATTTAATATAGCTTGGTTTGAATTGAAAATATAAGCAGGATTGCTTTATATTTGAATACCTTCGCAAGAAAGTACATCCACAGTAATTACAAATGGATAGGTGCTTCTGAAAAAATAATAGAAAGTCTAAGGAAATTATTGCAAGTATTAAATCAAAGATTTCTCACTACTTCTAATGGCTAGAACAATCTAATCTCATCAGTCTTGTCATTAAAAATTTAAGAGTATGAGAAATTAAGACAGCATTAGCAGTGGGTTTTGCTTATTGGCCAAAAGCATATTCAAGTCTCCTTTAAAATAAGTGCATGATCTCTTGGAGAATGTAATTTGACTGTTTATATACTCAGCATTTTCTCAGTGTCTTCTCTCCAATAATATTCTGTGTTTCTGATCTTTGCATAATTTTTGACTCTCATTCTGCCAATAAATGCTTTGTATTCTTAGCCTTCAGAATGGTTTATTACCATTATAGGGAGTGGTTTGGCACAAATTTGTTTACATAATAAGGATTCATATTGTATGTTTGTATTTTTAAAATGTAATGAGTTTCCTGCAGATATAATATTATACTTTAAAAATGAGTAGTGTACTCAGTGCAGTATTTGTTTTTCTTGCCTAGTTAGAGATAAATGTGTTCTGTAATGTTATTCTTCCATGTGAAAAATACAGAAATTACAAAAGTAGCAAGCAGAATGTGAGTAATTTTGAAGGACAGTTCTTGGACTTTTGGTACCTGCAGTGACAAGAGAAATTGTTCAGAACCTGGAACTAAATAAACTGCATTTTAAGACCTTCAATGGAAAAAGAAATAATAAAATAATGTGAATATAAGCCTTCAAAACATACCTGAGATTACAAAAATAGAGTTCACACCTTTTTTGCTCATTACTTTTGAACTCAACAGTTGAAAGGTTTTTATATAAAGGCAGAATTAACCTATATGTTGGGTGTAAAAAATGTTAACTTTTAAAACTATCTGCTATACAATGCTATATCCAAACACTGAATTTGTAAAATCACACAATGTGTAATATTGCTTGAAAGAGTTTTTCTTCCACAGAATTTGCTCCCATTTTCTAATACTGACATGTACCCATTCAGGACAAGTTGTCTTTCCTTTTCTGTTGTTTGATCAGCTCTATCTAGACACTCCAGTATAATACTTAATATATTCAAGTTGTATTCCTGGAATATGGAAAGGAATTTCCTCATTTTCAGCATTAATTTATGTAGACCAATCATAAATTTATTTGAACTGTTCATTAGAATTCCACTGAATAAGCTAACTTCCAAATACAGAATGGTCTCCCTTGTCTTGAAATTGTAAGAGCAATTTATGTAGCTATAAGGGCCATAATTTCAAGACAAGGGAGACCATTCTGTAAGAGCAATTTATGTAGCTATAAGGGCCATAGGTTTTTTTATAGCAGATCACTGAAGTGCAATATTATGGGGTAGTTTTCATTTTACATAAACATAACCTGAGGCACACCTGGCAACTAGGGAGATTGCTTACTTTCAGTATTTCTGTAACACAGGGAGAATAATTGATATGCATCAGTTGTGTATTAAATATATTCTCATAGAAGCTGCATCTTTTACAAGATTTGTCAGCACCACTAAAGAACTATTGCAGTCCTTTTTGTGTTTGGCCAAAGAACTTCACCCCACAGTTTGTGCATCAAACCCTTAGCTTCCATCTGGAATTAGCACATCAAATAAGCTATTTATTTTCTAGAGTGATAATTTTCTACTAAACAATAATCAGTGGGTTTAGTACGGTCTCCTTAACAATGCACATATAATTAAAAAAACACCCTCAACTATTTTAGCTCTATGTTTGAAAAGCCAAGGAATAAAATTTCTGTGACTTGCTTTTTTGCTCATTCAGAGGATGCTTACAGAAAAGCTGTTAGCCTTTTAAACTGGTTTAAGAGTGAAATATATTCCAAAGGAGAAAAATATTTGTTCATAGTAAAAGTCTAAACCATTGCGTGCTGCAGCTTTGATTTTTTTCATTAAGATGTTAAGTACTGGGATTTGAAAACAGAGGATTTTGAGAGTATTAGTTAATTATTCACACTCACATTCTGCATATGCATTTTGAAAATAGGATCAAAAAAAATCTGATTTTAATTGAAGGAATTGCAACTTTGAAGCCTGCAAAATAAATTTGAAAATCGTATCTTGAATCTGTATTATATAGTAAAACGTGTTTAAGCTCAAACTTTACCGTTTCTTACCTAAGGCAATTTGTAGTTGGACAAAAGAAAAATTAACATGCAAAAACTTCTGAAGTGTCAAATCATATGTATACAGAAGATCATTTTCCAAATGGTGATATTTGTTAAAAAGCTACAATGTAACCCTCTGATTTTTGTATTACATAAACAATGTTCTTTTTTAAAGTTACGGTATGTAGAATGTTATGCAAGAAAATGTAATTTTGTAAATATTTTTAGCTCTAACTTGAACTGCAGGATCAGTGCCTGAACTGTTGCATCTTCAAGCAACGTTTTACATGGCAGGTGTAGCATCAGTGTTCAAATAATTTGTAATTGTGGGAAATACTATGTATATATTCAAAGTGCAATAAAAGGTTAAATATGTAGCTTCCGTGGTTTTATTTTGTTGATTTAATAGGGTTTAGCCCTACAAGTGTTATCACTATTTTCTGCAGTTTAATTTGTGTACCTATAGATTTATATAAAGGTGTATATGGCATGTTTACCCAGGTACCTTTGTATCGAAAGCTGAGCTAGGGCGAGTGGGGCTCTTCCCCGGCAGGATTGCTGTAAGGGCATGAAGGGAGGCGGGCCTGTGGGCTTGTGCGTCCTGAGGCAGAGGAAAGCAAACTCGTGACTATATTCCGTTGTGATAACTTACTAAAATTTCACTACTTTTTTTGTAGCTAGATGCCTGGTTTTGAAACATCACTCCTTTCAGTTAGTTATGAGGTGGTCGTATTAAAGCTCTTTCTTGAAACTTCAGTCCGAGAGCATAAACTACCACCTACTCAATAGAAAAAAAGATGGAAAAGGCCGTCCCCGCCCTGTTCTCAGCCAGGGCAAAGCACAGGCCCGTGTTTTCAATCGTAGGCGGGCGTTCCCGGCTCGCCGCTGCCGAGGAGC
>NW_008239553.1:18999283-19041199 GCF_000691975.1 Corvus brachyrhynchos
GAGCGCACCCTCCGTTTCGGCTTCCTTCTGCCGGTGGGAAGGATCGACGGAAAACAGCGTTTAATGGTGCAAAAATAAAGCTGCTGTTATTATGCCCTTGTTAAGACAATACAGCAGCATGCGAGCGTGTGCTGACCCTCAAGAAACTGAGAATACGATATTAACAACTAAACTGATTGTGCATTAGGATTTCTGCGAGTAAAGGATTTGTTATTCCATCCCTTCTTACACATGGGTGAGAATCCTTAATTGATTCTTCTCTACCTTGATGCTGTTTTGTAAAGCCTTGAACATACTCCTAAAGCACAGGGGATGTCAACTCTGTAGTCCTCTACTTCCCTTGCTTGCAAAAGTTGTAGTCAGTAGTTGAGCTGTAATCATGTCACTTTCTCCTTGACAACTGTCACAGTCTCCGTGGACCTTAAATATTTACTAGTATGCTTCACTTTTTGGTACCAGTCTGTTTTGTAATCTCATTCCTGTGGCATCTACCATTGATAGTGCTATTTGATGTTACTCTGCAGTCCTTTGCTTATCTTCTCTTTGCTGTCTTTCTGATAAAGCCCATTTTCTTTGAGCTCATATTCTGTACAGCTTTATTCTTTTCTATTCTCTTTCACCACGTTCATGGAGTGGTTTGGGTTGAAAGGGACCTTGAAGATCATCTCATTCTAATTCACTGCCTGCTATGGGCAGGAACGCCTTTCACTAGATCAGGTCGCTTAAAGCACCATCCAGCCTGTCCTTGAACACTTCCAGGTATGGGGTATCCACAGGTCTCTGTACAACCGGTTCCAGAGCCTCACCAACCTCATAGGGAAGAATTTTTACCTTGTATCTAATCTAAAGCTACTCTCTTAGCTTAAGGCCATTCCCCCTTGTGCTGTCCCTACATGCTCTTGTGAAAAGTCCCTCTCCAGGATTCTTGTTAACTCCATTTAGATACTGGCAGATGCTATAAGGTCTCCCTGGAGCCTTCTCTTCTGCAGGCTGAACAAACCTACCTCTCTCAGCCTTTCCTCACAGAAGAGGTACTCCAGCCTTCTGATCATCTTAGTGGTCCTCGTCTGGACTTAATCCAACAAGTTCAAGTTCCTCTTATACTGGGCCCAAATGTGGACACGGCACTCCAAGTAGGATCTCACCAGAGGAAAACAGAGGGGGAGAATCCCCTCCCTCACCCTGCTGGCCACACTGCTTTGGATGCAGCCCAGAGTACAGTTGGCTCTCTGGGCTGTAAGTGCACATTGCCAGGTCATGTCATGCTTCTCCTCCACCAACACCCCCAGGTCCTCCCCAGGGTTGCTGTAAATCCATTCTCTGCCCAGCCTGTATTTGTGCTTGGGATTGCCCTGCCCTAGCTGCAGGAACTTGGAGTTGGCCTTGCTGAACTTCCTGAGGTTTGCACAGGCCCACTTTTCAAGCCTGTCAGGGTGCCTCTGGATGGCTTCTCTTCTCTCCAGCTTATTGAGGAGGAATTTCTTCGTGGAAGGGGTTAAACATTGGAATGGACTGCCCATGGAGGTGGTAGAGTCACCATCCCTGGAGGTGTTCAGCTGGACATATCACCTGGTGCTGTGATCTGGTTGACAAGGTGGTGATCAGTCAAAGGTTGGACTCACTGATCTTGGAGGTCTTTTCCAACCTAAATGACTCTGTGATTTTGTGACCACACACAGCTTGATGTTGTTGGCAAACTTGCTGCAGGTGCACTCAGTCCCACTGTCCATGTCACCAACAGTTGTTACTTGATTATTTCAGTCAGCCTTTACACATGAATCCATGTTGTCTTCTGTTGGGAGCTAGATTCAACAACTAAAAGATACTCAGAAAAATGTTTCTTATCATTTAGTGATGGTATTACCATGCATGTGCACCATCTGTTGTGACCTTTATGCTGGTTCATAACCAGGATTGGTTTCATAACCAAAGCATATCATTGTGCAAGCACAGTAAAAACGTGATCCTTGCCCCAGAGAACATTTAGCATTAATGTAAATGAAATGGCAGTGTGAATACAAAAAAAGAAACTTGGACACTTGTTGAATGTTAACATGATTGTCACAGCACATTACTAGTCTGATTACTCTTTCTTAGCAGAGAGCTTATGCCAAGTTTTACTTTAGATGATAAACTCTGCAATGTAGCTGCTGCAGCTCCAGTAGTTCCAAAGTACATAGCCATACAGCTTTATATAAAATTGTTCATATGACTGAAGATGTCACCAGCAGTGAGGTGCCAAAGAATCCAGGAGCAGCCTGTAATCAACTTTCAGGGCTGCCTCCATGGTCTTTAAAAAACAAGAAAAAAGTATGAAGCAAGTGGAAGGCTGGAGCGCAGCAAGACTCAGAACTCAGTGCTAGCTTGGATTTTCCTACATTCGTGCTTCCCTGCTAGTAATGTCATTTGAAAGGGCAGTACACAGGAGGAAGCAGGACATCAGAAACACTGCCTGGCCATGGATAGAGGTGGTGTTAGGAAAGCCAAAGTTCTACTGAGGTTGAGCTGTGCAGCATGTATCTAAAGAAAGGAGAAGTGCTTCTGATGTAGCATTAGTAGCAGAAATGTGAGTAAGAAAAAATGTTGGATCATTGCTAAATGGAGCTGGTCTTTTAGTGGTGATAGACACAGATAGGGCTGAGGTAACCAGTGCTGCTTTTGCTTCAGTCTTCACCTACAAATGCTTCCAGGCCTTAGTGTCACTTTGGAGTCAATCATTGAGTGAATCCTATTGGAAGATACTTCACATCACATAAAGGAAAACGCATGCATGAATTTATGTATGGTAAATCATGCCTGACCAGCCTAATTACCTTCAGTGATAGAATGACTGGATTTGTAGGCAACAGGACAGTAGAGTATGTGATTTACCTTGACTTCAGCGAAGCTTTTGACACTGTGGTGTTACAGCCAAGTTAGGGTATCATGGACTACATGAACGAACAACCAGCTACATTAAAAAAACTGGTTGGATGGTCAGGCTCAGAGAGTTGTAATTAATCAGACATAATTACCTAGAGGCTGGTAACAACTGGAGCACTGCATGAGTGTATTCTGTGACCTCTCCTGTTTAAAATGTCTGTCAGTCACCTGGAGGACAAGTCAGAGTGCAGTCTGATTAAGTGTGCAGGTGACAGCAAACTAGGGAAATCTCTTCTACTTGAGGGCAGAGCTGCCATTTAGAGGCACCTAGATTGGCAAGAGGAATGGGCAAGCAGAGATCTTACGAAATTTAACAATGACAAATGTAAATTCCTGCACTTGTAAAGGAAGAACCCCTTGCACGTACAGGCAGCAGTGTAGGGGGTTGCCAGACCAGAGAGCATCTCTGTCGAAAAGGCTTGTGAGGGGTCCCAGTGGACCATTAGCTGGAGGGAGTCAGCAGGACTACCAAGGTGGTCAGGGTCTCTGGTGAGGCTGTAGCACTAAAGCTTGTTCTGTCTGGAGTTTTGTCCAGGTGGCTTCAGGGTGGACCCTACAGCAGCTCCCCAAGACCTATGGGCAGCACTGAGAAGATGGAACCACACCCCTTTGTAGTGGTGTATGGCAGTAGGGTGAAGCACAACAGGCATAAATTGCATAACATAAACAAGGTGTTCAAACTGGATGTCCGGAAAAGCTTTTTCTCCTCAAGGACAATCAGTGCCACAGATTGCATAGTGTGCTTGTGGCATCTCCATCCCTGGAGACTTGACTGGATAAAGCCCTGAGCAGCCTGGCCTAGCCTCAGAGCTGAGCCTCCTTGGGCAGGAGGTTAGACTGGAGGTCTTCCAAGGTCTTCTCCAGCCTGACATGACCTGTGATGCTGTAGATCCCAAGAACTGCACTGAGTATGTTCATTCAGCCAGAGTCAAAAGTTAATAGTTTCTGCACTCTCCATTTATGAGCTAAGTGGTATACATCGCTCTAATCTCTGCAGGTTTTTCCTCTTTGCAAAACTCTGTGATGATTTTGTTACGAGTTTTAAGAGAATAGCCACTATAGCACATATAGTCTGCTGCTGCTAGTCAAAAGTTGGGAGATCAGCACATACTGTGTTGTTTAATCAGATAAATGAGGAAGGATTCATTATATAATAGATTTATAAATTAGTGGTAGGTGAAGCAATCTGCTTTGGTCTGTATGGTGAATGGAAAGTTTAGTTAAAAGTTCATTCCTGTTTCAAAGAGTTTTCCTGCTGCAAACTAAGGCTATTTTTGTACCCCTTAAACTAGCAATTTCTTCATGTGAGTTCTCAAAATCTTTCAAACTGTGTACTGATTTTAGTCAGGCATAAAGGTGTTTTTTGTTTGGTGTGTACAGTGTTGTTCCTGTGGGGTAGGAAAAGCAGATCGGGGAATAAAGCAAACTAGTTCCCACTGGACAGAATGCACCTTCAGGAAGATACTGGAATTATTTTTAAGGCAAACCATGTTAGAATGTAGCTTGTATAACTAAGAAGAGTTAGTGTTTTAGAACTTGCTTATTTTCTTTTTGCAGTGTCTTCTGGAGCCCATAAACTCTAGCTGATGTGAGCCACCTGTCAGTCAAAGCTGCATAAAAATAATGAAAATGTGATTTCTTGCATTTATATTTTGTGATGGTTTTCCTCTCAAATGAAATGTATAATAAAATCCTGCTAACGTGTTTAATCGCTGTTGGTCAAGTGTAAAGAGATTAAAGCATTATTTGGCTTTATTTTCCAGTGGCTTTGAAACGTATGCTGAACTTCAATGTTCCTCCTGTTAAAAACAGCACAGGAGAACCAGTGTGGAAGGTAAGAACTTTTGGAACCAGAGTAAGAGAATTTTATAGTGTTCAGAAAAGTTCCAATTTGCAGATTTTAGCTAAATCAAGTTCATCTGTCTTACGTTATTAACTTGTGCAAAATTTTTTTTCCTGTATTGTAAATACACAAAATTGAATATCAGAACTGCTGAAAAAATACCTGAGTCAGAAAGAAGCCTAATGGAAGAACTATTGATAGCTTGAAAAAGCTGAGCTTAAGCTAGCTTTATTACCTTTAAAATTACTTGTAGTTCATGAGGAGTTGACATTCTGTCTCTTCATCTGTTTTCTTTTTTCACTAATTCCTTTTTTCTCTTACCTGATTTTCCTGTTGTTCTCTCCCAAATGCAGTCAGAAAAACTGCACATACAATAACAAATTTCTGACAGCAAACTCTTGTTTGACAAGACATTTTTCAGGAGATAGAAGTGATGATTCTTTTTCCCCCTTTATCACTGAGGGTTTTTTTGGGTTTTTTCATATTTTATTTATTTGTAAGCACAAATGGAAGTCCTTGACAAATGAATGATTTATTATAAATTGGTAGATGTTTATTTCTTGAAGCACTTTTCAGGTTAGGATAGTAGTTCCCTAAACCTGAATTCCTGTATCTACTGTATTCTACAGCATCCACTTTTTACAGCACTTTATAAGATGATGTGTATCTGTTCAGGTTCTCATTTATGACAGATTTGGCCAAGATATCATCTCACCTTTGCTGTCAGTGAAAGAGCTAAGAGATATGGGGATCACTTTGCATCTGTAAGTACTTTTAAAAAATTGGGAATACTTTTCTAAAAAGAACATTTTTTAATGTTCCCTAAAATAATGAACAAATCAGTGAAAAATCATTTACTAAATAACTGCTAAAATAAAGATTATACACTGACTTGTTCCTAAAATCAGATGGCATTATTCAGAATCAGGGAGTGAAGATACAATTCCAAACACTGTTCAGTAGGATTTCTTGCTCGGTTCAGGAGGCCCTTGTTCAAAAATAAAAACTATCCAGTAGGTGTTCTTTTGGAATTTGTCTGTACAAATCCTTCTCTAATAATACATGTTAAAATTATATTGGCACAAACTGTTTCATGAGACTGTGTATGTTCTTTGTGTATCTTTTTACACATAGATTTTACTTGTCTGCTGTCAAACATATGAAATCTATAAGTATTATTTTAAGAGATTTCTCATTTCTTTTTCACCAGATTCCATTTACCTAGTCCACTGTCATTCCTTAGCTGTGGTAATAGTAGTGAAGAAACTTTGAACATACATTTATTTTTTTACAAGTTTATTAACTTTTGCTAAGTGAAGACTAGAAATGGAAGCACAGTTTAGTATGCTGACACATCAGCAGAAACGTGAGAAAAACATCTAAGCACCTTGCCTTTGAGCAGGAAAGGCAAGTTTAACAGTGGTTTTTTACCATGTCAACAGTTCACATATGAACTTTGTGGATGCAGTATTTTAGCTTCCTCTTGAAGATTTTTAAAGCCTTTTTTCAAGCTTTGAATAAACTTTGAAAACATCTATTAATATATTCAGCCAAAATATATACAAATGTGATTTTCTTTCTTGCTAAAACTCTGGCTAAATATAGAAAGAAATTGTAGGAAATTATATTTGTCTGTACAAATAAATAGTTACTTTAACTTGTATAATTTTACACATATCAGAGAAACAGCACGTTAGAGATGTCTTTTTTCTTACTGTCAGGCTTTTGCATTCAGATCGGGATGCTATTCCAGATGTTCCAGCTGTTTACTTTGTAATGCCAACAGAAGAAAATATTGACCGAATGTGCCAGGTAACTTGCATGTGTAATGTTTCAAAGGAGTCCACACAACAGGGTGTGTGAAGGAATCCTGCACTCACCAGAGTGTGACTGTTATTAGCACATACTTTTCAGAAAAATATTACCCAAAATATTATGCAAAACTTCAATTTCCCAGCGAGTAGAAGGGTGAATATATCAGGAGGCAGTGGGTACAAATACTCTATTTAACATTAGAAAAAGTTATTTTAATGAGGGTGGCTGAACACTGGAACAGATTGCCTGGACAGTTTGTGGAGTCTCTGTCCTTGGAGGGGTTCACAACCTGACTGGACACAATCCTAAATCACCTGCACAGTTTGATACTGCTTTGAGTGGGAAGACTGGATTAGGCTAATCTCAAATTTTCACATTCCTGGGAAGGAGATGGAAGGTTGACATCTTTGCCAAAGGAAGGAGAAGAGCAAAGGATATTTTTTGGTCGGCAGTAAGGTGTGGAATAGTAATTGCTGTCTTTCAGCTTAAATGTCATTTCCTGTTGTTTTGCAGTTCTGTGTTAGGTTGTTTATATCTGGACATGTAATCAAAACACTGTGTAAAGAGCTGTATGAAGAGACAGCTAAGCACTTCTGAAGATTTAGTTTGACTGTGGATAACTTTAACATCACACAGTAAAAGTATGATTTCTTCTTTTAATTAGTCAGGAATGTATTAGTACTTATTCAGGAAAAGTGTTGTGATTTTTCTTTCTTTTAGGATCTTCGAAACCAGCTTTATGAATCTTACTATTTAAACTTCATTTCTGCCATTTCGAGAAGTAAACTGGAAGATATTGCAAATGCTGCTATAGGTGCTAATGCAGTAACTCAAGTGGCTAAGGTAAGAAAGTCCCCCAGTCCCTAATGTTAATACCATTACAGGTGTTACTGCATTCTTATCTTCAGGCATGCTGGGGAAAAAACAGAACCTACAGGCATCCCAGTAATGCAGCTTAGTACCATACTTCAGCTGTCATTACTCCAAATGCTGCAGGATTTTTGTGCTGAATGATAAGAGGAGAAATAACAGTGGTTTCAGATTATTCCTGATCTCATCAGCTGAATGAGTGCTTTCAGTGCATATATCTTGGGGTGGGGTTTTAGCTCCTAAATACACAAAAAAAGCAGTGTGAGTGCAGTTCTCATTTGAAATAATATTTCATATATACACACTTTTTTACACTCCTATACCTCTGTGATTTAAAGGCATGTTTTAGGGATTTACTTTTATTTTTGTTGAATGGCTGTACCGAAACCTGTAAATTATTAAGTAATAAATACATTCACTTTTTCTCACTCTGATAAGTACTACTGGCATGAGAGAAAGAACCCATTGTGAAATAAAATGAACACTACTAGTTTTGTTTAAGCCTTAGGTCGTCAGCAGCAGGAAATTGCTGTAGCACTGAAAATTAACTTTCCTAAATCTGTTTTTTGGCTGTGATGTCTCATTAATAGTTTGTGCTATAGAGAAGTTTAACTTTTTCCCGAATGTACAGGTGTGTTACAGAAAAGTTAGAAGTCATGAGTTGTAATATCTTACTGTTCAGATATTGCCCTCTTTCCTCTCTCTTGCCTGAGAGCTCAGTGCTGATTATGTTGTAGTCCTTCATATTCATAAAAAGTGAACCTACAATAATGAAATGTCCTCCATATGCGTTTTTTCAGTCATACTTGGCTACTAGAACTTTGTCCACGGAAACAGTTGGACAGTTCTGGCACTTTTCAGTCCTCTTAATATTTTGTGTTAATCATTGAATCCTTACACAAGCTTTTTAATTCATAAATTATATCTTGCATTTATTTCTTTGAATAGGTATTCCTGTAAAATGTTCAAAATTAAGTAGCAGTTAATCACATATTTTTTTGTTATGCTTCACTCTGGACTATTCTGACCATTATTCCTTGATTTCTAGGTGTTTGATCAATATCTTAATTTTATTACTTTAGAAGATGATATGTTTGTATTGTGTAACCAAAACAAAGAACTTGTTTCATATCGTGGTAAGTAAATTTATATGGAAATTATACCAGAATGTCTGAAGTTGAAATTTACTTTTGAATTTGTAGCTAATAACCAGCAATTACTTCATTTTGCTTTGATCTGCTCAGAATTCAGGATAACCTGTTAGATGTATAAAGTCATGAAAGAAGCAGTTCTTAGATACTCATTTCAGCATCTTTATCACATGGTGATTGGGATACTGAAAAATAAATATGTATTTTTAAATAACAAAGGAAAACTGTGGTATAGACATTTATGGATAATAACACTTTTTATACAAGGAATAATGTTGGAAAAATTACATATTGTTTTCACATTAGATAGTCACTATGGATGGGAAAGGGCATTCTAGACAATAAGCAATGCTGATTGCTTCTGCAAGCGTGTGAGCCAAGCATGTCAGCTTCTTCACAAAGTTTCAGAGTTGCAAGTGAAGTCAGCCTCCTGGAACTCTTTTTCTTCTCAAGACTTCTGTTCAACTTGATTTGGAACCTAGCGGGAAAAGCAAGTGGCTGCCTTAGGTCAGTTGCTTTGGTGCTATGGCAGCTCAAGTCAACATACATACTAGTTGTCATTATTATCCACGTGATCTTCCTCCCTCCATTGTGCTGATTTTATGTACTCCTCTGACCCATTAATTGTGATAAATGTACAGGGAACTACCACTCCACCGCTCCTGCCCCTTACTCTGGATGTTACAGGGTATGTTGTCTTGCTGCCTCTGCTGTAGTTTCGTTCTTCCTCTCCTCCAGAGAACCAGTAATTTCAGAGCTGCAGTGTGTGTTTAATTGACTCTTTCCTTAGAAAATACCAACTCCTTTGTGTGATGTACAAATGCAATGCAACAGAAGAAGCAAAAGTTAAGATAGTCCTATTTTTGCAGCAGCTCCTCATTCCTTTAGTATAGTCACAGTGTCACACAGCTAATTCTTGGTGCGTGGAATACTCCCTAGTGACCAGGTAGAGATGAGAAGTCTCTGTATGTATAATATTTGGCAGTGAGATTTTTCTCCTCTCTTGCCCAATATCCAAAGTCAGTACCTTTCTTTAAAACCGGATCAATAATACTGAGTCGTGTCTCACACTGGGGATTGATTCCATTGGCAGAGTGAAGGGCATTTTTGTTTGAAAAGCAGACTTTATTTTTTTCACTAAAACCTGATGTTAAGAGTTTTAAAAATAATTGTTTTGTGATGCGTTCCTGTGTATATAAAGATACTTAATTGACTGTCATAAGATTGCTTGTGCTAACAAGGAATTTGAATTTAAATGACTGAAAACATTTTGCACCCATCAGTTTCTATCTGGCTTGTTTTCCTCTCTGGGGCCGCTGAAATTTGCCACCATGTTTAAACCAATGTAGAAGTGGGCTGTTTCCAAAAGCTCATGGAACAGAAACCTGATCTCCCACAGAGAGTGATGAGTTTTCCATTAGAGCTCAGTGGCTGATCTGTCTTATTGTGTGAGTTCTAGATCTGACACAGACAGTCAGTAGGAGTGCAGAGGTGAGGAAGAAGTGGGCTTTTTTGCCTGTGGAGAGTATAGCAGGAGACTGCCGGTTTCATCATCTACAAAAGTCAGTGTAAATCTGAGGGTACTGAGTGATGGCTGCTGTTCTTGCAGCAGCACTGCCGCGTGCCCACGAATGTATCTGAATGGGTGAACCAAGAGCAGATATAAAAAAACAGGTTAAATTTCAGTTCTGTGATTTCTTGGCTATATGACTGCTTTTACAGAGAGGTAATGTCAGGATAAATAAGCATGATAAAATCCTTCAATTATGTGAAAGACTTTCGTAGACAGAAGGGGCATAATACATGCCCTTTGTTTAGTAAGGGACAAGAAGTGATGAGTTTAAATGCAACGAGAAAGTTTCTGACCAGATATTAGGGGCACTTTCTAATTTTAAAAATAGTGAAATATTAGATTACCTGTAAATGTTATGGTATTTTTATGTCTGGGAAGCTATTTGAATTGGTTTAGATGCAGAAATTACATGGGTTTAACTCATCTTTGGAAAGGAAGACCAACTAGATAGTCCCTCAGGCTCTCTCTGGTTCTGTTTCTCTAAGACTGTGTAGAAGAAAGAATAAATGAGTAATATTGGTATAAAGTTGATATTTGAGATATGCTGTTTCATGCTATTTGAATGCTTCTTTACCATTCTTTACAATTTGATTGAATTTTGCAGTACAACAGAAAAATGTAGGAGACCTATGCTTTCTTTTCTGTAATAGATGCATTCCCCATAACCTTCTTAGAGTGGAGAGAGAGAAATGTATAGAAAACATGGTAGAACATTTTACCAAAAGATTCTTAATGAAGTTTCCCAAAGGTTGATCTAAGGAGCAGTAATACTGAGTATCTGTGTTGGTTGCTATGGTACAAGAAAAGGAATGTGCTCATAAAATGTGCATGTTAGACAAAATTAGAAGGCACTGACAGTATGCAGATTACAGGAACATCAGAAATGAGTACTTTAAACATAATAACATGATGGGAATTAAATTTTAGAATTGGAAAAGGCAAGAGAGTAAAAGTAAGGTTTTTTCACCCCTATAAACTGGGAGACCATTAGTTGGAGATAAGTACAGAATTATAGCCCCAGTGAATTTCAAAGCTTTGTCATTACAGAAAAATACAGATTTTGGGAATGGTCTGCCTTTCTTGGTGCTGGTATTTCAGAAACTTGAAACTTCTATTGCTGCTGTCAGCCTAGTCAAAACTTTGGCTTGCTAAGTATAGTTGCTGAAATATAATCCACATCTCTAAAGTTCTTAGAGGAGAAAAGATGGGGGGGAAAAAAAGCACCTTTAAAGTTAGAGAATGGTTATGGCTGGCCATGCATAAATTTAGAATGGAAGGCTTATTAATGTTTAGAGCTTTGAAATTAATTTTTGAAGAAAGAGGATATGACAGATAATTATGAGAAAAATTTTTAAAGGTAAAGTAAAACAAACAAGGATAGAATTTATGGCATGAATCCTGAGATAGTGCTTGACTTGAGGTCTGTGATAAGATTTGGTTTGATGTTGCCTGTTGGCTCTTATATTCTTGTCAGGGTTAGTTACTTAAGAGAAATGTTGCTGCGTGTCTTCTGTTCTGACGTAAATGTGGGAGGGAAATCTCTCTTTCCTGTCAAGTAAAATGTTTTATAACTTGGGAATTACCCCTAATCTAGAGACTGACAGTAAATTTATGAGAAAAAAAAGGAATCTCGATACAAGAGGTGGGATTTAGAAATTCTGAATATAGATAACTACATACTATAATTAAACTACACAGGTAATTTTTGAGGATTTTTTTCCTGAAAAATGTTTGTCAAGTGGATGGCCATTTCTCTTCTAGAACATGTTTCTTAGTAGGTTTTTTGTTAATGCAATACTAACACAATCCAAAAGATAACATATGCAGTCAGAGAGACTTGGAAATGATTGTGTAGTGTTTGACCTTATACAGCAAGCATTAATTAAGTTCTCCCAATTTTTTTCTCAAAAAAAAAAAAAAAAAAAAAAAAAAAAAAAAAAAAAAAAAAAAGGGGGGTGGAAACTAATAGATGTGCTAAGAGGGGCATTTCAGGATGTAATCTCTTCTGCACCAAAATCTGTTGACTACTAACAGCCATCAGATTAGAAGAGGTTTGCCTTCTCAGTATTAAAGTGGCATGAACTTATTTAACCCTATTTTTTTTTTCCACACTGTTTTAGCCATTAACCGACCAGATATAACAGACACAGAAATGGAAACTATAATGGACACTATTGTTGATAGTCTCTTCTGTTTTTTTGTTACACTTGGTAAGTTTCCAAATTCTAGCATATTTTCTGTATTCAGTGAGATAACTAGAAGTCTAGTGATTTTATATAGAAAATTAAATGCAGAATTCAATCTGTGACCAAAATCTCAATAATTCACAGAGTGGGATAATGATCTTGCTCAAATTATTGCTTTATATCACTGTAAAGTACAATAAGGGCTGTCCTTCATGGGATTTGAGTCTTAGTCTTCAGTATGAATGGGAGAAGAATACAGAAATGCAAAGGTTTGGGTTCACTGTTTTAACAAAATCCTAGTTTGCAGTGAAGATAATAGTGCTTTGAGTTTGGATTTGTCATTCTTAAAAAAAAAAAAACAAAGCCAAAGTTTTAAAAAAAACCCACTGCAGAATTAGAAGAAAAAAAACTCCTCTCACAGACCCTGCAAAGATCTAACTGAAATAACTCCAGGAATAGGAAGATATATTAAGTTTGCTTATTTTATTGTGAGTTTCCTTGATGCTTAGCTGATACATTTTTCATGTGATGACATTTAACTTAAGCTCTAACTGAAACTGGTCTGTCTGAGATAGCTGGCCTACAAGGGGAGTTGGGGATTGCTGTGGGGCAGTCTGTTCAAGAGAGATTTCCTTGGACCTATTCAGTTCTTTCAAGTGTTAGTTGATACAAATTGAATGTTTTTCCTCAGTCACTTAAACTGTATGGTTTTGGAATTTTCCTATTTGTATAGATAAGTGAGAAACAGTAGCTAAATATTTCAAAACCTGAAAGCCAATGGAAAATGTGCTTTTGAAAATAGCATTACCATGCAGTGAGTTGTAACAGATATATTGTGCTGGTGGTGGTGGCATAATACTTACTACTGTGTTCAAGGGACTTCTAACCTTTTGAAAAATAACTTTTAATGCATCTGTACAAGATAGTTTGTCCCCTCCACAGTACATTAGCTTTCTTTCTAGTATACACTGTATTTCTCATAAATTGCTGTCTGGGGTATTCACTTACTTTTGTAAAACTCTATTTAATATTTGCATATAGCATTTTTTGTTTCATAGATAAAGACTGCAAGAGAAAAGTTTGTATTTAATCTCAGAATGTTAGTAAAAATTATTTATAAAAAGTAAAGTAATACAGAATCTGAAAATTACAATGCATGTAGAAGTCAATGTATCTTTTATTAGGCGCTATTCCTATAATCAGATGCTCAAGAGGAACTGCAGCTGAAATGGTGGCAGTGGTAAGAACTGTTTTTCTAAACACCTGTCATTGCTTTAAAACTTTCCAAACATTACTTTGACTTTTCTCGGTACTAGAGGCAGAGATCTAGTGTCATTGTATCCTTTTCCTTGTAGAGGAAATAAAACTGGAAAAGAGATACATCCATTTTCCTTTCTCGGATTTCAGTTCCATGGAACTTCTGTAGAAACTGTAATGTTAGGGAATCAAATTATGAGAAACTTAAATAATAATTCCTAAGCTAGAGTTTATCAAGATTTTCTGACAGACATTATAATTAAGATGCATCTACACAGTTTAAAAAGTGGCTGTCAGGCCTGTGTTACTCTCTGTGTATCAGTAAGACATTTTTACCTATCTTGCTGGGAAACCCTGTAAGTACAAGAGGTTTTTAGTATATCAAATTAAACTGACATTGAATTTGATCATCAAATAGGGATAAAATGACTAAAAGAAATCACAATTAGCAATCTCTACAGAACTGTCTTCATTAGGAGTCACTGTGGTTCATTTCTTCCATCTTCTTTGCATCTTCTGTGTCAGTGAAATGATAATACTGATTAAACCTAAGCATACAGTGTGCATACACTCATATTGAGGATAATCTCATTTTTATAAAACAATTGTGGGGCAGTGTGTGACAGCCCAATTTACTGCTTCTGCTGTGGTTCCCTCTTGATGCCTCCTACTGGTGTTTTCTACTTGCATGTTTAGGGAAAAGGTGCTAATTGTCTGGCAGGAGATGAGTAGGCATAAAGGAAACATCTTCAGTGTAGTCCTGGACATCGATATAAATGCTGGAGGGAGAAAATAGATGTAAGATTTCATTCTTTCCCATCTGCACTGGACCTAATCTTCCTGCAGTGAAGACATTTATAAACTACAAAAACAGCACAATAAGTCTTTTAATGTTGATCATGTAGAGAGGTTAGGAAGCCATTGGTTTGTTAAAAGTGGTTCTGTTTTTCCCCTCCTTAGAAATTGGATAAGAAGCTCAGAGAGAATCTAAGAGATGCCAGAAACAGTCTTTTTACAGGTGACACACTTGGAGCTGGCCAGTTCAGGTATTGTGTTAGTAATTTTATTTTTCATATTTCAGTTGTCTTGGTAAGTCACCACTGTATTGAAAACTGTATTGACATGGATGTGGTTCAAATTCTATATTAAAGGAATTTACATACTTTTAAGGGAGTTTTCCCGTCTCACAGCATAACCCATTTTAAAGCTTCTATAACTAATAAGAGTATGGTCCTAGGACAGTAAGTCAAAAATTATGTTATGAACCAGTTAATTTTGTTCAGCCTCTAAACCCAGCAAGAGCCAAACTTCTGCAAATACACTCTGTTTACAGGACCATGAAATGCCGTCGCGTGCCTGAACATATCTCTTAGCAAAAGAACATATCTCCTTTGAAAGAAAGAAGGACCCATTTTCTTGTCTGTGAACAGTGTTACCAGTTTAGTTATGTCAAAAGCAAGTGTTTCTCAGCTGATCCCCCTCTTGACCAGAGGAGGACTGCTTGAGGACTACCACTTGGATAATTAAGGTCTGTTAAAGTCATGACCATTTGAATCCTTTAAAGATGCTTGTGTGCATCTGATAATGTGTTCTCAGTAGCATCCCTGTATACTGTTGCCCCCAGATAGCTGAATACTCCACAGGCTGCCTTAGGAAGGTGTATTATAGGAGTTTATACTGTACATGGAAAAGAGGACATGTATTGGCAAGACTGTAGCTGAAAGAAGTTTATAATCTCCTAACTGGGTATAAAACAGTCATCATACTTTTATCTCAGATTAAAATCAGAACTTGGATAAAAGGCACAAAAACATCAAAGCTGGCAAAAGGAATGAGCTTGAAAGGAGAGAGAATAGTTGTGAAATACCAGTTTCTTCATTTTCATGGGAAGTGAATTGTAAGCACTGCTTTTCCTTCAGAGGCGTGGCTTGTTTTCCTGGTAGTGTAGCATCATTGCCCTCAAAATTAAAATGCAAGGTAAAGGAAGCATAGGAAAGTTTAAGCAGTTGAATGGCTTCAGGTCTCTAGTTTGGTTTTTCAGAATCAGGTGACTAAGGTTTTTGAGATTATATATTTAAGTGAATATACTTTAAGGAAATCCAGAGCATGGAATTTAAATGCTTTTACTCTGTTCAAAGGCACTTTAACTGGCATGTTTGCAGAAATAATGTACTTAAGAGAAATATATGTAATAATGTTCTGTCAGCTCACAGTCTCGCTATCTTCACTATAAATTTTTCATGTAGCTGTAACTCAAGACCTTTAGGCATGAATGCATTCTTTTACCACAAAATTGGGTACTGATGGAATTACCACAGTGCGTCTCAGAAGTTCATAATTTATTTTTTTATGGACTTTATATACAAGCAAAGAGAAAAACTAACTTAAAAACCCTTGGAAGTGAGATTTTATGTTTGAGGATTGTAATGGGAATTAAATATTACCACTGAAACGGTTGTTTGGAACTCAAATGTGTATCCACACAAAGGTGTATTGGTTAATACCTAAAAAGCTAGTTGCTGTTCAGTGTTTTGACTTCTGCTCAGTATTTATATAGTGGTAATTTCACTTAGTACAAAATAAAATAATATTTTTATCATTACTAAGATTTGATTTGTGTAATTTATCATAGTGATCAGACCCAGTGACTTTGGGGCAGGCTGGAGTAGCTCAGCAGTAGGCGGCTTTGCTTTTATCTTGAAATATGATAGAGGAGGTGGCTGATATCACTCAGGATGTTACTGGGATGTTTTAACCATGTTTAAAGAAGTACTAACAAAGTGTCATCTTTTCAGCTTCCAAAGGCCCCTATTAGTCCTTGTTGACAGAAACATAGATTTAGCAACTCCTCTACATCATACTTGGACATACCAAGCTTTAGTTCATGATGTTCTGGTAAGGATAAATCTGATTTTGTTACCAAAACTATTTTTTCACTCAGTTTGTTGTTAAACTTATTACCACATTCTCTCTTAATCCAAAATCTGTTTTGTCTTTTTTATTTGGAAGTTGTTTTAGTAAAGAACAACTTGGAAGATTTTCTCTAGAAGTTTTATTTAGCAATAATTTCTAAAATATTTTAAGAAGTTGAAATCTTGATATCATCTAAAGATAGCTAATTCAGCAATCCTGCCTTTTTCTTCAGTAGCTCGTGATCTGTATGTTATGTAATAGCCAAGCTCCATTAAGTGCAATTCAACTTTGAAAAAGAAGTGCTTTTAATGTGTTTTAAAACCAATTTTGGTTTTAGTTTGAACTTCTAAAAATACTTTTTCCGGTTTTTCTCCACAAGGTGGTGTAGGTGTTCAGTGCAGAGTGGTATATGATCCTACTGTAAGGAATCTAAAACAGATTTTTAAAAAACATTTTTAAATATTTAGATAGCCTTAAGTTGCCTTTATTTCCTCAAGTTTATTTTATAAAACCAATATTAGAAATGTACTTGAATGATAGCTCATTCTGTTTACCTCAGATTTGTGCATTTTGTCTATAGGTGTGGAGTAAATAATAATTTAAAAAAAAAAGTAAGAGTAATTAGTATCTGGAGGCTTTTTTTGTACTGAGACCTATTTTTGGGAATAATTTCAAAATCTACCTTTGAGAATTATTTTGGATTTATTACTGAGACTGTTAGAGGCATACATGAAATATGCACGTGCATGTATGCGCTCATCTGCAAAGTTGATGGTGAACTGTATAGCCACACACAGAGTGCATTGCTATGATGAAAATATTTCATCACTAATGGAATGCTTTAGGGCACTTGTAAATTTTATTTTATGTAATTAATTCCTTATCACAAGTCCTTTCCTCTTAAACTTAAGGGTGCTTTATACAAATAAACAATTTTTGGCCTAGTTTCTTCAGGAAAGGCATATCTGAAAAAACCACAGTTTGCACGGAGTTTTCTCCAGTAAGTGTTGAACTGGCTAGAGACTTGCAGGTAGAAGTACTGAATTTCTACAGGTTTCTTTCTGAAGTAGTGTTGGGTGGCCTCAGGTGTGAGTTGGGATAGGACTTCAGTTCATCAGGATGCAGATCAAAGGTACTGGAGACTGAGGACAACTAGTGCTACAAACAGGGTGGGGTATTAAAA
This sequence comes from Corvus brachyrhynchos, assembly GCF_000691975.1. Lineage (NCBI taxonomy): Eukaryota > Metazoa > Chordata > Aves > Passeriformes > Corvidae > Corvus > Corvus brachyrhynchos. The sequence goes on from NW_008239553.1 coordinate 19,016,997, forward strand.
CGACACTAGAAGACTTGCTCAAAGATCATTGGATATTTATCTCTACTGCACCAGGTTTCAATAGTTCTCTGGACCAACTTGTTAAATGCTGCATCTTAAAAATGAACAGGATTATGTTTTTTTTAGTGAAATTGTAACCAAGTGGTCTGTGGTTCCATGAAAAGGGCAAAAGTTTAATTTCAAAACCAGTCAAGTTATTCATCTTAAAGGCAAGCCTGCAAAACTCTTCACATGCTGAGCATAATATTTCATGAAATACCTGCAGTAGTCTTTTAAGAAGCCATAAATTGTAACCATGAAAGTGTTACCAAGATGTTGATTATGTCGAGTATACTTTCAAGCAAATTGGTTTTTGTTTAAGGTCTCAGTTACAATAGTCCAGGAATGCTGTGCAGTGTTGAACTACCCAGGCACAAAGTTGAGTGCTGCGTCCATTGAGATTATAACCGTGCTGTTTCTACACTTAAACAGGCTTACATAAAGAGATTCCTATTTCTAAATAAAAAACCTTTCATCAGTGGATACAGAAAAATGGGAGGCATGGATAGAAAGCCTTAAAAGGACAAAATGAGGAGTTGAAAGGAGGAACACTAATTAATAAGAATTATTTTAGGAAAACTTGTAAATGCCAAAACTAACTTGAAAACCCAGGTCACTGGTGAGTTAAGCTGAGCCAAAACATAGATCTCCATTAAAAATTACAGCTAAATTTCCAATCACATTAATTCTTTTGAAGTTTTTATCGAATATGTGTACTTGAAAAATACTATTTTTTTGCTAAAACATTAAACATCTCTTGTAAGATGAGGTCTGTGCTCATCAACTGCATGTGTTTCCTTTGAGTAGCTACTTGGTTTTGTTTCTATTCTGGCCTGGGTCATTTGTAGTGCTTAAGTCCCTGCCAAGGCATAACTAGGAACATTTTAAAACTTTATTTGACAGTTTCACTCACAGTGATCCATTTCTGTATACTTTAATGAAAATAATAAAGTGAAGTTTTATTTCTGGAAAAAATATCTATTCTAAAAGGTTCTAACAGATTCTGTGTAGTCGAAGACTTGACTCTATCATTATTTGCCAAGCAAAGAGCACCTCTGAAATTTTAAATGTTCTTGAAAAGGGCTAGGACAAAGTCAGCAAGTGGAATACTTATTAATACTCTGTTGAAAACCAGAGAGGTAAGCTGCAGAAAATACAGAGCAGTCTTTGGCAGTGGGGGAAAGAACTAGAAGACCCACAGGGAGGGAGCTGTGTGGTGACATATGAGCATAACTGTGTCTTCTAGCAAAGCGATGTAGTTTCTATGTTCATACATCTGTGGAAGAAGAAAAACTATATGGAAAAATAGCAGCTTTGTTGCAAAGTTTTGCTTTATCATGCATTCACTATTTTACTAGTGCTTTAATAATCCTGTTGCTGATGTCATCAGCTTCTTGGCAGCTTTGACATATATGTTGTAGTTACGTGAGTGAACTTAAGCCTTATAAACACTTTTTCTGCAATATAGAAGCTTTTCTATTTCAAAGATTTGGAGTGTTTTAGAGCACAGTCTTTGCTAAGTAATTTATTTTCTATGCAGAAAACAGTGTTCAAAGTTCAGTGTCAGAAGACTGCTTGCGTATGAGATAATCAAAAGTCTTTGCTTAACATTTGTTGCCTTGTTTGGTGTTGGACTGGTCACAGTTCAGTAATTGTGAGTAATTTTGGAGTTCTTATATTTCTGTTTCTATTATCTAGTGAACTAGTAAACTGTTTTCCTGCCTACTTATGAAGCTCTAATAAATAGCTGTGTTAATATTTTTTTAGAAAATATTCTTAAAGGTATTTCGTTGAGTATAAAAGACTGAATAAACAAACCGTCAAATATTTACATAAGTCTCTTCTTTATTTTAGGATTTCCATTTGAATAGAGTTAACTTGGAAGAATCAACAGGAATGGAAAGTACTCCAGCAGGTGCTAGACCTAAGAAAAAAAATAAGAAGTCCTATGATTTAACTGCATCTGATAAATTTTGGCAAAAGCATAAGGGCAGGTAAGCTGTAAAGATACACAGTTTATATTAATTTAGTCAATATAAATTCTAAGTATTCTTCATATATGGTAGTTCTGCTTTTAATCGTATTTGAAAATATCTTCTAGTTTGGGGGCTTTTTTTAAGGTGTACTGGGTCTGTCTGAAATGGTGTTCATTTCCCCACAGCAGCCCTCCCAGTGCTGTGCTTTGCATTGTTGCTAGAAGAGTGTTGATAACACACCAGTGTTTTGGCTACTGCTGAGCAGTGCTCACACAGCATCAGCGCTGTCTCCCCGACATTCCCCCTCACCAGTGGGCTGAGGGTGGGCAAGATCTTGGGAGGGGGCATTGCCAGGACAGTTCACCCAAACTGACCAAAAATACACTCCATACGACACCAAACCACACCACACCAATAGCATTCCATACCACTGTTCAGCAATAAAATCTAAGAGAAAGGAGGAGGAAGGATGCAGCCTTCAATGGGGTTTTTTAAATGTTTGTCTTCTGGAGCAACCGCTCTGCCTACTGAAGCCCTGTTTCCTGAGAAATGGCCAGACATCATCTGCTGATGGGAAGTAGAGAATAAAACCTTTTGTTTTCCTTTGCTTTCACACATAAGCTTTCCTTTTTTCAACTGCCTGTATCTTGACCCATGACTTTGGGAGTTTTTTCTACCTTGCTTTCTCCCTGCCCAGTCTTGCTGAGTAGAGAAGTGATAGAGTCACCTGGTGAGCACATAGCATCCAGCCAGGGTCAACCCACCACATAAGGAATGATCATGGCCAGTATTCATTGTCCATTATTTTTGTCTCTTAGCTCTTTGTTACAGAGCTCAAAATTGTTCTTACCAAAATTACATAAAATTATTGAAAGCAGTGAATATATCTTAGAAAGTTTAAGTAAACCTACAGTAAGATGTCATTATTTTCAGTGATTTGATACTGCTGCATGATTTGCGTGTTGTTATTTCCAAAAAAGGTTTTCATTGTCTGGTTCTAGTATTTCAGTTTATTGATTTAACTGAGCCTAATGCAGACTATTGCATTAGTCCTTTTCCAGAGGTGGCTGAGTCTGTTCAGGAAGAACTGGAATCTTACAGAGCCCAAGAAGATGAAGTCAAAAGACTTAAAAGTATCATGGTAAGTTTTATCACCTGTATGTGTTCTATGTAAAGCGTAACAGGGCTTGTAGAGATGTTCAGCCCACCCTGTCATCCCACGGACAAAAATTTTCAGTGCATGCTGAATTTTAGGCATAATACGATCGTAAAAGTAGGACTAGAAACACCATATTTCATGAGAAGTTTCAATTTCTTCTTCATTGGTGTTGCAGTTATATAGCTTCCATACTAACTGAAAAATGAAATACAGACGTTAACACCACTATGAGAAAATAGTTTCTAAATGTATTGACTATCTGCATGTGTGGTATTTATATTTATTATGACTATTTTTATCCCTCTTTTCAAACCCTTCTTCAAAACCCAGGGTATAGAAGGGGAGGATGAAGGAGCAATAAGTATGCTTTCAGATAATACAGCTAAGCTAACTTCAGCTGTCAGGTAAGTAGTCAGTAATGCATTATTGTTTATTACCTGTGAACCATTTCTAGTTTTTTCTGTCATTGTACTTTCTGTATTCTTTGAAATCAACATCTTTAAATGTAGGCTATTCAGCTTTATAATATAGTTTAAATGCTTTATAATTCTGGTAAAGTTTTATGTGATGTCCTAAGCCAGTGCTTGCATATATGACTTCCACAATGTGTGTGACTTTGGAGTGTTTCCTCAGCAAAGACAAGAGTAATCTAAGTGCATCATAGATTTGCTTGCACTCTTCCACCAAAACCCCCAAACTCTGCATTCTTTCATAAAAAAAAATAACTGAAATCCCCCTTCTTCACGTCTCTGCTTGCTTTGCACAGTGTGTAATCAATTACATTTTGATTCATGTATTTTCTGTAACATCTGTTTGCGAGATTATAGTCATTCAGAACTCTGAGAAATTTACCCCCCCACTTTTGAAGACCAAACCACCAGTGACAGTGGTTTCATGACAGTGAAAGTCTTAGATTTCGGCTTCTTTCTCATTGTAAATTTGTTTTTCATTCCACTGATGCCTTCAAGAAGGGAGATAAATAGTTTGCTGCCTTAATCACTAAGACCCAATCAGAAGGAAGAAGAAACATTCATTATCCAGAGGATAAATGGGGTGATATGCCCAGTATCCTGTGAAATCCAGCATGCCTGTATTAGTTAGTTATCTCTTAGTGAGTTTGAAAAGTTGCTTTGTATGCTATGCCCTGGTTAGAATTTCATTGGAATTACAAGGGATGTGTGATCAGACAGTTTCCAAAAAGCAAGCAGGTATTTTCAAGCTCGCCCTATAAAGTTTTCAAGTTTTGTACTTCTCAAGATGCTGGTTTTCAGGTCAAGGCATTGGTTTTTGGCTCTGATCTGTAGAATTTTGCTGAGAAGTCCTGATACCATTAAGATCGTCCATTTAGGCAGGTTTCTGCTGTAAGAATTGAAATAGGTTCACTTGCTGTTCTGTTGCCCATTTTCTGAAGGTTATCTTTTTCCTGGCTTTACAGCTGCTAGAAAACTTTGGAATATCTTAGAAATTAGAAATCAGAGGTTCTAACATTGAGGATCTCCTGTTGTTTGCTTTTTCTGGTTTTTTTTGGTTTGCTTTTTTTTTTTTTTCAAAAACACAGTCCTTTACAAAGGCAGTACTAGTCACCTTCTCACATTCCAGCTGTCATTAATGGTCAATCATCATAGGTAACATTGATTTTATAGTTGCTTAAAGGAGGAAATAAAGTATGGCTACTTAACTTCCTGGTTCTTCAGGACATGCAGTCAGTTGTCATTAAATGCCTGATCATCTGCCTACTGTTAAACTGAGTAAGACACTGGTTGTCCAGGGTGCTTTTGGTTCTGAATGTATATAGATGCTGAGAAGTCTTTTGTAAATGTGATTTTCACATGCCAGCAGTGAAAATCATGTAGATCCTAACACCTTAAGTAACAATTTTTCCATAAAGTAAACTTAACCATTCAGTTTCCCATTTCACAAAAGAAAATTTTTCAATTGTGAATCCTGAATAGAGAATTGTGTTCTATGCAGAAGCACCTGACAAATTCCAGGACATCCAGAAGTTCTGTATTTATTTGACAGATACTGTTATTTACTGTAATTTTGTAATTGTTTGATATTCTTTGACAGGTATTATTATTTGGCAGATATTGACACTTCTGTATATATCAGAATAGACTAAATGTAGTAGATCATTTGTTCAGGTTAGCAGGGCACATATCTGTTGTTGATCACAAGCTTTCAGTGGGAATCTTGAATTACCCACATAATGTACGTTTTTTGCTAGTCAAGGTAGAAACCTGGTTTACTACATTACATGTGACTAATGTTCTTCTCTTATCTATTCTGTTTCAGTTATGAGAATCATTACATCTATACTTGTCATTTTTTAGTTCCAATCCTATTCTGTAATTTTAGATTTTAATAGCCTTTAAAGGTCTTTTCCAACCCAGACTGTTCTATAATTCTATAAATGTTTTAGTATCTACTATATGCAGTACACAATTCAACTAACAGTGCAAATCAGCAGGTTAGTTTGTATTTAATCTCTTCAGCTCTCTTCCAGAACTTCTGGAAAAGAAGAGGCTCATTGATCTTCATACCAATGTTGCAACAGCCGTTTTGGAGCACATAAAGGTACAATTGCTCTCTAATTTGAGTTTTGTGTCAGTAGTACTCTTTAACTGAAGGAATATATTTGAGGCTGTGAAGATAAGAAAGTGAGCCTTCTCAATGGTGCTACTTTTTCAGAATTCACTCTGTAGCATTACTTAGTGTTGAAGGGTGAGAGAGAATGAATTTTGAATGCCTCTGCATGGAAAACAAGGAAGACCAGGTTTTTTCTTATCGGAATTTACTAGTATACTCTCATTTTTTTAATGGTGGCCACAAATGTTATTGTGGGTTGAAGTCTTTCTAAAAATAAGTTTATGATGGAAGTGTTTTGTTTCTTTTAGAGATGTGTCATGGCAATTCATGACTTCAGTCTAAGCAATCTTCTGTTCATATGTGTTTATCAGAAGGGCACTGTTGACTGCTCACCAATGAAAGTGATACCCAGAGATGTCGTAATAATGATGCAAGTTACTGAAGTGGTGTTTCCAGCAGGGTCTGTGTTAGATGTCTTGTGCATAATTTGAGCACTTCAGAAGGGTGTTCGTCCCCTTTTCTGTTTTACATCTCCTGCTCTTGTGTCAGAGACCTTGCAGAGGGTTTAGTGTCAAGTGAAGGCCATGGTTACTGCTAGGATAACTTGGAAAATGGATTTGTTTTCACAGTATGAAAACAGAAATTGTAGATGAGGCTTTCAGAAACACTGAAATTCTTTTAAGTTTTGGAAAGTGGTTCAAGCACCACATCTCACTGAAAATCAATAATTAGAAAGTTTTACACCAAGCTACTTATAATTCATGGAAGGCAGTGTATTTTGAAGCTAGCTTTAACATTTGTAAGGCATGTAAGATCTGTCTTCAGTTATTATTGCTACTGAATTTTTTTAAAGTACTATATATGTACAAAGGATTAGTTCTGCAATTTAATGGATAAATTAAATTTACATATTTAAGTTGGAGAAGAGATAGTAAGTGTCTCTCTGTGCTTAGCTCATTAGTGTAGGGGCTAGTTTATGGGCTTTTGCACTATTAGGTACGTCAATTTTCATATCTGACAATTTAAAAGCAGTACATTAATACCACTGAAAAAAATTTAACTCAACAATATTGATATTTTGATGCCTTGTCTGCAAATTCACTTTTCTAAGAAAGATACTGGCTTGATAATGGCAGGCCTAGACCAGTAGTATTCTGTATATGATTTATTGGTTGGAAAACAAGTTTCAGAGTAAGATGTAGAATGGCAGTAACATCAGTTTTGCTTTCCAGTGTCCTGTTGGCACTGGGCTGGAGTCAGATTCATCAGATGATAGCAACACACTTAGTTACCTAGAGGTGGAAGGAATTGCCTTATATGGGCACTCAACCAGCCCTTGCCTTGCTGCTCTGACAGGGAGCCTGCTATTAGGGAGTTCCCTAGGCGTGGTGATCCATTCCTCCATGATTCGTAATTCTGGTACTGCAGAGTGCTCAGGCTCTTTACCTTCTTATTGTATAGCTGAGACAAATGGCCATGCAGTTTCTTCAATATATTGGTATGTGCATCTCTATCATCTTTTCTTTTGATATAGAAAGCATCACTTCATCTCCAGATATTTAGAAAACTGTCTTAAACTAATGCAGATGCATGTGGTTTTTTCTGTTGAAATTTGCCTATGGTAAAGCCTTTTAACTGAATGAATGTAAAGTTTATTCCAACTGCTTTCTCTTGACCATCTTCTCCTCTCTTTCCACCCTCCAGTGTTAGAAAAAGTATCTTTCTATCTTGAGCTGTGGAATTCTAGTATGCAGGACGTTATGCTACCTAATGGATTCCTCAGAAATACTCTCAAAAAGAGCCATGTCTCAGCCAGTACTTTTAAAAGAAATTCTGATGACACCTTGACTCTGTGGTTAATAGGTTTTATATACAGTAAATAATGAAACCAGATTAGGATAAGACAGAATTTTTTTTGCAAGTGCTGAGGTGATGAGGAGCTAGTGAGGCACCATGCTCTTCTTCAGGTTACTATATTTTCCCTTCTAAAATAATCAGGAAGTGCATTCATACTTTAAAATAGACTATTTGCATGATCCATTATGGTTTTTTTACTATATTAATTATTTGAGCGTTTTTCTTCACTACATATATAAGCATCTATGCAAAGAATGCAATGAGACCTGCTTTAGATATACTAAGTGAATTTAATTTTTCTTGCAGTCATATTTTAATGTTCAGATTACAGCTGCTTTCCACATTCTCTTGGATCGTTTTCTAAGACACAGCAAGAGGAAACCAGAAATTAATCACATACTTAGGGGTCCTGGCAGTTTTTTGGCTTAAGTGTTTAGTTAAATAATGGAAAGTATGCATCACTTTTTCATGAAGCAAACCATCAAGTATTTATTGTCAGTGCTTAGAACAAATGCATCCTTGTTTTGCATTTATTGGTTTTTCTTCTGCTGAAGCTGGTGATTGAAGGTCTGGACCCAACAGATAACAGATATAGAGCTAGAATTACCTATCTAGCTGCTTTAGAGTTTCAAGTAATGCTTATCTTTGCATGTGATTGTAATATGAATAGGATTACTGATGTATGTTGAATCAGGAATATAAAAAGATGTGCACATATACTTTTCTAAAATGACAGTTGGGGGAGTAGATTACATAACCTCTTGCTAGAATTCTACACATATGAATTTAAGTGGCAGATTTTTATGTGAATTGTTTTCTGTCTTAAATTACTATATTTGTTTACTTTAGGGTTTTGTTTAATTCCTACATAATTTTATTATGTATCTCTACTTTTGCTTGATCTCAAGGTCTAATACTTTGAATGATCCCTTAATTGGGATCCCCTTAATTGGGATTGACAATAGCCTTTCAAATTTTCAAATTCATATTTTGTAAAGGAATTCTGCTATTTTAACTACTCTGTTTTAAATAAGGTTACATTTTTGTCTTACACTGTGTGAAGAGAAATGGTATGTGTTTGTGAAGTATATATGTCACAGTGGGCCAGGCTGGTTTTCTGTAGTCCAGAACTGATAATTCAGTAACCTTCTAGTAAAAACAGCTTTTTCTGAGTTCAGTTACAGTGACCTTGCTATCATCATTCTGTACAGTTCAGTGAAAGGGAATTGGCTATGGCTGCCACTTCCAGCCTTCTTCCAGAGTTTCTCTTCCTCTTGATTGGAGCACACTATAATTACCTGACCAACCTCCCTTGTTCTGGAGGCAGTTATTTCTGCTTGTTTTCTGTCAGCATCTTTGAGAAAGACCTCAAATAGTTTCTTAGAAAACATCTCATCTGCGTATTCTCTCTCTCTAAAATTAAGAACTTTTGTAGTGTAAAGAGGATAGAAGAGCTTCCAGCAAGCACAAAAATAACCAACCCTCTAAGAGATTTTAATGGGTCCTGCTTCCACTTACTTGCTTTAAGAAGAAGGAACTTTGTGTTCATTTTGGAGTACAGTGCTCAATAGACTTTCCCATGCACTTCAGTAATGTTCCCTAAAATAAGTTTTGGCTTACAAACAGCCTGTTTCTAAAGATGATAAGTTGAAAGCTTTCACAAATACATTTTTTTTAAAAAGCAAGCTGAAGTGTGGCACTTTAACTGCATTACAGAATCCTGTCCCTGAAGTGGCAGCCAGAAAGGTCTCTTGAATGAGATTGGTGTGGAACAAGATGTCATAGTAGAATAGCAAGAGCAGGAGGCAGAAAAGGAAAAACTGTAAATGTAAATGCATCTTTATTGTATTATTTTTTATTATTATTGATTTTCTTCACATTGCTTGCCAGTTTGGCACCCATAAGAACCTCTTCTTTGCTGTGTTTTTTATTGAATCTACAGGACTGTTTAGCTCCTATTCCCCAGCTTTTCCTCTTGGCATGTCTGTGAGTTTGCCATTGAGTGAACAAAATTGCACTCACTTAAATTAAATGGGACATCTGCTTCTTATCAGCACCTCTTAGACAAGTTGGCTCTTCAAGAAGTAACTGTCTCATTGATGTGGCATATCTGGGATATCTATCAAAAGGTAACTAGTAGTGTTTAAGGCTATTCAGTAACCCATATGAAATTTGATTAGGTGTCCACCTAATTCCAAGCAAACCAGTGTAAGAAAAATATTGCACTAATTAGCATCTTTGCTAGTAACTTTCATTAGTTATCTAGTGAAGAAGCCGCTGAATAGACTTACTATATTGATCCATCTCTTTGGTTTGTTGCATCAGAAACAGTCTCAAAAGTTTTATATTGCTGCTTACCTCTGATGTCCCTATTGTGGATAGGAAAAAAACAGACAAAGTGGATAGAAAAAAAATGTGGACCTGAAGTTTCAGGATTTTCGGTTTGGGGTTTTTTCCCCAAAGAATGCTAAGTTCACACTTCAGAATTAATTGTGCAAAGTTTTTGAAGAGAGTGAGCATACTTGTATCATTAATGTTTCAGTTTAGGCTCGAAGTATAGCACATACATGCAACCAGTCAATTTTCTTTGCTGCTGTTGATCTGTTTTGTTCAGCAGTCACAGTCAAACAGTCATAAAGTTGCACATGGCTGAGAAGAATTTTACCTAGCCTGTGCTCCAAGTAAGTCAACAATTGTGAATCTGTTCTTAAAATTGAAAGTAATTGATGTTTGAATTACATAATTTTATTTAGCAGTTGATCTGTAAACAAATACAAGGAATTAGGGAATCTTTTTATATTGTACATTTTTACATGCCATCTAAATAAATTTCTTGTAAACAGATCACCAGCTAAGATAATACTGGCTTTGCCAAATTCAACAGTATTGTATTTGACTTTATAAGATCAAGTGTCCACATTTCAAGACAATCCCTTTTTTCCTGGATGCCTGTTGTCTGGGAAAAATATTTTAAACTCAAAAACATTGAATTTAGTTTCACATAACAAGATACAAATGTACTTAAAACAGAAAAAGCAAGTGTATGTAATGGAAAGACTAAAAAAATTGTAGTCGTTTCTTTGCAGTTGCTTTATGTCTCTAGAGAGATCTAAGGAAACTATAACACAGAAGATCTCCAAGATGCTGTAGAATTGAGGTCTCAGATGGTTTACCAGATACCAAATTGCATCTGAAGTAAGGACTTGGAAAAAGGCTGGTAGTTCAGTTCTATTCAGACTTTAAACTATTCTTCTAACATAAGCTCTAGGTAAATACAGCTTGAAAGAAGCTCTAGCTTTTTTTTTTTCATTCATGCACTTTCTATGTAGTCATAGTCACTATGACAATCAACAGAAGACATTCTTCTGCCCCTAAAAGTAGCAGGGGGTCATTTTTGAGCACTCTCGATGGTAATTTACTTTATAAGCTGTAATTACAAGCATCCACAAAAGCTTCAAATTAAGTTGTTGCTCTGCAAGTAACTGATCTTCTCGAGGAGTTCTGTAAGTGGTGACTGAGAAATGGAAGCATTGTATAGCTGCCTGCATCATAAGCTGATCACCAAATGCTTTCAATACAAAAATATCCTTGTAATTCATACCATTTTACTTTGTTTTCTCCTCTCTAGCTCTTTTTTTGAGGAACTCACAGTACTCAGAAGGTGAAATATCCTAATATCCCTAGGCTAGAGAAGTACTTTGTGGGGGGGTGAGGGGCAGGTAAACTAACTTTTATAAAATTAATTTTCTTATTTGTGATCTCAAGAATAATTTTAGTAGAATTCAGAAATATGTGAAAACCAGACTTTGTAAGTTTTTACGGTCTGTCATTGCAAGAACTACTTCACTGGATAAAAGGTGCCATTGCAGTTTTAAATGCTTTGGCATTATCAGGCAAAATTTCTCAAATTGTTTAACCCAAGAAAAGCAAGGTGACTCTTGCCTCACTCTGGCAATATCATTTCAGTCTCACAGGGGGTACGATGTGGAGCTGACACACTTCCAAAGAAGCAAGATGGAGGTCCACTCTGCCCGTCTCCTTTTTGAGCCAATACATAGCTGAATGTGTTCAAACATAAGGATTTAATTAGTTACCAAATACTAAAACTTACAGGTTTTGTAAGCTGAGTAGCTGTAACATTTGTTCTGATGCTGCATTTTAATGTTCAAACACGCATAATGATCTGCATTGTAATGGAACATTTTAAAATAAGTTCTGGACTGCATTTTTCTGTTTTTAGCTTGTAAGATCTTGATCAATAAGTGTAAAACTTGTCTGTTTGTGCAGATGTGCTGCAATGCAGTCATTACTTGCATGGCCATGTGATGTCTTCCATAAAGTTTTTGCCTCAACAATTTTCTATAGTCCCTGTGCCATCCTCCATAAAAATGATTTTCACAACATCTAGATGTGTCATTGTATAATGAGAGACTTCTTTTCCAGTGTTAACAAGATAATCTAATTATAAACTTCTCCATCTTTGGTGTGAGTGAACTACTGCAAGCCTTTGATCTGAGGTAGTATTTCAGTACCAACCTAAGTTGGCAGTTGCCAACGTTTCCTTGGGATGATGCCTTAACGTATAAAGGAATTTCCCACATTTATCTGCATTGAATAATTGTCTTGTGGTCTGAGAGCCTGGAGGTTCAGAATAAATTTGACATAATATTCACTTGACCATTACTTTTTCCTTTTACAGCATAGCAATGTATATGATGGCATGTAGTTTTCATCTGTGTCAAAGCCATAGTTGAAAACAAAGCTTCTCTTCCAGTTCAATATTCACATCAGACACCCCTTGCTTAACTTGCATTTTCATTTTTAGTATGATAATCAAATAACCATCAACTTTTTGAGAGCTGATTATAATGCAAGCATTAGTTACTTTTACTGATGATTTATTTTAAAATAAAGTTTTTAAAACGGTCTTTGTAACTAAAACTTCATACCTTTTAAAAGAGGAAATAAATATTCTTTCACAGTTTTAAGATGTTAACCCTAACACTTACTCTTAAACAGAGTCGAAAGCTGGATGTGTATTTTGAATATGAGGAAAAAATAATGAGCAAATCCACTCTGGATAAATCTCTTCTGGACATGATTTCTGACCCAGATGGTGAGTACTTTAAATTTGAACTTGGTGTAAAATTTATTAAGATACACAATAAATCTACACCTGCTTAGATTTCAGGGTTGGTAAAGAGCAACCTGTGCAAGACTTGTAAAGAAAACAGTTTTTGATTGATCTTCAGCAATCAACTGAAGTACTAAACTCTAGAGAGTTTAGTACTTCAGTTGAGTAATATCCAAAATATTAGCAACTTCTGCTGCTCCACTAAAATCCTTTCCTAACTCCTTATTTTTTAGGGTCAAAATATTTTTTGTGCTTTTCCAGTATTTAGGAGTATAGCATGGCATTCTGTGGTCTGAACAATACTAATTTTAAATCCTACTGCACGTTTTGTAACATATACGTACCTCACGAACACGATGAAAATTTCATAGAGTTTGATGAGATCAAAGGGCTGTAATGTAGGGAGCTCCTGCTTGTGCGAGGAAAAAGATGAATGGGACAAGGTGGAGAGAAGGGACGCAAGATGTAAATTGGCCAATTCACTGGGACTCACCTTAAGCTTTGCATGTGTTGATTCAGCTGTGGCATGTCTTTTTTCATCATCTAAGGGCACGAGCAATGCATCCCAGCTTCTGTGTCACATATGGGTCATGCATATCAGAGCATTGCACAGCAGGAGTACTCAGGTTCTCTATTAGCAGGAGTCACTGAGGGTCTTTCTGTGAAAGGCTAAGACCCAAATGACTTCCCAGCTTTTTGTAGTATTGTAACATCAGCTCTCCTTTAACTCTGTCACAGCCTGACATGTCATAACCCTCTGACAGATTTCAGTATGATCTGATACCAGTTGGCTGGAGCAAAATAACGTGCAGAGCAAAAGTGTAAAACTTAAATTATCTCTGACTTGTCAGCATACTGGCAATTATATTGGCAAACCTCAAACATTTAGAGACCCAGGGTTCCTGCCCTTTTTCCAGTGTGCTCTTTAGTTTTGTTACTGCATGATTATGTGTGTAGTCTTACAGCTACATACTGGGTTTAATGCCTGCTTGGAGTTTGTATAATGATTCATATTTATAGAAAGAGTATCTATACGTCCTGCTGACTTTCTACAGAAATCTTTTAATAGTGTCCATGCTATATAATCAAAAGGCAATAGAAGAAATAGTGCACAGTTGGTAGAAATTTGAGCTAAAATTTTAAACATCTCATAATGGGTCATGTCTAGAAATTAATAGACTTTCAGAAAATCTAATGTCAGGCGTCAATCTGTATATCAGTACATACATTCATTTTTTTATATGAAGCTAATAAGAATATGTATAATCTGTACTTTCTTTAAGCATCAATACAAACTAGTCCTTTTCCATGTTCAGAATTAATGTTTCATGTACTATTTTGATTTCAGCTTTTATGTTTGCATAAAATTAGATATGAAAACAAATTTTATGCTTGCTTGTATATCCTACTGGATCAATTACTTTTTACCTGAATCCACATTTTCTATGCCTTTTTAGATTGCAGTGTAAAGCAAATTGTTTTCCAAGCCTGATGTATCATATCAACACTCCTATTAGCAAGGTTCCTGGTTTTTACACAAGATTAGATTTACAAGCTAGAGGTTTTCTTCATAAGCCAAGTATTCAGGTTTTCACACTAGTATGTTAGCATTTTATATGCATTGCCTAGGTTTAAGTTTATATAAGAAAAAGATTTAAGTTAAATCAGAGTGATTATTTCCAGGCATGCTGTCTTGTAAAACTGTCCAGCCTCATATTGTGTGATTCACTGAGAAGCACCAGCAGAAAACAATTCGAAGGAATAATACATCAAGTCTTCCAGCGCTTCCACTGGTGAACTATTTATTGGCATTATGTGTGGGGATATTTGTCATGTGGACGATGAGATCTGCAGAGCTCTTCATGAAAGCACTTAGATGTGTCCACTTAACAGCTTCAGGATTCAACCTCCCATTTGTTACCGTATTGCACTAATCTACCACTCAGGACTATTAGCTGCCTCCCAGTTTCATGGATATTATTGTATCCTGGAGCGGTGATAAAATGGGAACTAAAGGCTGCCTGCTGGTTTTTCAATTGAAAATAAAATAGGTATGTTCTAGGTTTGCCAAGTTTTCTTCAGAATGTTTAGCAGTTTGCTTCAGACTGTAGTCTAGAAAAAAGTAGTGAATATTTGACAGGCACTTGGCCTGAGTTTTGCAGCTGTTTATCACAGCTTTTTTTGCCTAAGTGAATTCCAGGTGGATCTCTACCTTGAAAGCTGGCTTTTGGTTTAGATAATACAAAGTGTCTTCAGTTCTTGATCTTCTGATTTACTGGTATTTGGTAAGGGTTAGTAAAACCTACTTTCCAGAGAAGATTGTATCAAGTCATAAATGTTCGTTACGACAGCGCTTACTCTTAACTTCTGCCAGACTAAATATATGCTGACTTTTAAATAACAGTTGAAGATTAGATCAGATGGTCTCCTGCTGACATGATCCACATTCCATAGTAGAGGAAAAAAACCCAAAACAAACTAAACAGAAAAAGAAAAACAGGAAAAAAAGTCGTTTTCTTGCCCCCAAGTGCAAGAAAGTTCATTCTTGTACAACATTGCACTAAAATTATCAGGCTTTTGTAATTAATTTTAAGTGTTTGTTTTGAGATGTTGTACTTCTGAAAACTTCATTTGAAACTATTGTCTTTACTAACAGTGATTCTCTTCTAGAAAAAAAAGATGGTGTTCAAAATCTGGTGTAGTAGTTTATAGTCTAAGTAATGGCTACATCAACCTTTTGATCTGGAGAGATGCATTTTGATTGCATATCAATAGTGCTTCCCAAGAACGGGAAGTGTTTTTCTTCAACAAAAGAGGATTTAGGAAGTAAAATCCTTTTTGAAGGCAAGTTGGAAGTTCGGGGCTTTTTCCCTGACCAGCAGTTCATATAAGTGCTTTTGCAGTCCTCAAGTGTTTCAGTACAGTGAACCATAGAACTGTGTAAGCAAGTTGTAGAGCTAAAAAATAATGTGCTATGGCTTTTACTTCTATGATTTTTCTTTAGTCTGCTTTTTCATGGACCCACTCCCAGATAAGGCTTGCAATCTCCACATAAAATAAGTCATAATTTCTCTACATAACTTATTGAGGATGTTATATCAATAATAATATTTACTACAAACAAAAGGAGAAAGTGTAAAACTTTCAGAAAGAATGACACATCTAACCCAACTCTTCATAAAATTGCTGTATGTCTTTCTTTTTTATATTGAAGAAGGCCATGGTTATAGGTAACATTTATTGTCATAACTAAAGGTCTGCATGTACATATATGTGGCTGCTGAAGGGCAATTAATGTGGCAGCATAGTTACAATTGTAGTTTTTAATTTTTCTTTTTTTTTATTGCAGCGGGAACTCCAGAAGACAAAATGCGATTATTTCTCATCTATTACATAAGCTCAGCTCAGGCACCTTCAGAGGTACCTATGTTCTTTACAGCTTCCAACACCAGAATGTACCACGAGGGATTTTTCTGTGGCATTTCAGCACTAAGTAGATACTTCTGTTTCTTTGCAAAAGGAAGTACGAAATGCCAGGAAATACTAAAACTTTAAATAAATTTTGTAGTATCGCCAGGAAATCTGCTCACAAAGCTTTAGCCACCATTTCAAAGGATACGATTGACTAATAAGAAGGAATATTATATTGTGACATATTTAGATCAGAGTTACTGCAAGACACATCTTAGCATGCTTTCTATTATTCTGCTCCACTGCTCAATAGAAGTAGATAAAGCAGAATGAAAATACAACTCATTTCACTCTATCTTCATATATTCAAGAATGATTGAGTCAGTTGACTAGCAGGTGAACAAAGGAGAAGTGCATCTGCCAATATCTGAATAATTCAGGAAACAATTTCTTCGTATTTCTTTTGAACTTAGGATGATTAATTTCAAGGAAAATTCTTGCATTGTAGGAACATTATCTGATGGAAAAAATGTTTGATTAGATGAATAGAAATTATCTGTATAAATGTATACTAGCTCCTTTGTTTATTGTTTACTGTTTTGACATTGTACAGAAACCAGCATTCTGTTGGTGCTAGTATAAAAGACTGTTCCCATATCTGAAAGTCCCCAGGATTTAATTCCACAAACACTGTTCAGTTTAATGAGATCTACTCATGGCAAATTTTATTTCAAGTTATATTTCCATACTTGGTAGGCAATGAGATTAAGACTCATAATTACTTTTTAACTTGGGTCAATGCTGTAACTTCGCACTGGTTATTTAATATTTAGATAAGAATATCTTGTCTTTCCACATGGATTTAAGAGTAGCTTCAACCTTTTGTAATTTTCCACTTTATGATTTCAGATTGATTTGGAGCAGTACAAAAAAGCATTGATGGATGCAGGTTGTAATCTCGCTCCTTTGAGCTACATAAAACAATGGAAGTAAGTAATTTCTTTTTTGTCCTTTATGAGGCTAATTGGGTAATTTCACAGAATCTAGCATTGTATTCAGGACTTATGTGTTACTTCTCTTACATTTTAAATTATCCTTAAACATTCATTTGAGATAAGTTTTTCCTTTCATTGTTATGGTAATACATGCAAATCTTATTTTGAAACTAACCTCCAGTAGTGCCAGAACTCTATAGAATATGACATTTAGTAGTGCCCTTAATGAGCCAGGACAGAAACAACTTACTGAATTAAATGAAAAGTTGTGCTAGCTCAGACTCCAAAGTTTTTTTTTCCTCATACCAAAGAGTTGTATATCAGTTATTCTAGTTTTACATGGTATCTGAATGAAATCTTTGTCTTTTAACTATAAAATCTAATTCCTATTGTATTTGTAGGCAAGAGGGATGCATTTAATAAATAGTTACTTCCTGAAAGAGTTTGAAATGCAGAGGTTTTTTCACTTTCAGATGACTAGAGTGGAACGTTCTACAGCAGTGTGTGCCATGAGATAAATTCTTGATTTCTATCCCTGCTTTCACAGGGCTTTCACTAAGATGGCTTCAGCTCCAACCAGCTACGGAAACACTACACCTAAACCTTTGGGGTAGGCTTTTGATTAATTTTCTGTTAGCCTTTGGGTTCTTCTATCTTATTTTAGTAGTGCTGAAAGTGTGTTTAGTGCTATACATGGCCCAGAGCAAAACATCTCCCTATTTGTAAAATTTTTAAGTTACAGACGATTACAAGCACTTATCTTCCCTTAAAAGTGTATAGTACACACAGAAAGGAAAATAAAAGGATTGGGACTAAATTCACAAACTATCTTAATACAGTGCTCTCTGCACCTGCATATTAAATGCACTCTCACAGGAGAAGAATTCAGCACCAGGAACTGGATCTATGACAGCCATCACTTTGAGCCTTAAGCAGTCAATGGCAGAAGATAAGCACAGCCCTGTATATTCAAAATGAGTTCTCTCCTGGATTTGGAGACTGTCAGGGATGCAAGAAGACAGTGCTATTTCCTTGGAGACTCCTGGACTGAGTGTCTGCCTGCTTTTTGAAAGGTGTAGTTATTTATTTCAAGACACAAGAACTGTGCTACAGTTACATATATCCCATACAGGATATCGGACTTGGGTCTTTCCATTCTTCGAAGGATTTCAGTCCTCATTACCAGCTCTGCTTTCAGGAATGCACCATCACTGTCATAAGGAATCTGTGGTGTGGTATGGTTACAGAGAATTCCAGTGCTGTTTCACTTGGAAAAATTGCTGCTTGGTTTGTTGGAGATGCTCAGCATCTCTGTTAACTCTGGTGATTAGACCCACTTGAAAGGAGCACTCCAATCCTTACATTACTGAAGTATTAAAATAAACTGTTCAGTGGATTAAAGACTAGAATCCAAGACTCCCATTGATAGGTGAGGATCTACCTGGTAGATTACAGGTGTATTCCCATACACTTGCTTGCCATGTGATGTGAGGAATATATTTTATGACAAACTGAGTTACTTAGTGCTTAGGTCCTATTGACTTTATTGGGAATTGGATGTCAGTATAAAGCTTAAGAATACAAATTTTTTAAAAAAGGTCCTACACATCGTCTTTATTTTGGTTTTTCAGTCTGTTTTCACGTGTTATGAATACAGGATCACAGTTTGTAATGGAAGGAGTGAAGAACTTGGTACTGAAGCAACAAGTAAGTTTAAAAAAACAATTAAAAAGTCTATCATGAGTATTGTGAAGATTTGGAAATTTCAGTACCTTTGTTATATTAATAAAATTCATTGTACAGTAAACAAGTAAACATAAATCTCTGCTTATGGATAGATCTATCACTTTGTAACTTCCAGTTTTCAGATAAGTGACAAATAATGTTCACATTTTCTTTGAAGACCTCTTTGTAGCAATTAAGACTGATTCCAGCATTATAAAAAGAACAGCTTTGGAATATTCAAAGTAGACTAGACCTTCATAAACAAAAAAATATTAACTATCTGTATCTTTACTTAGAACTACATGTATTAAGTTAATCTATTCTGGAGTGATTAAGAGGCTGAAAGTGTTAGTTCTCTGTTTAGTTACAATTCAAACATTTCTTGTTTTCCCATATAAGTGTAATGTACAGCAACCATAATCTTGTAATGTGCAGGAAAATACAAGTATGTTTATAATGACATGACCACCTTCAAATATTCACCTAAGTTTTTAAAATATTTTTGAGGATAACTTGCATGTAAATGTACACCCCCCAAAGAAAACAAACAACAACAACAGAAAAGAAACTGGTTGTGTAACTTGTAGCTGGAATTTTGAGTTGTGCTTCCCAGAAACCTGCTTCTCTGTAGAGGACGCATCATTTTCCCAATATGTACTTTCATCAGATGGCAATAAATAAATATCTATCTGACTCTGAAGAGTCAGAATTTAAATTAGAAATACAACATATCAGAACTAGATAAAATGAGATCTTAACTAAAGGTTTGTCTTTTTGACCTACTTAATCTTATCATTGTCACTGTTTGTTTATTCAGCCTGTTATAGACATAACATGAAAGGTATCAGCTATCACATAAAAGTTTAAAAATGGGGTCTCACTTTTGTAGAGTAGTTAGTGAAGTTAATTCTGCAGGAATTTCATTATGAGTAGATATGATAAGCTAGCTGCATTGCAGAGTTACAACTCAGTGGTATATCATGAAATGTGATTGAGGAAAATTTAAATATGCAGCTTGCCTGTGTGTTATATATTATGAGAACTCTTCAGATAAACTGTTCCTTGTAATAATAATTATATTCTCAAGGAGACTTTCTCCTCTTCTTGTGTTAAACATTTTGTCATTTCTTTAAATGTGTGGCTTTAAAGAGTTAATATTATTCTGTACAAAATAGCTTGCATTGTTTTCCATTCTGAGTGAGCAAGAAGTCGATTTGCCAATGTTTCCAGGATACGCCTTTTCTGGCTTTTAATTTCTTCTCCAGGTATTTTAGGGTAGCCAGATGAAAAGCCATTCTTCCTCATATTTGTAAGCCTAATGTAGGTCTGTGGTATTTCTATTAAAGCTAACTTTTTATTTTTCCTTCATTAATTCAGGGATTCACATGGGTTTTTCAGTGTAATATGTAGATCATCCTTTGGAATGTCCTCTTTTGATACATTCTGTCAAGACCCATTTCCAATCCTGTTGCTATGTAAACTCACCCTCAGTTTATTATAACTGAAGTAGTTTAACTCTTTAATATTCAGGTATTTCGTGCAAGGTGACATTTTTCGTGTTAAATAAGAACAGTAATCTTGAATTTCACCAGTTTATTCCTTTGCAGTTTATCCAAGCATTTGTTGCCAGGGTTGTTTTATTTACCCATTTCTTTGACAACATTAGTTCTATTTTAGAATTACACCCTTAATTATTAGCATCAGCTTTAAAATTCTTTCCTTAACTGCAAAGTATTTTTTTAATAAGAATTCATATTTGATCACGTCTGCGTATGTTGGTAATAGCTAAATACAGCTCTGTTCTTATCTTCACACTTTTTTTGCACTTTATGTCTTATCTTTGTCCCCTAGCTATATGCACCTTAGATGTTTGCATTTTTTTTTACAGAAAAGTAATTCAGGTGATAATATAGATGTTTGCACCTTAGATGTTTGCATTTTTTTTACAGAAAAGTAATTCAGGTGATAATAAATAAGCTTAACCTTTACAGAACATAAGAGGAAAACTGTTTAAAATAGTATTTCAAATGCTCTATAAACTCTTCCGTAAGTAATAATGTGACTGGGAATAGTTCTTAGTAAGCATTTCAGCATTCCATTAATTACACATTATGTTTTACAGAATCTGCCAGTCACACGTATTTTGGACAACCTTATGGAGATGAAGTCAAACCCTGTGAGTACAATTGCCTTCATACAGAGAGAGGTGGAACAAACGAAATCTTAAAGCTGTGATATGTAATATGCTATGGCTAATTTTTTTCATGGTAGTGCAGTTGAATCCAATCATGCTGTATTTCAAGAATAGAACCATTTTCATAACTATTTAATAAGACTTTTTTCACTAGTCTCTAAACAATGGCAATTTATGGTGTCTCATTTGAACTAATATTTTTTAGCTTTTTCCTATTCTGTGCTTCTATTAGACTTGTGTTGTACTGAGCTTCTGTTGCTCCTAAATTTCTGCATTAGCCTGTGGACTGAAATTTTCTTTGTGTCAAGGTGTTTGGTTTTTTTTTAAAGAGCACAATTTCAGAAGTAAAGTATTTACAGAGAGGTGTATTAGGGAAAATTACATTTCCCGCATCTTTAAACTTTGCTATGCAGAGGAAAATATTTTTCTACTAATTCAGTCATTCTGTTTGCAAGCAGAGGTGGTTTTTGTCAGAAAAGTCCTCTTCTTGCCTTGTTTCTGTGAAAATTTACCCAGACTATTTTAAATTCATATGTTACAAATTTTTGAAATGCTTACGTGTTACTGACACAATCAAGGCATTTACTAGAACTTACAACTAAAAGTAGGCCTGAGTGTTTATGCATGAAGGCATTCTTCTTGCCATGTATTTTGTTCCTTATATACAACCAACCTGTGCACATACTTGTCCTGAAAAAGTCACCTCTTAGAGAAAATCTCCTCATTTAGAAAGCTTTAATGTTTGCCACATCGTATCAGTCTTCCTATTTTAATGCCATCAGCATCAGTCAGAGACATACAATTGTAATATCTCACACTGGTTAGTAGATTTAAAACATTCTTCTTAGTCCACTTTCACCTTCAGGTATTAACTGTATGTACAGAGAGAAAAATAATGGTAAAATATGAAAATTATCAACATGCAAGTAATCCTTTATTTTCTTAAACTGTACTTCATAGATGATATACGTCATGATTCTTAGCAGATAATTTACTTCCTCATAACAAACAAAGGCTTTTACACTGTTTCCAGTGTTAGTGGATTGTTTTTCCTGTTTGAAAGACTTGGAGAATGTACAGGGCTTACTTTATTTAGTCAACCAGCAGAGGTCACCCACAACACTTACCATAGAAAGCTGAAATTAAAACTATAGATAACTTACAAGAAGGTGAAAAATTAAACAGTTTTTTAAGAAGTAAACATTAGCTTCCTCAGGCTACAAGTTTAGGAGTTGAATTAGAAAAGTTTACAAGTCATAGGAGGTTTTTTTCGGACTCGATTTTTTCACATTTTGCTTAGTAGAAAACAGCTACCAGCACTTTGATAATTTGGAGAGAACACTGATCTTCTCGCTTAAAAAAGCAGTGATTGGGCCATCTGTCAGTCAGCAGCTTCCTCTTCCACTGCCATGGCAGAGACTGATACTCAATGGCAAAAAACAGGGAGTCCCACTTTTCAAGTCATAGGAGACCAGGCAATCCCTAAAGACTGATTCTCCTAACCTGCAGGAAAACTGACAGCAAGTTTGGGAGTAAGTTTCAGCTAAAAGAAGCAAGCCAGAGAATCATTGTGGAATGTGTTTAGGCTTGCTGTACCATCAACAGAAGTGAAATTGTATCTGGAAAAGGTCAATGTGTGGAAATACACCATTGTGGCTTCTGTTCATCTTCTGATGTGTGGGATTCTTTTCTATTCCCCAGAATAGAAAACTGCTGCACTGCAGGCAAAACACAAAGAGAGAGTAAAAAAGTTCAAGATTTTATTTTTTTACAACACAGAAAAAAATCTCCTTTGTAGTTCTAGGAATCTTATTAGCCACAGTAATCAGTGTATGAAATGTACATACAGATAAAAGGCCTAATGCAAAATTAGAGCAGATTATTGAGAAGTCAAACAATTATTACAATGAATGTAAGTAATGTAAATTATTTTCTAGATATTAACTGCAACAGTAAAGGAAATAGATTAAATGTAAATACAACTTGTACCACAAACATTCACATATATTATTGTTAGTTGAAATCTTAAACCTATTTAGAATGGTATCCTGTGCAAAACTCTGTGGGGCTGTCTGTAAATTACTTTGTGTGTTGCTTGTCTCTGCTGTTTCTTTTGTCTCCCCAGCAAGGAAAAATAAGTCTACACCCTTGCCACCCATGCTTTTCAAGTTTTTCAGAAGCAGGAAATGCTAGAACAGTTCTTAGGGGCCATAATGCCATCTTGCAATTTTTTAAATTTTCCTAGATTAACTATAGTTAACCTTTTCTTGAAAAATGTATTCAGAAACATTCCTTGATGACCATAAAAGTAATCAGTTACTTGTGGGTATTTTAAATAATAATATTTTTTGTTAAAAGCACGATTTTAAGCAATTGCTTTTAAGGTTGTATTTTAATAATATGTTCATAATTGATGAAAAATAATATGTTCAAATGTTCGTAAAACTAATAACATACGTGCTTTGTTCTGGTGTAGTTAAATAGAGCTTGATTAAAACCTTAAATCTTCCTAAACAAACAAAATCTTATTGTCAAGTATACACAAATTTTAATCCATAGTTATGAAATTGACCATCATTTGCTATAGAGTTACGGAGATTATTCTGAGGATCTTCTAGAAAATGGTTTGATTACTGAGTGAGGACAGTCTTCGAAAAGTAAACCTTTACAAAGTGGTTTAGCCTCTGTCAGTACAGTGTGTACATTTGTATTGACTTAAGAAGTAGATAGATCTTATTTGTGATGTATATTAATGAATCTGTATTTTGGTTAATACTGTCCCTTTCAGTGTATATGGGACCTTTCAAACTTAGGTAGGATTTATTGTAGGATTACCTTTCATGCATTACAAAGAAAAATTCTGAAAGCAGGTTTCCTTAATCCAAACTAGTCCTGTTAGGTTCTGCAGAAAAACAAATACAGACTGAAAGTCAATGACATTTCCATGGGTCTTTTCCTATTATAATTTGAAATACTGAAAACTAAGTTTATAATCTCAGAAGTATTCATTTTCTTCTGGAATTGCTTAGGGAAGTCACCAATTCAGTTGTGTGTGAGGAAAGCGCCATACAGTTGTTTTTACTGGCAGAGTAGGTATCTTAAAGAAAATAAAATTTAGTGGGGC
>NW_008239553.1:19041273-19087615 GCF_000691975.1 Corvus brachyrhynchos
AGGTTATCACATTTCTATTGCTTTACCACATGCCGTGTGTCTACTTATACAAGCCCACAGTGAAAAAACACAGCAGTAATATGTTCAGGAGTAAATGTTTGTCATGTGTTTATTAACTCTGATTTTTAGTTCTGTTATTAATCTGTAATTCATTCTAATAAGCAGAAAAAGTGCATCTCTTTATCCCAGGTAAAGGTTTCTCAAATACCTCTCAATTTTAGTCAATCAATATCTGTCCATTCCCAGCTCTCTCATTACCCCAGAGTCGCTATACCACCTTTAGGTATGAAGCTGCCAAATCATGAATGCTGGCAGACTCCAGTAGTTGAAATTCCCAGTGGAGCAAATAAAAGCTTTTTACGGAGATTCAGTGTGAAATTAGATCTAAATTATTTTTTTTAAAAAGCCAAACTTCAAGATAAGAGAGTTATTTTCTGTAATTACATAAAAGTTTGTAATATCAAATAGATTTATTTTCTGTGTGTGTAACCACCACATGTATGTTAAATACTTTTTAGTATTAGAGGTAGTCATGCTTTGTGAGCTCTAGTAAATTCCCCAGACAATATGTCTACTACTCAAGAAGTATTATTTCTGCTCTACAGAATCATCAAAACTCAGATGAGTTTAAAACGGTCTTTGCATGTAAGCACACAGATGAAATCAACTTAGTTCTGCATGCAGTTTACTGACAAACTGAACTTCACAGTACCTGGATAAAAATGTAGTCTAGAAACAGGAGAAAGCCAAGAAGTTGTCAGAAGGAGTTACTAAGGAGTTTGTTTTTCATCCATACTGATTGGCAAAAATCCTGCTTGTTGCCAGTAAAAATATTGGAAGGGCCTCTCTGTTCTGTGTGAAGAAATTTTTTGCGTAGTTTAGACAGTAAAACTTTTCAAATTCTTGTGGAAGTCATTTCTTCTTCAAGAGCTTAATTTTGGTTTAATAGTAGTCATAAATCATGAAATGAGAAGGATAAGTTACATAACAGTAGCAGATTTTGATCTGTCTTGTCTTTAGCACTCATTGCCACAGAAGTGTTTTGTTTTATAATGGTAAATCAGTAGCAGATCTCCGTAACCTGGAAAATTTTAGTGTTTATAACTAACCATCAGTGTTCCTCTAAAGCTGGTAACAACTTAATTTTTCTTTCTGCATACTGTCTTTCTGTTGGGATTTATTATGTAACCAGTGTATTTTTTGGAAAGTGTGTGATAGTCAATTTTAGATGAACCAGAAATAAAAAGCTCAATAGCACCCTTCATAGCTTCTCACTGTTGTTTATTCTGTACTGGTTCAGTTGTGTACAAACTTTATAAATACTAGTGGATACCACAATTAACGTAGAATGATGTGATGGAAAATGATACTGGTTTGAACAATTAATGTAATGTTTAATGTAATATATACAAGCAAAAATTCATAAGCCAAAATTCCAATCTTTTGAGATAAAATCATACTTTTTAATAGGAGACAGATGACTACCGATATTTTGACCCCAAGATGCTACGAGGCAGTGACAGGTGAGTTTTGCTTCTTTCATTTTACTCCGTGAAAAGACTAACTTAACAAAATCTATTTTTATTTTACTTGCTGACTACTAGTAATTCATTTTAGTCATTAATTCCAAGTCAAGACAGTTGGTGTTGAAGGAATTCACAATTGGGAACTTGGATCAACCAGATAAATTTTTATAACACTGAAAAAAAGAATCTAAAAAAACAAATGCTAACATGTACGTCAGTTTAGTCACAGGAATGTGCATTAATATTTAGCAATAATAGATGTTAGAGTTCTTCATAGTTGTACTTCTTGGTTTCTTTGAAACTCTGTGAGTTCACACTGTTAAGTTAAATAGTCATTGGATAGTGCATAGAAATTTCTTTGTCACTTTTTAAACAGTTACTATTTTGATTTGAATACAACCCTTCTTTAATAATTTTGTTAATATGTTTAAAAAAAATGATTAAAAGTTGACTTCATTCACTTTTGTATAGGATGGGGCGCATTTTATGTTCATGTGCATGTGAAGGGAGACTTGGATATAATTTATTTTGCCAGTAAAAGAGGGGAAGAGGAATTACACCAGTAATCTTTATTTTTGCTTTGTATCTTTAAACAATAACTGTCTGATAGTCTCACCTAATTTAATATCCTAGAAACAGAGAAGATACTTAATTTTAATATACCTTCTAAAAATAACTGTCATCGAACCTGTGAGAAAACAATCATCTCATTTAGTTGCACCAGTTTATTACAGGATCAATGTGGATAAAGTAGGTTCAGGCTTGGTTTTAGTTATTTGCATGAAAATTCTGTCTCTGCTTTTGTTCTTGAAACATGGAAAGTAAGTGGACATGTATGTTTTATTGAAAAGTATTACAGATTATATCATTTCAAAGATAAGCAAATTTTGAAATTATCAGAAAAGTGCTAGTATTTTATGTTTCATTTTGATTTCAACTGTCACTGTTTTGTTATGCTTTTATAGCATTTTTGGTGGATGTTTTGCAGAAGTGCAAAGATTTATTTCACTCAAGCCAAAGGGTTTTCTCACTTTTTTTCTCCACTCTGTATAGTTCTTACATTGCTTTAAACAATGTAGAAATATTCATTTACAGCAGTTTATAAATGTGGCATTCTGTGTAGCTATAATAATCGTCATAGGGAAGAGCTTTTAATTTCTTGTTTGGGATTTTTATGTTAACTCAAGTTATATTCCTTAAATCATATTTGAGCAAAACTCATAGTGGTCTGTCTAATTCTCCCTTCAAATATTACGTAGACAATAAAAACATAGGTTAGTTGTCTTGACAAAGTGCTATAAAATAGTATAATTAATGGATTTAATTAAAAAGTGACTAATTTTATTTTCTAATCTACTCCCATTTTAAGAAATACTGGCATTTCCACTTACTGTGTTTTAAATAGAGTAGGAACTGCATTGCTGTAATTCAGTCTTAGCAAAACAGTATCTTTCTATCCTGTGTAAAGCCTATCTCAAGTATAAACAGGCCTTGTCCTCTGAGAGGATGACCCAAAATGTATGTGGATTTGTCATATCATACTCAAATGATGCAAGAATTGGGGTAACAGTTTTACTTACGGGAAGTCTGTAGTATTCCTGACAGACAAAGCAACACATTAGAGAGAGCCATTCCTTTTTGAAACCTATTTTTCTGATACACTGGAATCTGTGTTGAGTCAGTCGATCGTGGTCATTCAGAGAAAATGTCTTAAAATAGGGGAAAATGCAGTTTTTAATCTATGTTAGAACATAAGATGCATTTGACTACCTGGGGCTGCAGGCCAGTACAGGGCAGGAGGGCAGTGGTATTGTGAGAGCAAAGGGCAGGAGAGCAGACTGACCCTTCACAGCTTTTTCTTCACTTTCCCCTTCCCTCTGAAGCTGCAAGGTGATGCAGGAAGGGAGGTTTCTCCCACTCTCCCTTCTACCTGCCTGTGTACTCAAATGGAGAAGTCTGTACCACACAAACTTGTGATTTTCCTCTTCCTCCCTTAATCAGTCTAATCCTTACATAACTGCTGCCTATAGTAGTTTTTGAGATTTGTAAGCATTAGTAAGTGTGTCTGCAGGCACTGCAAACTGACTGGCTTACCTAGCTAGGACTCCAGGAGGCAGGATTTCTAAGTGCCATGAATTGTGCTAATGCTGGTGACATTTTTTACTCATTGTATTTGCTCCTAACAGCACCGTAGTTAGAGCTTTTAAACTATGGAAGATTGTTGTCATTTAAATCAAATACCTGGAGGATGAATGCAGAAAGGCAGTTATTGTTCTATTTTATATTTTTGTCCAATATTACGTAGTAGTCCGTAAACACGATGGGTACATGATGCGTATTTTGCATATTTCTATTAATGTGTAATGAAATTTGTGTTGGGGTTTTTTTGTGTTTCTTTTTATAGCTCAGTTCCAAGAAATAAAAATCCATTCCAGGAGGTAAGTCATGTAGAAATTATTTTTCAATGTTCATGTGTTAAAAATAAATAAATCCTGAAGTACAGTCATTTTTGATGATCATGATTAAGAAAATGAGAGGTCTTATTTGCAAAAAAGAACTTAGACTAATTATATCTGGTATAAATTATCATTAGCTGTTATTCTGAAGCTTTTCATCTTCAAAGGACTATGTAAGTATTAACTAATACTGGAGAAAAAAATACAGAAAATTCTTCTGAAGGTAATTAACAGGGATTTACTAATATTGTAATTGAGTGAGCAATTTAAACCCCCCTATCTTTAGACCAGGTTTTCAGAATGCTGATTTAATGTAGATTTAATCCTTTGTCCAGCCTTAAACTACAGTGTTGACCACTAGGTGACTAAGTGACTATTTTAAAGAGTCTCTGCAATTAAACGAAAAAAGCAAAATAATAATGAATGTTACCATTTCATATAAATGCTTGTAACTTTCAGTATTTTTCTACATAAGTATTTACAAATAGTAAAGGTCATATCTGATCTTATTACCAAGTTTCATAAGCAAAATATTTGCCTTGGCAATATACAAATGTCTCGGATTTCTCATGAAACATCCTAATTATCTTCCATAACTAAAGAAATACCATGTGGTGTCATAAATATATGTATGGCTACAGATGGTCGTACCAAAAATGTCAGTAGTAACATAAAGTCTATACAAAAGTCATATAGTATGGTCAAACAACTTTGGATAATGTATGCTAACAACAATAATACAACTATTAAGTCCCCTTTTTCTAGTAATGAATTGTTCTCTTTTAAACACAGCCCAGAAAATAATGGTGGTCTTTACCTGTAATATTATAAATTATTGCTGGTAGTAGGTGGGAAGGGAAAAAATAATGAAAAAGTGTATTTCTTTATGACAGAACTATTTTATTTACAGCCCAAATGATTTCTTAAGCATCCATGGAAGTATTTTAACTCTTCCTGTGGTCACATCTCCAGACAAAAAAAGGAACATGTTGAAACTGTATACGTATCAAGTATGTCTTAATAGAAGAGAGTAACACACTAAAAGCTCTCAGCTTGCTATTCTGCATCCTACCAAAACTTCAAATATCTTCTTTCGGATAGGAAGCAGTGGTTCTGTATCCAGTTCTTATGAGACTGCAGTGTGATAGTTATGATTTTTGTTGTAGGTTTAACAATCTGATGTATCACTACTGAAATTGAAGAACTTGAATGCATGCTCTAATAATGTGTCTGTTGTCTTTTAGGCCATAGTATTTGTAGTTGGAGGAGGCAACTATATTGAATATCAAAATCTTATTGACTACATAAAGGTATGTGTACTTCTCTCAGTTGTAGTCCTTAACTTACTGATAGAAACCAGATAGAGCATGTTTTCTGTAATATTTAGTATTTAGAAGACAAAGTCTATGAAATTAGCCTTAACATCCTTATTCTATACAGAGTCTGGGAAAAAAAGAATGTAAGTAGAAATTGTGGATTACTAGTTCAGACCAACAGAAACTTACTGTTTCTTGTATTTTGTTCATGTTGCTCTTTGGAGTTGAGTAAACAAACTGCATTCTCTTTTATTTTGTGTTCATACACACCAACATTGTTGAAAACTGTCAGCAGATGTAGCAAACTGAATTAACCTGTTTTAGGGTCCTGTCAGTAGTTTTCCTGTGCTGGTGTTAAATAAAGCAACTGTAGCATATCATAACCTTGAAAGTAAGGAACTAGAATTCTCTAGTTTTCATAAATCTTGCAAAGAAATACCCCAGTGTTTTTTCATATGCATCTTGGCAATATGGAGTCAGTTCAAACTCAGACCTGCAGATAATAGCATTTGATTGTATGACAGTCTTACTTGAGCATAAAGTATGTTGTTTCAGAAGCCAACATAATGCAAATACTGTGCTATCTGTTACAGCAAATATCAGATTGGCATCAATATCTAAGCATTTATTACTTACCCACATTTAGAAGTTTTCAGTACTGATTTAATAGAAGCTCATTCTTGTTAAACTGCATCATTTGATTCTGTGTAGAAATCATACAAGGTGTCATATACACAAGGAATAAAGTATGTAACCAACTGTGTAATGCTGATGTAACAATTTAATTTCTCTGGTTCCAACTGGCCAGACTAGCAGAACACATGTATACCAAAAATCAGTGGATGGAGACAAATACCTAAATCATTACAGTTCCTGGGAGGCAGGAGTGGAATTTAAGCACTTTCCAGGAATTAAATTATTTAAGCACTTTTCCAGGAGTAACCTTAGTAAAATTCTGAAGAAGGTAATAAATTATTTACCAGCAGTAGCCTACCATTCTTTCTTCCTGATCTTAACCTTGTTCATGGTACAGTTGTCCTGTCCTCTGGTAGACAGGATTGAGGCTTTTCACACAAAAGAATAAATATGGAGCATTAATCATTGAAAAACATTTATTCTGCAAAGCACATGAGAGCTTTATGTCCAGGTAAATCTTGAAGAATGCAAAGTGAGAACATGTGTGCTGAGTTTCTCCCTGTAACAGGCAGCCATTTTGGAACAGAGCTGGTCTGGAGAGGGGAAAGGATAGGAAGAGGAATGTAAATTAAAGAAATCATTTAAATTTGGCTTAGCACTCATCACTATCCTTGATAATTAATTCAGTGAGGCATCTGCCTGTGGCAGAATGCTTTGTCAAATGTTTAGCTTGCTCCTTAGTCTACCCAAAGCCACTTTAGGTACTATATCAATCCAAAAGATGCCCAGTAGCATGAGTATTTGTTACTTCCTACTAAAAAAAATCTCTGAATTCCCTAGAGGTTAGTTCACTTCTCTGGTTCTAGCTGCATGCTGACAGAGCTGAGGTTTGCTGTGTATGTGTATATACAGGGCACTTGAGTGATGACAAGTTAAACACTCAGCACTTCATATAAAGTGGCAGGAAGCTGAAGTTTCAGAGGAGTAAGAGGGCAAACAGGAGGTCATTTCATAGATGGAGAGGACAGAAGGAACTGAAAACTGTGGAAATGGTAATGTTAGATCTTATGGAGAGTGAGAAGTTGAACATACTCTTTCTTCTTCTGGAGCCTGTGAACAGAGGTTTTTCATCACAGTTGTCACAGCTGAGGGGTGCTGTATGTTTCTCCACTCAGACTGTGTGCTTGAGCAATGGGAGATGACCTGCCAAGGGGGAAGACTCCTTTATTCCACATAGCCCTTTGCTCTTCAAAAAACAAGGAAGGTTAATGAAAACCTTCATTCTCCCTCCCAGCACCTGGAAGCCTGTGTGCCTCTCCCAGGTGACACAGTCTTATCCAACAAAATTTGCTTTTCCATGTGGTAGACTTCCAGCATCTCTTGTTTCCACAGATGTAGCTTATTAATTATTCTCAAATTCAATCAGTCTTTCTCCAGAATAAAAAAGAGAAAAATCAACAGCTCTGTTCTTGCAAGCAGATACCACAGAGATTTTATTCACTGCTTTGTTTTTCTAAGCACTGTCCGTTTTGCCAGTTTGCCTCTGAAACCACAGAGAAAGTATTTTAAAACTTTCTAAAACAGGAAGCAATGTTCATTCAGCTTTGACATTCGGGGGATTTTTTGTAGAAGAATTAAGAGGAGCCCTCAAATCCAATTATTTGTAGTTCTGTGCTAGAATGGACTATCTCACAATGTCAAAAAGCAAATATTTATAATGTCATTAAGGTAGATTGTGCCTTAAAATAAATGTATTGTCCAAGTTCAATTCAACATGCTGAAAATGTGTCATCAAAATTGCAAGCCATAGGGAGCCTCCAAGAGGAGACTAGCATACTGCTTTGTGCAAAAGAATTTAGTATATCCCTTAATTTCCTTCTGTAGATGCTTAAAAAAGTACCACTTGTTAATTTTCTGCTATTCTGTTAAATAATTGATTTCTTATGGACTTCTCTTTTGTAGAGTAAACAAGGCAAACATGTCCTGTATGGCTGCAGTGAACTTTTTAATGCTACACAGTTTATGAAACAGGTAGATAACTTTGATAATCTCTACAATATTTATTACTTCTTTATCTGTATATCAATTTATATAACTCTATGTCTCCATGGATTTTTACCAAAAAAACCCCAGATTAATCTGTGAGAGATGAATACATGTTCTTGTTACCTATTTTCATTTGCTTGAAGTGGGGTTTTCAAGTCATTATTTATAATTCTCTCTTGAAGGCCTGTTATCAATGTGAGTTCACAGGTAATGCAGGTGAACAAGTTCATAATAATTGCCTTTACATAAGTTCTACTGAAAAAAAATTAGTCAGTTCTTGGAACTTTCACAAACAGCATGTCTTTCCAGGGTATTCTTGCAACTTTTTCAAGTTACAAGATCTTTAAACCTTTGTCCTGGTGTATAAATATCTATAGATATACAGATATAAAAGTACTGGCCTAGTGGGAGGTTGGTGTCCATACCTATACTAAAATCTGTCTTTTAAGGATGTTAAAAACATCATTACTTCTCTATGCCTCATTGCAATACAGATACAAAATAAAAATTATTCATGATGGTCAGCAAATAGCAGCCCTTCAGTAGCTGTCACCACCTATGGTTTTATGTCCTAGTAAGATGAGAACAAGTGATTATTCAAAACTACATTTTAAAGAACTAAATTAATTGTTGTTGCGCTTCGAGGACACGAATGGTACTTGCTAGCTTTTAACTCCTCATTCAGCTTAATTAACTTTTTTTTTTGTCTTGACTGTGTACACTGTACCTTTACTTCATGAGATGCATTCAAATCTGAAGATTTGAAGCTCAGGTCTTCTCCTCTGAGGGTATGCATTAAATATTCTATTACCAGCAGATTTTTGATTCTCAGATACAAATTTTATAGGACAGAAATATTTGCTGTATAAACTGGATATTAGTTTGTCTGAAAGAATAAGATTAGCAATCTAATGACTTTGTCTCTTCATGTTTAGCTGTCCCAGCTTGGCCAGAAATAAGACTGAAACACCATTACCTGGATGGCAGCGTGACAACTGAGAATTGTTACAACATTCAGATTATCTTCCTACCTTTAATTTTGTCATTATATTAAAACTTAAACCCATTTCATTAATATGATAACTTTTAAAAAAAAAAACTGTAATTAATACGGTGTATATCAGCATTTCAGAAATAAAACTTAAAACCTGCTGTGTTTCTGGTGGGGGTCAGTTTCACTATTATTCTATTTTAATTGCAGTATTAGCTGTGGTATATGACAGAACTGGCTGAAAAGTATGGCATTTTCAAGTTCTTATATGTAAGTTTCTGATACAGTAAACAGCTTTAAGAAAAGGTCAAGTCTGTCTTTAGGAGTTATGTTCTTCTTGAAGGCCAGAGTATCTTTATTTAACAAAATTCAAAAGAACAGAACTGCCTTTCAGGGCCACAGACAAACAGCCTTAGTGCAAGAGAACTCCTTCTAGTTCTTACCTTTTTATTTTACCTAAGTCATTATTTGATTTGTCCAGTCTTTGCATTATGGTCGAAAGATATACTGGAAGATACCTTCAGTACAAGTTTCAGGTACAGTAATTTAGCTTTTCTATTAAGCTTAAGAGAAAATTGCTTGCCAACACAGTCAGTTTCAAACTGTAAAATTGAAATCTTTAATAGTTTTCTTCTGCACTTTTTATTGTAACTGCTTTGACTGTTATGTTTGGGAAGAACCCAAGTCATACTCACAAAACAGCTCTTAACTGTTTTATAAGCACATATTTAAAATACAGTTTTTAACAATTCCATTAGGTAGGAGCAGGTTAGTAGTTTAAAGAATCCAGTAATGAGATCTCTGGAGAAGGCATACAGGAATTAAGAGAGCATAACAAAATTCTTTTTTATAGATGGAGGTCTCTGCCTTTCTAACTTCTCTGGAAACAGCATTGCTACTGGTGAAGCAATAATATGACTTCAAAACAAGGCCTAACACACTCAAAAAGTGAAAAAAAAATTTGTGGGTTTATTAGCAAACTGTGAGAATTACTGGCTTACTGTAAATTTTTCAGTAGTGCTTTTTGCACTGTTTTTCAATGTTGAATGTTAGTTTTGCACTAAATGCCCTTTCCCCAACTAGATTGTTTTTCAGAACATCTGTACAAGATATGCAGTTGACCTATTCTGTAAAAGTATCACAAGAAAAATGTGTAATCTAGACCATGTTATCAAAAAGTAATAATGTTATTTAATTATCTAAGTGTTGTAAGCTACTCTACAATACTGCTATAAATTTCTAATTTTACCAAGTCAATAAATATATTTACTATGGTGTTCATTGTAGTTGTTGCATGTGAGCGCTGTCCCAGATTTCAATAAGCAAGGGCTCACTGTCAAATGCAGTTTGTTATTCTAATTCCCCATATATATATATATATATATATATATATGCTATATTTGTTAGCAAAAACAAGGTCAAAGTAAGTCAGGAAAAGAAAATTATATTTAAAGTGTTTATTGCTTCTTGTGGGAGTTTGTTCCAGGCTCTTGAAATAATCCCTCCTCAACTGTGCTTCCTGTGCAAAGAGTTTTAACCTTGCAGCTGACAACCAGCTTATGAAAAATCTGCCGATTGGTTTTTGTCCAGATCTTGGCACTGCGCACTTGAATGAGAAGCACTCCTAAATCCTAGCTTACAGAATTTGCTTTTGCAGTAAACTGTGTAAAGATAGAAGAATTTACTTTGGTGGCTACATTCAAAAATCTGTTTTCTGTCTTTACAGTGCCTCTGGAGACAGGCTGCTTTTGTGCCCAGCTTTATAGCTGGATCTTCAGGTCTGCTGTGTAAGCAGGCACTGGTCAGTTTGGGAGTTGGGATTTTTAAAAAAAATAAATACAGTTTTTGTACTTGAAGCATTCTTCTCCTTCATCTCCAAAATAGTTTTCTGGGTTTGTTGTAGTAATAGTCCTGAAGCTCTCTGTTACCTCTAAGTCAGGCATGTACTGCTCTGTACCTCTAACTGTGTGCCTACCTCGTGCTTCCTCCTTGCTAATGCAACCTGAATTGTGGCATGCTGGTTTTTGTTACATGGCCCTTTTCCCAAGTACTTCTGTGGATTTAGGAATGTGGAAGGTTGTACAAGAAGTCTCTGGTTAATCTAGAGGCAAACAGTGTTAAAAATAAGCTCTCTCTTTGGTAAACTGGTTCAGTTTATGGTTGTCATGGTGCCTTTTGTATCTTCAAAGGTCCCTCAAAGGCCTGTGCTTAAAGGAGAGATTATGCCTGGCTCAGTGAGTCTTTTAAGTAAAGTTGCAGCATTCATGTTGCATGGAAGACCAGTGAGGTTTGGAACTTTTCTAGCCCCTTCTCTGTTCATAAAGCTCTGACAGGGCCAGCTGGTGAGGCAGCATCAACGGCCGTGCTGGCTTCTGGCACAGCAGCTTCAGCTTCCACATCTCAGGACAGGCAATTCTTCATTGGGATCTACCGTCCTATTTAGGTAAGTAAAGACAGCAAAAGGCTGAGTGTCAAGTGCTGTACCTGTTCTCAGGAAGAAAATTAGCAAATTAGCAGTCTAGTCTTCATCTGTGGAAAATTGACAATCGATCTTCCAGGAAGTATGGACAGACCTTATAAATAGTTGCACATACTTCAGAATACATTCACATTTTGACATTTTAATTTGAAGGTTTTAGAATATTTAGGTGGATATTTTGTGACTTAATGGTGAATTTAGTGAAAATTCTGGTTTTTTCAGAATTAGACACTAAAAAAGTAACAATAAAAAAAATGTAACAATCAGAATAAAGGAAAAAAGCTTCTGGAGACCAGCACTTCATTTATATGCTCTTTATTTGTATGATGCTCTCTGGTGCAAATCAGATAAAAATCTTTCTTAAGCTAGAAGTAAATTTTGCTGTTGATTGATGGTGTTTACATCAATCTGAATGGAATGTAAAATAGCAGGTTTTTCCCTAAATCCACAGGTTCTACAGAGAATGGGAACAATGCTATCAGTCACAGTTACAGAGCCAACACAGCTGTGCACGCATGGCTCCAGGACTAGAGCTGAACAAAGGGCAGCATTTCTCTTTCCACATAAATTCTATACTCCAAAATGGAATTGCTTAATGATTAGTTCAGTGTGTTGACTAGAGCAATCCTATGACATTTAGGAGGTAAAAGGTTTATAAGTGGGTACATGGGAACTTCCTTCCAAACTACCACGGCTGCATTCTTCATATCTGAAGTAAAAGGTGTTGGGCTGGAACTATGTCATATCCTGTATTTACTGACAGTGGAGACACCCGCTCCCTCTCTTTGTTTGGATCATTCATTAGTTGTGACTCGTTGCTGACAGATGGCTCTGGCTCAGAGAAAGCCAAGCCTGGCCAGTGTTCTAGTGGTACAGAAAAGTTAGCTGCAGTGTCAGTGAATTCTATGTAGCTTCAGAGATCAGAGAAGATGTTAATATTTCTTACTGCAGATCAGTGGATGAATTGACCCACTTCTGTTTTATTTGGAAGTGGCTTAGTAACCCTGTTCTGTGCAGCAGTCACAGTTGTTTTCAACAATATTCAGATACATTCTGCTCCTTAATATGGTCACGTCGTTGCAACATGTACCATCCTTCAACGGCATGCAAAAATCTGCATATTGAATCCACCAATGCATCATATTTTTTTTTCTACAATTATAAACCATTATAAACCAGGTAGTTCAATTGCTACTAGAATTTTAAATTCGGATTATAAACTTTGTATCTTTCCCTTTATCTGCTCGTGTCTTTCCCCTTAAGCAAACCAAGTAGGACTAAGTTTTACATTCCTAAAATGTTATATTATTCCAGCTCCTCCTTATAATTGCATAGGTTGACTGGTTTGATTTGGTAACGGAGGAGTGATCTTTATCCTGTGAAACCAGACTCATATGCCCAAAAGCCTTTATCTGTCTCTTCCAGATCCTCCTTCAGTCTCCCCATCTCATGTGTACATTCCTATTTCTGGCAATGTAAAAGGGGTAGATCACAGACGTAATGCTTTAACAGAAAACTGATTTTAGCACCTCACCATAGACACGTAATACAACTTTCATTTACTGCTCTGAATTCTTACCTGTGTTATGCATGTATCATGAAAATCAATGGATGAAAATCAATGGATGAAAATGAAGTCCCAGAAGGGGTATATAGCTTTCCTTAACAATAATTGGTGTGGATTATTTCAGTACTTTCTGGGAGGTTTTGATTTGGTTCTAATAGCAGTGGCCTGATAGGAATACAGTTCTCCATAGTGTTTCCTACAGCTAAAACCATTCCCCTACCTTTTTCTCCCTGCCCAAATAAATTTGTATCTTCTTTCTGCATATAGACCTTCAAAGGCTTTCAAATCATACTGAAGATAAAGTTTTAACAAATAATAGGATTGTTCCTATTTCACTTTGGAGAGTAAAACTACACAGGTCAGCTCGAATAATTTTTTGTGTTAGACTTAATTGAGCTGTTTAATTTACTCCCTGAAATGACCTAGGACCATTTGTACATTCAGCTACAATGGCAAGTCTTCCTATGTTCTTTCTGCATCTCTAAACCAAGACAATAATTGTTACACCTTGTATAAGTTTCCAAATGACAATGGGAACTCTTGTTCTGAAATGTTTTTGACATTCAATCTGATACATGTTCTCAAAAGACCTTTTAAACCATAAATCAACACATATGTATTTTATCTGTTTCAAGTGCAAGTATCTATGTACACTTTTTCTAGAGCACAATACTCATCATATGAAATAGATTGAATAAGATCAACATTTTCTTCCATCTACAAATCCCTTGTGATCAGTGCTTGGTTTGTTCATTCTTTTATGTAGCGTGTTCTCTGTTATGTGTCCATAACAAAGACTCTCAGATCGGGTGACAAAACCAAAAGAAATGAGGGAGAGATGATGGATTATGACACGAAATGTTTCACAGGCAAGCACACTTTTCTTGTGTAGAGCTTGTGTAATAGCAAAGCTAATTGTATTGCCAGTTTTGCTAGCACTGAAATAAACCCTCTCTTTTTAGATATCAATGAAGTGAAACACAGCTGGTGCAATTTTTTCTTCAGATTCCCTTACCAGTATGTTCCAGTCGTCTTGGAGGATGTCTATTGCTTCATTTTCTTGGGATTGTTGACAGCTAAACTGCTGAGCTTCAGCTGGGATGTAAATTCACTTTTAAACCGGAACATGAGGCTGTTCCCATAGATAACTAATCAGCCATGGGCCCCATTCAGATACAGTTTGAATTGGTAACTCACAAGGAAGTAGGATGTCATTTAGGATGACCTACTCCTAAATGTCATAGTCTGTCCAGCTGCAGTACTGAGGATATTTTTTGTCTTCCCAGGGAAAAAAGCTTTGGCTAGCCAGCCTTCCCTCACTGTAACCATGCTTTGATGAGCTCTTTGAAAGCAAACAATGTGAAGATAAACACTACAACACAGGGAAGGGAACTATATAAGTCTACTTTCTGTGAGTTTTATATCTCTGTCAGGCTGGAAATCACCTTTATCATACGAGAGATAAGTGATAGTTTGAAGGAGAATGGGGAGGAAAAACCCCCACATTATGCTGTGGGACTGTTCTGAAATTCTTACAGGGAAATTGTACAAGACTTTGCTGACCACATCACCGCTTTCTGATGTTTCTGCAGACCACACTTCTTCCCAGGGGAGGCATCTGTCTGTCAGCCTTGCCTTGCATAGGACAAGGAGCCGCACTGAGGTTACCAGCCCAGGGCTCTCAGGTAGGAGAATGGTACCATACTCGCTCCTCACTGGAAAGGTTGAATTTGTGCCTGCTCAGGGCCCAGTGTGAAAACAGGTGAACCTAAAAGAGGTCACTCTTCTGCAGAGCCACTTTAGGGGGGATTTTAATGATAATACCTCTCACTTATTAGTTAGAATTAATTTTCTTTTTCTTATCTCTCCCTCTCAACTTTAATATCAATAATCAAAAGCACAGTCCCCATACTGTAGGATAGGACACTGCTTAGTCAAACAGTCAGTGAAAACTTCATGAAGGCTGGTGTTTTATAATCATGGCAGTCAAATCATGAACAGCAAATCAAACAGTGATGTTTTCCAAATTGTTTTTCCTCCTTTAGGTGTCATTAGTAATTTGTTCTGCTACTCTCCTGGCCGGCCTCCCTATGTGCAGTCTCTGTCTGGTCAGGATCTGGGCTTCAAGTGCCAAGCTCACCTGTATCCAAGCCAGGCTCCAGTGTCCCAGCAGAGACAAGGATTTAGCCCCAGAATACTTGTAGTGATACCTCAAAGGAAATGACTAGTTCCCTTCCCAAACCCACAGAAATATTTGTACAGCTAAAGTTCCTGAAGCAAAAACACATCACATTTAGAAGAATCCTTTGGCACAAGATGACCTTGCTTTCTGTTACCTATTTCTAATAAACACGCATTTTGGGAACAAAAACAGTGCTAAGAAAATAAGTGCAACTCTGGCTACAGAAAGGATGAGATCTGGACGGCATTCTTTGGAAATCTTCACAGTAAGATATTAAGGACAAATATCTCTATAATTTAGTTAATATGCCACATTTCGATGCTGTTCATATAATATATATTTACTTTTTCTACAATGACAATAGAAAAGCTAGGAGACCTTTAAGTGTATTCACTGAAAGGCAATTTTCTTTGTTCAGTGTGATGAGGATTGGTAACTGAAGCGATTTCAGCCTATCTTACAGAAGGAAAATGGAGAGCAAGGCCATTCCCAAGGCATCAAGGTGTAGCAATCACTGAGGCAGCAGTGTGTGAAGGGGGAGGGATCATAAAAAGACTCCACCACAAGTCCAAGGGGATTTGGATTCTCCCCTAAAATGGAAGTAAAGGAGAGAAAGTAATCCTACCAGTCAGGAAACCTACAGCGACCCTACACAGGCTCCCATGCCCTTCCCACAACTGTCATGAGTAGGGGACCAAGAAATAACAGTGGGCTCCATCCCAGGGGTGGTCCCAGGATACAGAACTTCTCTCTCCCTTCCTTCTCTCTCCTTCACAGAAGGATGGCCGGGGAAAGAGCAAAGCACTAAGTCATGAACCTCAAGTGACCACATATGGTTGGTAACATCTGTCACCAAACAGAGCCAGGAGGGAAACCCCAGCATCTAAAAATGACACCCTGCTGGGCCAGGTGTGAGACCAGGTCTACGCTGGCATTCTTCATGAGAAGAATTGTCTACCAAGGAACTGGTGAAAAAGTTCACATATTTAGGCACAGTACCGAATACCAGGAAAAGATGAATGCTGCCTATACAAAGAGTATTTGTTGTCAGCAGAAGATGTAAGCACAAAGAAAATGCAGTTCAAGTGACTGCAGGTGCCTCTGAAATCTTGCATGCTGTTTGGTGCCACAGCTCCAGTTCCACTCTACAAAACTTTGTGGGTATACAAAATAAAGGTGGAGACAAAACACATTAGGTTGATCCTACTGTTGTTTTATTGGAAAGACTGGACTGGAAAGGAAACAGAATCTCAGCCAGGTCAACATATCAGGCAAAAGCTGGATATAAACTAAAGTCATCTTTTGCTACGAATACCACTGCAGCTATTTTGAAAGAAAGCACAAGAAAACATCGGTTTATGCCAGTGGACTGCCTTGCAATGCACACAATCAGGTTCCCAAGTCTTTTGGAGCGACTGGTACTCCTACAGGGTTATGCAACTCTGTGAGGATCCAATTCTTGAAAAATAATGGAATACCTAACTGCAGCATCTTATGCTGTTTTGTGTGTTCTTTTGTTCATCCCCAAATTCATCAAAACTCATAAGAAACATCAGTATTTTATGTACTACAACGGCAGACCTGCAATATATATTTCCACACACAAATTTCATTATTAAATACAAAACATGGTTTTAAGAATCTTAACATTTTCCATACCACAGTTATACTTAGATTAATGTGTTGTCTTCCTTATGAAGTGCTTTTATTTCATTACATGTTTGAAAGATTCCCCACATCTAAATTTAAGAAGTCGGTAGTCAGTTGTTTTGAAATGGGAAGAGTTGACATGATGATATGAATTAAAATAAAATTATTACTCATCAAATTACATCAAGTTCTTTTGCTGGCTATTTAATTTAAACCTGACTGGTAGGTCGATATCATAAGCTATACTTTAAATGGAATGCAATTAACTTGAAATAGATTTTTTTGTTATTATTTTGATAGAAGTGTTTTTCATAACTCAGTGTTCCTTTTTCCTTTCCCCACTGCGATCAAAATGTAACTGTCTGAAAGTTCATCTGGCAGCGGAAATGTTGTTTCCAGTTTGCCTACAGATACAGTCGTTTCTCAGGGGCTGGCTCATAGCAGACGCTTTTGTAGACAGTCTTTAAACTTTGCCATTTCAGGGGCAAGCACTCTTGATCAAAGGATGAATAAAAAGAAAGGCCTCAGGAGATTCCTTCTCGGCTGACTACCTCCAAAGGGTGTTCTTGGGTTATGAGCTCTCTGAATCCCAAAGCTACC
Organism: Corvus brachyrhynchos; assembly: GCF_000691975.1. Classification (NCBI taxonomy): domain Eukaryota; kingdom Metazoa; phylum Chordata; class Aves; order Passeriformes; family Corvidae; genus Corvus; species Corvus brachyrhynchos. Next base: position 19,058,723 of record NW_008239553.1, read on the forward strand.
TTTAGTTGCTATTTTTATCTTCTAAATTTCTAGACCTGTAGACCTAAAAGCAACTACAAATCTTCCTTGTAGATTAAGCATACTCCATCTCATTTCACACACTACTTTTGAGGAAATAGGGAAGGGGAATCATGGATGGAAGCCAATGCTGTAGTGTAAATACCCAGCTGATCCGGACATCTCCTCCACAGGACGGTGTTGTCCCATGGACCACAGAAGAGGTTACGTTTGTGGAAAAATGCACATTACTTGTTTTGAGGGCTGTGGATGTGGTACAGAACCCAGAGAGCAGCAGATATTTAGCAAAGAGCAAAGGGAAAATGCACCACAGCCACCCGTGTGAACACTGCCCTTTTTTAGGCAGTGAGGCAACAGCAGTGGTTCAACGGGGGAATGGGAATGAAGGAGAGAGACATATGCACGGTAGGAAAGAAACAGCTGAGAGGAGTAAACAGCCACTGTTTGAGTTAGAAAAGCTCTTAACTGGAAACTGTAAAAGAAAAGATGTAAAAGAAAGAACTGGCACGCACGCATACAGAATTATCCTTGTAGAAGGAAAATTTTTCCTACTTCAAGAGAAAAGGGCCCTATTCTACTGAAATGAAATACTGGCTACTTAATAGGACTTAACAAAAAAAAAAGAAAAAAGGGTCTGAGAACAATGTATCTATTATAGCCTTGTTTTCCAGCAGATGTTTTGAGGTGACACAGAACATTTAGTGGCTGGGTGTTCTGTTTTAAAGACCATGCTGTGAGTCGTTCCGGAACAGAGCAATTTTGGCTGTACAGGGCTCTGAAATTACCATTTTTAAAGTGTACTTAAGCTAGTAAGCTATGTGTAGCTAAAGACTTTTGTTTGAGGAATAGGGGCAGGAGGCCAAGAAAGGTACCTCCAAAAGGAAAATGGGCTTTATCAATAAATCAAAGTATACAAAAAATACTAATCTTATCTGGTTTTTAACACATCACTCTGCAGCCTTAGTAAAATAGCATATTTTACTTGAATTCAAAACTAACATTTCTAGCACGTAGAAAAAGAGCTTTTGCCTTGCAAAAATATTTTTGCAACAATCAGGTGTCTGAATGCCCTTCCCAAAGAATGAGCACATGAAGAGAATAATGATGCTATAAACTATGTTTGACCTTTAAACAGCTTTAATTTTGAAACCAGGCTTCACTGAAGCAATGGCACTATTCACAACGAAAAAAATTAAGCAAGGTCACTCAGCATGAACTTACCTTCCAGAAGTTTGAGTAAATGAACTGTTATTTAAGTAGAAAAATTTGAGAAATGCTCCAACTTCATTAGTTCTTCCTATGTGACAGAGGCCTGGGAGAAGTTGCACTCAGTTTGTCTGAAGCCCTGAGTTAATGCCGTGAGCTTTTGAATGCATCACGTTTCTAGTAAGAAGTCCAAACATTTGAGAAAAATCAGCTGAGCTAAATCAGCTGAGTTAAATTACTGCACCTATTAAAACCTATGATGGTCAGCTTAACTATTTCCACCAATATCGAAGAAATTACGGTTGCCACCACTACGAAACAAAATTCCAAACTATTGGTATCTTTGCAAATAGTTCACTAAGAAAATTTTAACAGCCTTAAATGCTTAGTAATAGCAAAGAGCACTTAAAACTCAGCCAAGTCTGTTGCAGGTTTGTGTTCATTGTCACCAGGTATCATGGATTCTAAAGGCTTGTAAGTTGAGAGGCATTTGGAAATTACTTTGATTTTACTAAAACATGCACAGGCTTTAAATAAAAACAGATTTTTCAAAAGGGCTCGTTATTATCTTAATTCTACTGCAAGTGAAGTCAGAAAAACACAGGAAACAGCAACAGCTATATTATAAAGATCAGGTATCCATCCAGTCTGGCACCTCCAGCCAGGTCAGTACCAGCAGTTTCAGAGATAAAACATTTCTGCAGCCCAGAACTTGGTTCTAATGCAGGTTCACATCCACTGTTGACTGGTGGCAACAAATTAGTCCAAGCTACCTGTATTTCATACAACATACTCAATAATCTTAGGGTCTTTTCCAGCCTTAGCGATTCTATGCTTTATAGCCAAAAAGCCTTGTCATTAAGATTACTCTGTTTGAACATTTGATCTCACTGACATTTTGCAGAGAGGACAGCTGTGTCCTAGCTTGCTTGAAATTTTTTTTAATCACAGGTTTAATGGTAACAGTCAAACTGCAGTCCAACTTAAGTCCTTCTTGGAAATTTGTAATATACATGCATAAAACACACAGTCATTTTCTCCAAGGAAAATTACAACACCAACTGCGAGTTCAGAGCTATGCATTTGCAAACACTGAGGGCAGCAAAAATCCCTGCCCATGAGACAAGGTAGTGGGAGATCAACACTACAATATCGCAATCACCTCTCTCACTTCCTCACAGTTGAATAAAAGAACAGAAATAATATTAGTCTTCTAAAAATCAAATGCATTGGCAGCTGTGGGAAACAAACCCAAAATTTAAAAGGATGCTGCCTCTGATAATGGGTCACTCAGGTATTGTTCACAAAAACAACAGAAAAAATATGCAATTTAAATGCAAGGAAATTCTTAGTGCCTTTATTTCCTGGAAAGTGCAAGTTGTATATGCATAGTAATCCTAAATGTGACTTTTATAATTTCAGCTCTTATTATGCTGCTTCTAGGAAACTAAATCATAGAATTTTTTGGACTGGAAGGGATCTTAAAGATCATCTAGTTCCAACGCCCCTGCCATGGGCAGAAATGTCTTTCACTAGACCATATTGCTCAGAGCCTTGAACACTTCCAGGAATGGGACATTCACAGCTTCTCTGGGCAACCCATTTCAGTGCCTCACCACCCTCATATTAGAGAAGTTTTTCCTAATCTAATCTAAGCCTACCCTCTTTCAGTTAGTCCTTGTCCTGTCTCCTGTCACTACCTGCTCTTGTAAAAAGTCCTTCTCCACACTTCTTGTAGGCTCCTTCAGGTACTGGAAGGCTGCAATTAGGTCACCCCAAAGCCTCCTCTGAGGCTGAACAGCCCCAGCGCTTTAGCATTTCCTTACAGGAGAGGTGCTCCCTCCCTCTAATCATCTTGTGGCCCTCTGAACTCACCCCAGCAGGCCCATGACCTAAGAACTAAAATTATTTCCCTATTAATGCTAATGGTATCACCCATTGCTGACTTGCTAATTTTCTCCAGACAAATGACTCTATCAATTTCTCTTCTCTCTTTTCTCTGCTCACTCACCAGACATTTTTCACACACATATTTTCTTTCTCACTCAGTTGTGACAATGAATGCCACTTGGCATTCACTAAAATAGTACAGGGCATAGTCAAAAGCCAAAGGATGAAAATCTATTTAAATCAATTTGATAGAAAAGCAAGAACCAGAAGGGGTGGGGAAGATAATGAACTGTTTACTACTGATCTGATGGCAAGTGTCTCCCCCTGAGATTTCAGGGTAGAAAATCCTCCCCAACCCCCCGCACCCTCAAAAATCAGCATCCATGTAAGGGAACATTTTTATTTAGATCTCTACTAGTGTCTTAATTCAATCACATGAAATAAGAACCATCAGATATGGCAATCTTAAAATACATCCTCTGCCTTCAAACACCTCTCTCAGGCAAGCAAGGGTAACGATGCATTTTTCTGCCCCTCTTCTTTGCACAGCCATCCATAGAGATACCCACCTACTCTCAGGCAAGGGGACCAGTCCATGCCACACCAACCCAATTTGTTTCAATGAAATTTTCACTACAGTTAAAGCACAAATGGTTTGAGACTCTTAAGTTTGAAGAGTGCCAGGAGAGTAAGAATTTTTTTAATTTCTAAAGCCTGAAAATCAGTAACATAATGAGACCATAAAGATGGAAAGGCCAAGGGAACACTTTGAATTTTTTTTTCTTCCCCAAACCACTTAAATATTGAAACGGCCAAGTGATTCTCTTTGAAGTCACACTTGAAAACATTAAACATAAGAAGGTAAAATTCTAGTGGTAAAAACTGTTTTGTTTCTTCCTGACCCTCAAGTAATCCTGCCCTTAATTTAAAGTTAGGATAATATTCACAAGTTCTAATCAGAAGATAAAGGTTCACAATCTAGACTGAAACTAATAATAATAATAAAAAACCACATGGATTTATTTGACATTTCTACAGAATTTCCAGAATTTCTAAATAGCGCCGCAAAACTGAGAGTCCGATTGCTGTACTACCCACAGCTTTGTTCATGAGCCTTTCTGAGCCTTTTACATATGTGGAAACTGTTCTATCAACAAAGTCCTTTTAACCACAACTGCTTAACCATTATCAGTGAAAAGAGAATCTCGTCAACACTACTAATAGTTGCCAAAGCTAACAGATTATGCCAATGTACTCATCTGGAAGTCCTATGTCAAGCTATTTTGGAGATACGATGAGCCAAAACAGAAAGTGTTCAAGCAGTGAGTAAATCTTATTTTTCTGAAGTAGGAAAATTTCCCAAATGCCTTTTCTAATTTGTATCAATATTCATAAAATAAAATGACCCTTAGTGAAAGTTTACAGATGTACCAGATTATTTTGGTAACAGTGAATACGACAAATGAAAAGATATTTTTAAACATGGAAGTAAAGCCAGTCTTTGAAAAGTGAATGTGGAATAAAAACAAAAGAAAATTTATTTATAAGCATAAAACACTCTCCACAGAAATTTTCCATACCTACTACCCCAAACCACAGGACAGAGAAAATAAGATTAATTTCTTAGCAGGTAAGCAAGTAGAAATATTACAAGAATCAGGTACTCTCCTCCTCTAATCAGCCAAGTCCTTTACAGAAGGTCCAAGACCTTCTGGTCTTTACAGACCAAGAGTTTACAGAAAATTCAGGCTGGGAAAAGGGGAGAGATGAAAGGACTTGAAGTTTCAGGAGAGGAAATTGATCGCTTCCAGAGGCCTATGGCCTCTGACTTTTTTGGCCATTCCTTTGGCAAGAAAGATTAAGTCCAAAGTATAAAACAAATAATCAAAGAGGTGACAAAAAAGGAAAGGTAAAAGGTGGGCAGAATAAATCTTTCTGAGAAGAAATTCATATGGAGAACAAAAGATCTGGGCACTAAAGGAAAAAGGGAATTGTTTAACTAATGGGTATCAGGAAATATCCTCTCCAGAACACCTGACAAAGAGGTGTTAAATATAAATCATACTTAAACTAAAGCAAAAGTTGTTTGGGGACTAAGTCTGGGGAAAAAACCTAGTTACTAGATATTGTGCAAACTGGGTAGCATTCCTAAATTTCATTGGAAAATACCGAGTAGTATTTATTACAGTAAAGGAAGGAATCTTGCTCAGTGCTTGCTGGAGGACCAGTTACTATTGAGACTGTCAGGTGAGAAGTATTCTTCACAACTTGCTTGAAAATTATCAAGTATATTAATAATGTAATAATAATAATAATCCTGGATCAATGTAATTTTTAAAAAACCAGTCACTGAGAAATAAGACAGAAATCAAATAAATAAACAGCTCATTGAAATAAGGGTAGAGGGCTACCTATATTTTTCCTGAAAGGTGATGGTTTTAAAATGTCCATTTTTTTTCTGACTGCTAATGAATTACCTACATCTGTGTGAATCAACACATACAAGTAACCAAGGGCAACCATTAAACCACAGCTGAAATTTAATGAGTAGATTTATTCCATTACCTCCCTAAAAACACTGGGAGGCAGAGACACAGGGACACCAGCTCCATTAGGCTCAGTTCATCCTCGCACCTGCCTGTGAAAATGTGTTCTCTCTCCACAGGAATTCTACTTCTCAAAACAGCCAGAGGATGAGAAACACTAGGCATAAGAAATAGAATTTTCCCACACTGACATTTTTAGCATTCCCAGCTTCAAGGTCACTTAGACAGAAACTACACTCTCGTCCTCTTATGGTTTTAATGTTTCATCCCAACAACATCCTAAAAATGCTCTGTTTTCTGTTAAAATTTAGTTAGGATAACAATGGCAGTGAATTTTTAATAACACTCACAGTGGACATTGCAGTCACAGTCGGAGAAGCTACTTGACATTACGAGAGATATTAAAGACAGAATATGAAAAAAAACCCTTTATTTACACAAATTTATTTTCTTCAGTCCTAAATTTCTTTTATGAGCTAGTTATGAGGTTGATGAACATATTGGGGAAAATTTGTGAAGAAAAGGGGATTTACATGACAACTCTTCCAGTGCTGTCAGGGGGTAGTATTGGTGTATATACATGTTAATACGCAGGAAAACCCAGTGTTTCCACACTGCTTCTGTTTCCAGATAAACCCTACTGCTGATGTTATTCAACACACTCTGCAAAGCACTGTCCTTTTTCCTCTAGTTTGTTTGTAGTTTTTCTTCTGTCTGATTTAATACCAAAACCATCAGTCACATGCACGTCAAGGCACTCCAAAGGATTTGTCCTTTGCTACATTCTACATTGATTCCTCTTCTACAGCTGCTAGCCACTCAGAAGATGGCTGGTGGCAACCAGGACTTAGACCATGCAAATCAATCTTTCTGGAAAAAAAGGGAGAGCTGAGCTGATTTATGCAGGGCAAGAATATCTGTGCTCAGTGTCTAGGGTTAAGGAGAGACCAATGATCCTGCACTCCAGACCATCTATCCCTTAAAGCCCTTTGCTCTCTAGGGTGTTAGCAGCTCTGAGGGATGTGATTCACACTGTGGTAACCAGCTGCGACAATATCAGAATGCAACAAATACAAAGGAGAGTCTGGAAAACTGTGAGTCCCTTATGCCTCACTGCTGTGGTCACAGGGCACAAAAGAGGCCGGAAGGGCAATGTCAAAACAGGCTTTGTTGCTAAAATACTGAGATGTGGGACTGCTTGTGCACTGTGGAGTGCTTCCATCAGCACTAAAAGGCTTTCCAAGAAGGGTATAACCCAATTCAAATCACTTTCCTCAAAAACTGGCACATTCTTCAGAGCACATACCCAAACCCAACAGACTTCAGGGCTACCTCTACACTGACTAGAGTAGATCTGGTGACAGAGCACTCTGGAGATCCTGCCAGAAGAAAATCTCAGAGCTGAAGATCAGAAAGGACTTTGGCTTGGGTTTAGCCCCTGGAACACTGAAATCTGTGATTTTAGTTTTTCCTCTCCCTCAGTCACACTGGTCTTAGACTAATATTACATTCTTATCTTTCTTACTCAAAGAGAATAATTAACTCTATTAAATACATTATGTAAATAGTTTGATGAAGGATGTAATTGCAGTAAAATGCAACATATAACTAATGTATCTCAGCATATCTCAGACTAATCTCATGAAAACTCAAACGAACATGCCTTTGATTGACTTGCACAAACAATGAAACATGTTAAAATATAGTCTTTGTAATGTTTTTATTTTTATTTCAATATAATCACTTTCAAATAGGAAGCTCTTTGGAAGAGTGTGGCTGAACAGTATTTTGGCCGACACCATGAAATCTGGTGAGGATGACACCAGTTGAAAAGCAGCTGGTAGGTCACAGGTAAAGCTGATTAATCACAGCTGGATCGTGTATTTATCATCTTTCTACTTAGTAAAGATTAACTCCTGCATCCCTCTCCTCTTCATCTCTAATCCATCCAGCAAACTCCGCTATGCCAGCTCTGCAGATACCCAACTAGCTCCCAGCAGAGCTCTCATTCAGGTAGAGATCACCAGAGGTGCATTGCATTTGGTGGAGCAGTCACCCCGAGAAGACAGAAATGTGGTTTTTATGGGTTTAGAGCAAGCCTTTTGCAAGAATCCGAAGAGCAATGGACCTTTTCTCACACTAGGACATATAGCATAGAGTGGTCATTTTTCCTTGTTCATGATGACACACCTTTGCCACACAGAGGATGCCTTTATTTTACAGCAAATTCCCTTTACCAACACCCACTCCTGTCTCTAGCTGGTTTAAAGAGAACCCACCCAACATACTCACTACTTCTTATTCTTCACTAGCACTTCTCTCACACTTGTAAATGTGCTGGTGAAATTCTTCATTTACTTCACCAGCCTGGGAAACATAATAAAAAAGAGTTGAAGATTATGTGCTAGGTAAATGTTCCAAAACTCTTTTAATCCTTTAATCTTCAAAATAATCCAAAATGTTTCTTGAATCCTTCCCAAACTTCTCAAAAAAAAAAAAAAAAGAAAAAAAGAAAAAAAAGAAAAAAAAGAAAAAAGCATAACAGTTACACTCTGTCCTTATTTACAAGCACTTATATCTCCGGTTTTATTTATTCCTGTCTTCCGAGGTATCACAGCCCAAGATGTTTTCCTTTTCTCACATAGAAGACAGTAGTAACAAACCTTTATATAAGAGAATATTTCCCAGAAAACTACACTAGCAATTTTCTAAGTGAAACCACCAAAATAAGTGACTAAAACAAAGTTAAGCTTTGATCTCATAACTTTTCCCACCACTCTTTTCTTCCAGTCCTCCTTATTATCCTGCCACGTTGCTTCTTCTCAACCTTTTTTCTAAAAGAGTTCAGTGTGGTTTTTTAAGCATATAATTTCTAGCCTCCATGGACTGAAACCTTTTGAAGGAATCAGATTAGCTGTGGAAATGTTTAAGCACCAGAGGACCTGAAAACTCAGATAAACAGTTCTGTCAGTCATGAATATCAGTTTCCCAAGTTGTAATATTTGTTTTTTACCCAAGATTATGAATGCTGTAAAACTACCATTAAAAAAAAGAAAGAAAAAAAAAGTAGTATTTTTTCCTACAATATCTACCAAAATTAGCTGCCAATTTCCCTAGGAATGTTACATAATTAAAATAGAAATGGCATGAAGGAATAATAAAGCTTTTCATTCCATGGCCCAACAGGAAAAAAAACCAAATCCCAAGCATCACTTATATTTATTTATTCTAGGTATACTGTTTCACTGAAATACAACAAAATATACAAGATGTTCTGGTACTTTACTACATGTTTTACACCTTCTGCTTGCATAAAAAAGTGCATTTAGAATGACTAAATGTCAATAGATGTAGTGCAATGTGATGCAACACAAGTAAAACAGACATCGACTTACTGTGGGTGTTTATATCCGAATCCTTAGAGTGTCCTTAGATACAGCAACTGTTTCAACAGAGATTCAGTGGGGAAAAAAAGAAATCATTTGAGACACAAAGCTTTAGTTTAAGCCTAGAGATTTTCACTTGTTTGAAAAGAAAAAATAACTAATTAGCCAAACTACAGAAGGGGTTATGTGACAAACTAGCAGACAAATGAAATCCTCAGCTGGAGTAAATTGATTCATTTATCTCAGCCTCAATGAGCTGTGTGCCCTGAAATCAAGCACTCTGCGGCCCACTGGGGCTGCTGGGCAAGGAGCAGCTGTGGTGTTGGCACACTGGTGTGCTTGGGCTGAAGAAAGGAAAAAGGGCCACTCTCGAGCTCCAGAGATGCAAAGAGGTGAGGTAGGGCATCACCATGATGCAGTTTGTGCTGGCTGTACCTGCAAGGTAAGGCAGTTGTGCCTTAGGGCACTTCTTAGTCGTTGTCTTGGGTGCACAGCCCAGCATTAGAGCAGGTAGGTTTCCACAGTCCTGGTCCAGTGACTATCCAGAGGAAGTATTTAGGGAGAATTTTATCTTCCTCCATGCTGATGTGCTTCTGATTCCTTCTGCAGGAAAACAGACCGTGTGATGGGACAGTGCACACCCTCACAATTTGCCAGTGACGCAGACAGAACACACCAGAGATGAAACATGCAGAGTTCAACCCCTCTGCAGTACCAATGCAGCCATTTGTCCCCACACAAAGTATGAAGTATTTCTGCTAGTACTCAAAAAGGCAGCAGTGACATAGCTCTGCATGTCAAGCAGTTTCAAGCACTACTGAATTTTCATTTTCTAGTGGATTTTGAAACTAAGTGTTCTGTATCCCCAATCATAATGTTGTATTCTTACTTTGCCACACTAATATTTTGCGTTTCTAGAGTGCTTGTATCAGATGATCTAAATGTAGCATGAAGGTCCATTTGGACTTTATTTCTGTTTTTCTCATATCCAGACTTACTATGACTTACAATTATGTAGAGTAGGAAGCAAAGTATATCTTTTGTTTGGCCAAAGTGCATAAAAACTGTGACAATTAAGTTAACAGTACCCAGTCCACAGCTATGAAAGGAATCAGAGAACTGGCACACCACCCAACAGGTAGCACTGCTCTGAACAAGCTGGAATAGGCTGACACACCAGCGGCGGCATCCAGCTGATAACACATGCCTTGACAAGCCAGAACAGAGGCTGATCCTTGACAGGAGAAAACAATCCTTTGGACCGGGCAGATCCTGACCCACAGATCTGTGATATGCTGTGCAGCTTGGGAAAGTTTAAAGCTTTCCTTGGAGGAAAGCTCTTGAGCCTAGCGATCTCAGTCTCAGAGGGAAGAATCACCAAAACCCTCAGAGCCACTGATGTCACATCAGGCTTGCATCATCGTATACTTAAGGACTGACTAATAAATGGATTCATGTCTGGGGTTTAGTAGAGAATAGAAAAATATGCCTTTTATCTGAGGATAAGTGAATGTCTGAAGATTTGTGGTTTTGCCTGGTTTGTGGGTCTCTCTGAGTACTCCCATCATGCTGGTCCCAAATTCACAAATAATAACAGCAGCAACACGTACATGCACTGCTGTCTTACAGCAACCTCACCAAAAAAAGACCTAATATCCCTATTTTAGATATGAGAAAATGGGATATAGGGACGTAGTAGCTGACTTTTTCCCAAAACTACCAAAGCCGGTAGCCCATCCGATGCAAGCTTTGCAAGAGATCAAGGCCAACAAGAGTAGAGGCTTCTACAGTGCCAATGAGGATCTACGCTGCCAGTCCAGACCCCAGATCCATCTGGCCCTCTCAGAAATCCTAGTTTGTCCTAAGGATCATAAAAACCACAGAAACTAGTAATTTTCAGTATCGTGCAAATAAATTGTTTCATCTCTTACTTTGTACCTCTCACCGATGCATGTGAAGTAAACTGTTGACCTATCATGCTCTAAAATTCTGTGAAAGATTTCTAATTTCTGTGGTGGAATCTGTCTACAGTGTAAGTCAAGACTTTCTTAGTAAAATATCATAAACTTCCAAGTACCACTTTTTTCCAGGCCACAGAGTAACATGATGGCAGAATGTTCTGTAAACCTATATGTATCTGTGTACATATGTCTTTTCTGCCAAGCCTTGTAGCTGTTGGACAAAATTCTGGCAGTTTGGCAGACATGAGGCTCTAGGATTAGTTACAAGAGGACATTTGCATATAAATCTGTCTCTATTTATGAAGAGAAATGTCACTGGATTTTACTTTTGAAAATGAACCATGAAAATCTTCATATAAGTTGAGAAAATTGAACCTCTTTCTCTTAAGTTTAAAGTCTCTATACAGTTTGAGTTATGTCTCTAGGTATATAGACTATTTCCTTATTTTTAATGACTTCGCATCGTTGTTCAGATTGTTTCTATGGACAGGAGGACAGCCATGTGTGTGAACAGTGTGCAGTTTGAACTAGACCCATTCTGTTCCCCTTCTTCCTTTGCCCCTGATGGATTTTCACTGCTTACTGATCCAGCTGGCTTGCTATGGGCTGCAAGTCAGCTTGCATGTAGTGGGTAGTTTGGATTTGGCTACAAGCATCTAGATACACTTACAGTCATCTATTTTTACTCTTAGTCACCACTTTACAGGCAGGAAACTGGAGCAAGAGAGGCACATGCAACTAATGAAGATGGGCCACAAGTTTTAGCAAAGTAAGGTGAAATGTAATGTTGACATTTGGAGTATAATTACTCATGGTGATACTATACCTGTGCTGCATTAAAGTCAGTTTTCCTTATGTGAACAGAAAGTCCACAACTCTGCTGAATCACCCCTACATTACATGCTCTTGGACATCAGGAGTGTAATTTTTTATAAAAAACCCGATATGTTTTAAACTTATATTCAGTATCATCTCCTACCATTGCAGGAAATTGCATCAGAACTCAATATTTCTGATTTCTAGCATTCCATTGGTGAAGTTTTCTTAATTTTAGAAGCTAAATTCAAAGCTTCTTCCAAGTAATTCTCAATATCAGAAAATATCTCAGATGGGCTTAGCATCTTCTGCTGGTTTGGATGAACAGAGCAGTGTTAAATGTGGTTTTAGAAGCAGTATTTTATAACTGATTATTGGCTTCTTTCTGTTCATTTTGTGAGTGTCTGTTGACAGATTATTTTTGCAGGGATTACTGGCACTGTCACAGCCTCATTAAAATGGCAACACCATAGATCTCTTGCTTCAACAGTATTTTTAAGACAGTTAACTTTCCACTGTTGGCCCGCTATCCTCCCTTAAAAAACATACAATCCTTCTATTAACATATACTTAAAAATCTATGGAAATGCAGCTTCCTGTAACTATGTTCCCTCCATGAAGTAGCATTTGCACTAAGACAAGTAGCAAGCTGTCCCACTGCTGAAGCTGTATCTATCCTAGCACCAATAATGACAAAACAGCAAAATGAACCCCATTTTCACTGGATTCTGTAGTTATTTTTCCAGGTATAATAAAACACATCAACTACACCTTTAAATATTTATCAGCAATTTTTTGTTTGAATTTGCCTTTAGTATAGCCTTAATTTTTAATGTTCTCATTAAATATTGCTGAAGTGCAATGGAAGCACCACAGAAATTATTTTAATACCCACTCAGATGCCCACTCAGTTTTGTAGCATAAGGATCAGTTCTCTATCATCATCTCAACTTCTCTGCACACAATAGACTTTACAGACCAGTCTCTGTGTGCATGGGGAATTCACATCTGACAACTCATTTTACAAATTGCTCTTCTTATTCCTGGGCCAAATCCCATAAAGTTTGTTAACTCCCATGGCACTTGATGGGAGAGACAGGTGGTCAGAGGACTGGAAACTCATCCCTGTGTAGGCTGACACCTATTAAACACAAAACCCACTCGTTTTAATCCCCAGGATCAGTTTCTGACTGCTCTATACATATCGTCAGGATACGGCTGTTGCAGATCTGAAAGAGCAGACAGGATCAACCTAATGCCAATAAAGGGATACAATGGAATTTGTCTTTCCATGGAGAAGAGGCTGCTGTGCAAAAAATATGAAACAAGTCAATATGGAGGAGACAGATGATGCAGCCACAAGGAGGCAATTTTATCTCCTTGGATGCAAGTTCTGGGTGTGCCTGTGAATGACCAGCCTCCTCCAACACAGCAGATAAAGGGCAGAGGGCAGAGGAAGGGGTTTGATGATTCCAAATTATTCAGAAGGGTCTTATGAATTGAAGATCATGAATTAATACAGTTGAGGTTCAGAAGAGAAAGTGTAACCAGATCTTGTAACCACAATACTATGAGACTGGGAAGAGTTGGAAATTATGGCAGTTCTTAATTTATAACAAGATTAATTCAAGCAGTATTTTCATTCTAATAACGGATTCTAATTCTAAATAATTGAGAAGGGAAGAATTAAAGGACTACATCTTTTTTACTGCTCATAATGACATGAAATGCATCTTCTTCTGCTGTTTTTCCTTTGGGCCCAAATATTTTGATTTGTGCAGCAGCTTCTAAGTGTGCCCTGCTGGTCAGGTTGGAGAGCAGTCATTGCTCACCAAGGGCCCACTGGGTGAACTCATGTTTCTTGGTCTTGCACATCTTCACAAGCCTTCTATTCCCAGCCAAGTGGACTATCTATAAATATTCCCAAATTTAATATTATAAAAATAAACTGTCCTGTGGCACTTAAGCAACATGCAAGCCAAAAGACACAGTTTAAGTGAAAAAACTTTAAGAGAATATACCAGATCCAGTTAATTTAATAGTGACCAAGTGAATATGCCCAAAAGCTCTATTTTTAAAATTTGAAATTTAAAAATTTTATATTAAAAACTATTTTTAAAAATAATTTTATAAATTATTTTTATCTAGTCAATTTTATGATTCAGAAACAGGAAAAAAATTTTGACATAGAAAACCCATCCAGCTATTTCAAATATCTTGAAAACATCCAAAACCATTTTGACCACATATCCTTTAGATATGTACCCAAATCAGAAGTGAATTTTGTGTTGGTTTATAGAATATTAAATATTGGTGTTGGAATATTCTCAGCTGCTAATTTTTGACTTCAGATATCTAATTTTACGCGCAGATATGCAATTGACAAAACAATCCAATACACAAACACAGAAAGGAATGGTTCATGTAAGACAGTTGTAGAACTATTAATAATTATTAATTAACTAGTTGTAGAACTATTAATACAGCAAAGGATTCTCAGAGAGTACAAGCAACCAACAAACAACCTTGCAGTTCTAGGGACTTGAGATGAGAAGACCACCTCCTTCATGCCCCCGGTTAACCCTATTGTTTTCAGCAAGAGCAGGATCACACCCATAGCTCCAAAGGTGTTAATGGCAGCAGAGCCCATCCTGCCACAGGAGGTTGGCATCTGCTTCTCCTCCCACCTCCGGCTGCGTGGTCCTGCTCTTCCGCTGCAGCTTCCCCTCTCCAGCTATGCCACAGCAACTGCTTGCAGGAGCACAGGGTAAAATGGATTGCTGAAAATAACCCTTTAGCAGAGTTATTTTTAACCTGGATCCCTTCAGATTTTGTCAGGGTGGCATCACGAGGCATTGTGCGCATGGGCAGTTGTAGAAGTGCAGGATAATGAGTGGCCGAGAGCATGGCCGGGGGTGGAAGATAGAGAGGACCCTTTAATCTGGCTTTCCACCTGAAGGCAGCAAACTGCGAAACTACATCCAGGGTTAACAATTGCATATACAATATACACTGCAGAAAAAATACTGGTCTTTGTGTCATAGCCATGAGAGAACAATGACTTTCCAAAATGCTCAAAAATCATCAGAATATTTTTCCTTTCTTTTTCTGTCCCCAAAGCTAAATATACACACAGAGATGTCTTGCAGTATTAAATAACCATTTCCTCACTTTTTTTTTATCCTCTCAGTGTAATTAATTAACTGCCTCTTCTAAAGGACTCCATCAAATCTGAGTCCAGGGATGTCAGAGACATTCACAAGCAAAATCTCTGCTAATAAACTGCATGGCCACGATTCACAGCAGAAGCACTTAATTCCAGTGATAGTGACACAGCACCTTCTAGACCACTTTTCTAATTATGGTGTCACAGAGAGGAAGTAGTAGTACCTTTCTGATAAAAGTAAAAATTTGTGCACACTGATAAAAATATGACATTTTCAATCAGGAATGAAGAGGGACGCTGCACTGAAAAAATGGAAGCGTAGAGGTGTACTTGAGATTTGTCAGTGCTTTCTTGTCCACGGAGACCAAGAAGGTGGTCATGTACTTACATTACTTATAAGCACTGAGAAAACACTAGAAGGAAGAAGATAAATCTTTTTCCTAAGAAGTTCTCTCTCCTTTGTTTGTTGTTTGATGAGTCCTACCCTTCGTTCTCAGTAGCAACTCTCTTGTCCAGGTTTCTGGGAACCAGCTGCTAGGAGGAATTTTTTTAATAAGGAGGACATTTCCTAGCTCAGAGAGCAGCAGCAAATGAAAAACTCACTCCCTGGACTCAGCACTTTCATGTGTTCTTTAATAGTCATTTGGCTCCTAGTTGCCTATTGGAAGGACTGGCTGCATAAACAAACTTTCTTTCAGTTGATTCAGTTGGTGCTTCTGTACCCAAACAGGACACCAATATTAGCTATTTTAGTCTTTACTTTAGGTTATTTTTTATAGTTTCACAACTCTTGCACTCTGAGACTGATCTGGGATTGATATTGCAGCCAAAGAGGATTTGGGGTTTTATTTAATCCTGTTTCTTTGCCATGTAGCTAAAAAGGCATTTCCTTTGTTATCAATATTATACTCCAGTTAAGTCAATAAATATTCACCATGTCTGCTTACTTCTTGTAACTCCTGGTTGGACAAAAGCCTCAAAACGTTTGAGGAAAGTACAATAAAATCAGTGCTTCAAATGGTAAGCAGGGAAAAAGAACAAGAAATACAGCTATCCAGTCAGATCTCTTTTTCCTGTCTTTTATCACCTTCTGTATCCCACCTGTCATCTTTTTTCAACACCTCATTCCCTGTCTCTTCCTTTTTCTGGGCTTTTCTCACTTGGTATCACCCTCATTTTCAACAGTTTGTTGCTTCTTTTTCTGAACTCCAGCTGACATCTTGTTGCCGCAGCAATATCAGATAAATAAAAAATCACTTCTGCAACCAACTGCTGTTCCAGCAGAAGATTGTAGCAATACAACTCATTTACAATGCTCATACTTGTAAATTTGCCCCTAAAATTTTCAGTGCTAACATTTTCACTGCATGCTATTTTCTGTTATCCTTAACATGCTAAACCCTTCTGCTAACCCATCATGTTTACCCTTGCAGTTTCAGACTTTATAAATACATCTATATATGATATGTAGATACATATATTTATATAAATACAAATATCAGGTTTTTAACACCCCCCAAAAGAGCCCATCCATGTATATACACTGACATGTACAGACTACTTCCTCCAGTCCGCTGTTACCGTGTGACACCTGTAGATTCATCTCTAATTTTCCTGACTGCTCCTCTACCCACTAATATCCAATCTACCCCTAGCATATGAAAACTATCATCTGGCTGCTGCTACACCACCACCCTGATTTCGTCTTTCAACGCAAAATCAGGTCTCACATTCAACAGCCTTTTCCATAACTTTCATCAGCACTGATATGTCTCCCTTCAGGCAGTTGTAGAGAAGGATAAGGTCACCCCTGCAGCTCCTTTTCTCCAGGCTAAACACTCCCAGTTCCCTCAGCTGCTCCTTGTATAACTTGTGCTCCAGACCCTTCACCAACTTCGTTGCCCTTCTCTTAACAAGCTCCAGCACCTCAACATCTTGCTTGTAATGAAGGACCCAGAGCAGAGGATTTGAGGTGTGACCTCACCAGTGTCCACTACAGGGGGGCAATCACTGCCCTGGTCCTGCTGGCCACACTATTGCTGGTACAGGCTGGGATGCCATTGACCTTCTTGGCCACCTGGGCACATGCTGGCTCATGTTCAGCAGCTGTTGGCCAGCACTCCTAGATCCTTTTCCATCAGGCAGCTTTCCAGCCGCTCTGGCCCCAGCCTGTATTGCTGCCTGGGGTTGCTGTGACCCAAGGGCAGGACCCGGCACTGGGCCTTGTTGGACCTCATATTATTCGTACTATACATCCCTCTGTCAGACATCAGTCACACTAGGGAGGGGTCCCCACATTAAAAGAAAAGTAGGCTCTATTTTTTCCCTCTGTTTTCAGTGAAGCACATCTGAATGAAATTACTCTTGTCTTTTGTAGTATCTGCAGAGAAAGTCAAAGGCAATTAACTTCCAAATTATCAGATGAGCTTGGAGTCCAAAATAAGGGGGTAATGAATATTTCCCAGAGAGTAATACCGAACATTCCCATTACAATTTCTACTTGTCAACAGCATGCATGTTCATCCCATTTAACACGGCTGGACGTCATTAGGGCATCATCTTGTATTTGAAGTATGTGACAAAACTTATACTATGAAATACACTCTATACATTCTATTTTATTCAAAATTTTATTCAAAAACCTGAAGAAGTGTGTCTTATGCGTTTCCCAATGAGAAAATTAATATATCTAATTCAGTACTATGTATTGTCCCCATGAAATTATACAGTTTGAATTTTGAATTTTTACTGATGGTTGAATCGCAAAATTAAAAATTTTTATGTCATTAAACTTTAATGTCATTAAACTTGTAGATATTTTCAAATAAACTAATAGATTTGCATTATAAAAATGCATAAAATGTGTATCTAATAATTGCTCACAATGAAAAGACAGCATTATCTCCAACAACAAAGGACAGAATGGGGAAACTCAGGAAGAGAGGGAGGAGCTGCAGCACAATATATTTTTTGTAGCTGGGGTTGTGAGGGGAGGTGGTTTGTTTGGGTTTTTCTGCATTTGGTCTTTTTTCTCCTGGAAGTAAAGGAAAAAATCAAAACAGTTAGATGTGGCTTTGCATATGTCAGATGTGACAATGATTTCAAATCCCTTTCTGGGGAAAGAATTGCTTCATGGAGTGTTTGATTTTGAAAGAGCAAGGATTCATTGTCTCTAAATTTTGCTGGATACCAATAAATGCTGGCATTAGTGTGACATTTCCCTTTGAAAGTTAGAGTACAGAATTAATCCTAATAAACAGTGCAAATCTGCAGCCCTCGCTAAGACAGAACAGTGCTCACTGTCACAGACTTCAGAATGACTCATGTGAACACGACTATGGGCTGCATCCCCTGGGTCTTTTACCAGCCACAGTTTCATTTGCTACCTAGCAGATGGAATTGGGTTTTTCTCATATTTGGATTATCCTTCAAGCACCTAATGCATTATTAAAATCTTCTGACGAAGTACAACATTCATAGTGGTAACTTGCACATATTTAATCAGTTCAGCTTAGCATTCGTGTGTAGCATTTGCTAAATGATTAAACATTTCTTCAGACACATATTGCAAAGTAACATCATAAATTTAGACATTTATTTCTTCCATTCTATCAACAGCTTCACTTACAAAACTTCTTTAAAAATTAATATATTTCTCTACAATGTGGCATAATAGGTTATTTTTTACATCGCTTGGATTGGACATATTTGTAAAACACCATTTTCTCTCCAGCTCTATGGTAAATTAAAATCTACAGATAAAACTGTCTAAACATATTTGCAATGACTCTCAGGCACATGAAAGAAATGTTCATGTGTGATCTATTTGTTGGTGGTCTTCTTCAAACTGTTTTCCCTGGATTTTTCATACACACGCATTTCATAGATGCATTTATATTGGCCTCAAGTCCTGCACATGTATCAGCCAACTTGTATTTGGTCTACATTGGCCTTATCCCAGGTCTTGCGGGCCTTAGTGAGGCACAGAAATGTTTATAAAACTGAAGAATGGACCTCCTACTAGTGTTCTTTTAAGAAATTGTCTGTATTTGGATCAGAAACATTAAAAAGTGTATTTAAGCATTCCTGTAGCATAATTCCATTCTTAATTTTAATGCAACTAATTAATGTTAATTAAATGTCTGCAGTACAAGCAAACAAATAAATTGAGAATTTAATCTTCCCCTGTAAATATTAAAAATAGGTATACTACCAAAAAATAAAAACAATCTTTCCCAGCAAGAAGCACTTGCAATAAATCAACTTCTGAGTTGCAGAAGCCCTTTTTGTGACAGTGTGTGACATAAACAAAAAATCTGAACATGGAGTACCATTCTTGGGAAGGAATTTAACAAAGCTGTAATGTGGTCACCTCATTAGAGAGAGATCAAATGCTGCTAATAAAAGCAGATATCTTGGAGAGACAAATCCATGGGAAGAAAAAAAGTGAGACTGCCTTATCTGCCTCTGGCAAGAAGTACCAAAAAGGACTTGGCGTTGAGGACCCTTGAGTCCCACGAGTGTTAACTATGGATTAACCTATTTGTACTGACCATTAATTTAGCTTGCAAATAAGGATCCAGCATTACTCAAAGGCCCCCAGACCCACTTTCCAGTGGAGAAGCAGAGTTTGGTTTCTCCAGCACAGGTGTAGAGACAGCCCTCCTGGCAGACTGAGCACACTGAGAGTCCCAGCTCTCCCGGCAGCCTGAGCTGTCCGGCAGGACAGGGCTGTAGTTGTCCAGGGAGGGACCACCCTCTGCAGGCTGTACAGGTACCCCAGCAAATGTCCACCCACTGCATGGGGCTGGAGATGGCTTGGAAAGGCAAAGTGAAGGGGCACCTTAAGTCTAAATGACTGCCCCTTTCTGTTTATTGTTTTATCCCTATGCCTTTCATATTTTGTTGATTTTTCTTGTCTTCCCCCTTTATCTTCACGTCTGTGAGACCCTTAATATATAAATACAGTTTGTGGTAGTTTTTACTTTCCTGTTAATTACTTCTCCAGTTTTGAAAAACGAAATTTTCCTTAATGATTTAAATTTTCCATCTTCACAGATACTGACTACTTCACACACAGTGAGTTTGAAAATTCAGCATGTCTGTTTTATTTTGTGCATTAAAACCACCTACTCTATCAAGTGATATATGTAAATATTTCTTACAGAATTGTTTCATAGACACAAGCAAATGCATAAAACTGAAAAAAACCCTGAAGAACTATATTTTTTATGAATAGTGAATTATTCAGAAAACGGAACTGCAGAGAGACGTTCTGCAAAATAAGATTAAATGTGGTGAAAAAAGATCTGATTTTTTTATCTTTAACTAGTTGCAATATTAGAATATTCTAATACATCAAAATCAGATGTGTCATTTCAGAAAAGCGGGGGTTTTACAATGTTTTAAAAATAAAACTGCTCACGTTTTCAATCAAAATTCCATTATTTTAAATTGAAACCCTGATGTGAAAAAAAAAACCCCAATAATTATTTTGTGATTAAATTGAAATAAAATGCTTTAATTTTTGGTTCAGATATAAATTTTAAAATCCATTTTTTACTCTTCTAACAACAAACAAATTGTGTCACAATTGTTACTACAAAAAGAAATTACTTACATCACAGTAGCAAAAGTCATGTTATGTACAAATAAATATGCAATTCAGAGACAGTGAATAGTGATGATACTTGAGGTAACAAATTAAGAACTTCAAATCCTATGCCACACTCCCATTTTAAGAATTAACCAATCCCCCTGCCAAGCTGGACAATACAAGAACACACTTCCTCTCTTTTGATATCATGATCTGAGTAAGATTTTAAGAGCCAGCACAGACAGCGGTGTCAAAAGAAAGGAAATAAATATCAGTAAAACTAGAAGGAATTAAAACAAAAATCTGAGAACAAAGCGTACGAGTTTATGGCCTTTAAATCCTTTACCGGGTGTGAGTCTCAGAGACATCAAAGTAAACATTGTCATCCTGAACAGTTCCAGCAATTCTATCATAACCCATCTTACTCTTAATATTTTTCCAAGCAGTTCTGAACTGAGGGGCTCAGATAGATCCTAGTCCTACAAAACTACACTAGCTATATGTGAATAAAATATCTTGAATTTCTATTGTGAAGGGTTACAGCAATGCCTGTTTTTAAAAATTCTCTCCATGGGAAAAAAAAAGGAATGGCCACTAATTTCTGTACCGCTTCTTTATTTCAAAATATTTTATATCTCTTTCAAACTGGGAATAGTTGACAGGGGAAAAAAATAGTTTTGCACCAAAGTGAAAATCTGTATTCATCATTCAGCATGACTTTTCAAAATAAAAGAAGCATTGTTTTTTTCTATCTTTTAGTCTCTGCTGTTCTTGAGGGGAAAATATTTCCTCTCTTTGATTTCATGATCTGAATAAGTTTTTAAGACCCATTTAACAAGACAGAATACAGTGTTAAAAGACAGGAATAAAAAATCAATAAAACCCGAAGGAATTAATCCAGAAACCTCTGGTAGCTCCAAACTACCATTCACTTGAACAAGTTTTAAAGAAATTAATTATTCACTCCAACACTGTGCTGAATAGTCTTTGCACAATGAATCATCTCTCTGAATTGACTGGAACTGGCAGAGCTAAAGGCCAATATACTGTTTGCTTTCTCCTCTCAAACTTGTGCTCTTTCAAAAGAAACTAGGCTTTTCTCTTCCCATACCAATGCTTACACTGAAATGGCTTGAAGAACAGCCTCACAAAAGGACAAACATACATGCTCATAGAGCTTAAAATATAAAAAGCCTTCAGCACATCCTTAGAGGACCTTAAAACCATCTACCCTGAGTATTAGGCATTCCTCTGAAAAGTAAGGTTTCACCACCAAAGGTATTTCACCGCCAGAGGCAGGGGGGGGGTGGGGAGCCAAAATTAAGACTGCTACACTTCAAGGAAGCCATCACTCTGCACATCCCTGTGTGGGTGGCATCTTTGCTCTCTTATCCATGGCTGCCATCTAATTATATGCCCAAGCAGAGATGAATGATGAACCTGGCTAAGGATGTGTTTCAGAATACTTCTAGTTTTAAAACATCATTTTTGTTGCAAAGGAAATGCACAGGGTGAAGTCTTCTTTTTGCCTGATTCAAGAAGAGTTAAACAATATTACCAAGCACCCCTTCACCCTTACACAAAACCAGCCACTGGACAAACACAGGCATCCTCAGCCACCATCCTCTGATGCCACAAACTGTCTACAGCTCCTTACTTCCGCAGGAAGGAAAAGGTTGACACTGGCCATTGCCTTCAGAGGAAGAAAAATGCAAGCCATTTGCTCTCACCCTTTCCATATCTTGGATGCGGGTACTTTAGAAGTTGTGTTTTCAGAAGTACATAACTTGGAGTTAGAGGTAAATTTGTGTTGTGGTAAATAATTCCCATTTAAAGAAAATATATTCAAATTACTACTGAAGGGTTGAAAAAAAAGAACAATGAAGGACTAAGAGAGAGAAAAATACCTACAGCTCCATCTGTTGCTGGAGATGGGTAGTAATTCAACCACAAAAAAGTCAAAAGCCAAGTCTATGATTTCTGGCTAAAGGAGCTGAGTTCTGGAGAATAAATCAAGCTCCAAGTGTAAAAACTAGTGATTTAACAACAACTGTCAGATTTTTTTTTTAATCATCAAAATAGAAACTCTAAAAATATTTTAAAACCCGCATAAATGCTTACAATACATGCCAAAGTGAAATCTGAACTGCAGTTTCATCCCTCTAAGTGACAGATGATAGTGCCCTTGATTTTTAAAAAGAGACATTTAATCTCTAGAGACTATAAGCAGCCCTGGATCAACAATTATTCTCCTACAAACCTATATTGCATTGAACACAACAGAAACACAATTATTTCTGAAATCTGAGTGTTATCAGAATCTCAGTATTAAATAAAGATACAATGGTATCTTAATAGATGTCATAAATCTGTTTACTTTGCTGTCATTAGAATTCTGAAAAAAAATATTTTAAACAGGTGATTATAATAATGCAGAGGTATAGGCATCATAATGTCTGTTCTTTCTAGAAACTGAAAAGTGGCTCTTTTCAACCGTCTGTGTAGATGATTAAATCATGCTCAGCAAAACCATGGGTTTTCTCATTCAGTTAATGAAATACATCTAGGTTTCACTTCCATTAGTTCATGATACTCAAAAGTCCAGTGAAATAAAAGAGTTACAAATGGGTTTGCACAATCCTGATTTCAGGCAATCCACCAGTGACATTATTTCTGCTTGTCAAAATGGCCAAGTGCTGGCTAGTTTTGGCAATATGTACTTTTCTGGACTAGCAGTAAAAGCACGTTACAGAGGGTCTTTACGTGTTATGCACATTTACAAATATTTCTCAATTATCTCTTTTTCCTGGATGTTTCACAGCAATCAAGAGAGAAGGTACCAATTCAAATTCCAACCCACAGATACTGCTTGTCCCAGTCTACTCCAATTATTAAGGGGTTAAAGTGGGTAAGCTGAGTTCACCGTATCTTCACTTTACAAGGTTAGACAGAAAATGTCTTTTTTGTTTATGATGATTTGCAAACACTGTGTGCAAATGTAAGTGTGCATGAAGGAAAGACGAAGAATTCGTCATTTTAAGAATGGCTACAGTGTGTGTGTGTGTGTGTGTGGTGCCCTGGATTACCCTCAAAATGTGCAGATGACTGTTACCGAAGGAAGTGGAAGGAACAGCATGTTCACCAACTACAGAGCCAGGAATAACAGAAGCCACACATTCAACAACAGCCATATGACTACAGGCAGGCTCTGATCGGGCACTTCCATTCAGGATTAACATAATGTTTATATGAAGCAGAAAAATGCACCTTGCTTACAGAAAGAGACCTATTTCTCCAAGAAATGTGTGCCCGTGGAACAGGAAGCAGCCTGTTTGACTGAACAGGTGGATGAACCCTCAGACTACAGGTGCTGGCTACAGAAACAGGAACTGAAATTATGTTTCCAGAAAGCACACACCTTGGCTTTCACCACAGAGATCAGTGTCCCCAGTTCTCAGTGTACAAAAGAGATTTTCTGACTGGCAGTTTACTCCTGTACATGATGGCATTGCTGCATCAAGTAAAACAGAAGAGTGAATGGGCAGCAAATGAAAGCAGGGCAACATCCTTGTATTTATTAATTATTTAAGCGTCCTCAATGTTTTAACACAAAAAAATTTCAAAATGTTAATAAAAATACACCTCCAGGCTAAAAAAGCTCTTCACAATATCCCAAGCTAAGTATCCAAGGATGAATCCAGAGCCATTAACTACTTTTGAAATAATCATTACAATTTTACTTGTGTTTTTAAAATTCATATGTGAAGTAAATTTAATCTGTTTACCCTTACCTATGTTATTTTGTCCCCAGGCTTCATTTTTATCCTCATGGCAATGAAACGTGTAAGATAATTATTTGAATTAATACAGTAATGGAACCCACAGAATCAAACATAGTTAAAATTTTATCTTGAAAAAGAAAATTTTTTCAGACATCATGGTAAGGACCAACCTTCATGTTACTCTGGAGAGTACACAACAGGACAGGACAGAGGTGAGATCACTCCTGATCATGGGTGAGAGATGGGCGGTCTTCTCCCTTTTCATGGGGAAAGCCCTGATAGGAGAGGAGGCAGATTCACACCTAGTCCCTCCTAACAGAGCTCTGCAGTTACTGTATAAAAAAAAATGCTAATTTAAAAGGTATAAACTGCAGGTAGATGAGTGTTTGCTGCCCATCAGGAACTTTTTGCTAGCAGTCATGCTTGAATTCTTGAAAGGGGAGGCCTGCATGCAGCCACCTGTCCTCCTCAGTGCTCAGGCTGCCAGGCCGGTGTGTTGGAGGGTGGTTCCACACTGCTCCTGGCCATGGTAAAGAGCCCACCCCAGAAGAGCCATCCTGGAGAGGACTCCAGGCTGTGCAATGCCAGGCACGGTGTCTTCTGTCTCTGTAGCCCCTGCTGAGGTGTCCCCATGGGCCTTGGCCACCTGCCATGGCCTGGTGCCTGTCCGTGCATATGAGCACTCTCTGCCTCCAAAAGAAGGAGGCAACGTTAGATTCCTGGAGGGAGTAACCCCTGTGCTGGGAGCCCAGAGGGTGCCAGGGAACAAAGGCTGCCAAGGAGCATTTCAGCAGTGGGACAGGAAGAGTGGCAGAGCTCCAATGCTCCAGCCTCCACCCTGGTGCTGCTTAATGCTAAATATCTGTATGCATGCACTTATATTTACATAAACTAGTGCTTCCCCTGCCACCCAGCACAGAGGGTATCAAAAAATCCCGTGTTACAGTCTTTGCTTTAAGTGCTTCTTCCACAGTCATTTGCTTCCTTCTTCTGGCTTGAATGTTTATATTTATTCAATGTGTTTTTCCTAAGTGGATATGATTCTGTTTGTTTTACTATCAAGACAGTTATTTGGGAACAAAACAAAACTAATGTTTCATAAAGGAGCCTAACTAAGGTGATGGTGTGAATTAACAAATTGAGCCCCATAATGTAAGGAAAAGGGCTCTGTCCACAGGCAGTGTAACATCTGCATGTACCCCTTTGAAGTCCCTTCAAATCACCAGTCTATAAGGCATCAAACAGCCTTGCTACAGATGGATGCCCAGCAGCAGGCACGTGTGTGCTCCATCAGCCTGGCATCAGTTTGCCTGTCTCATACCAGCATTCCTGACAATTCCTTAATGCCCTTCCCAGGACAGCATGGTTTCAAACCAAAAAATTCAAGCACAGCTCAGAACCTCTTGAACATAAAATTGAATGTGACACGCACAAGTCAATGCCAAACAGTTTGGAGGATAATTTAAGCAGCTTTTGGGAAGAAGGTGTCAAGCAAAGCACTGTAGGTCTGAAAGGAATGCAGGGACAAGCCAGAAACACAATCCCCCAGAAAACAAAGGGAATTAGAGGAAAGAAAATGTAGAAAGGAGGTAACGGAGGGCTGCAATGAGGATGAGAGAATGTATTTTCCCAGCGAGTGAACTGCAAGGCACAGGAAGGGTCCTTCCTACCCAAGTGGAATATAGGGCTTAAAATTTAATTAGTGCTTTCTTCTGTACTTTTTGATCTTTGCACAAAGCCTTTCTTCACACAAAGGACAGAGAGGTTTCTGTGGGGCTGTGTGGCAGGGCAGCCAATCTCCCTCGGTTCAGGCATTTCCCGTATTTCCCGGCATAAATGGGATGTCTCTCCCTGTTCTTCCTGCCTGTCCCTCGACCTCCGGAGGAAGGTATTCCCGGGACATTTCACTGTGGCAAACACCCCAGCGAATCAGAGGGAGGAGGGGAAAGCAGAGGTTAAATGATTTGCTAAGAAGCTGTTTGTTAAAAACAATGCATACAGCTTGCTCAACACTTATTGTGCCTATCAAAGCAGAATGAGAAGATATAAGACTATTGATAAAGGGAAGGAATCTTGACCAAAGATCCTGTTTTCGAACCTAAAACTAACTTAAACCAGCCTTGAAGTTTGGACTTGGGCCAGGGACATAAAGAGCATGTGGGGGAAAGCAAAGCGAAAAGTTCAGAATGAGGAAGACGCTACTTCATCTGAGGAGGACTCTTACTTCATCCCGGAGACCCCTGCCCATGACCACCAGATGACACTGCGCAAGCGCAACGTGGACGTAAATGATTTGGGGTTCATTGCAATACGAGGCGAGGCTAGGCGGGGCTAGGCAATGAATATGTATAGGTGTACTGGGAAACTTAATGAATATGGAACTTGTAACCCGATATATACCAAGCTGAATGCAGCTGCCGGCACCCATGACTTCGGAGGAATTATCCCCCATGCATCCCAGCGCTGGAATAAACATACGTACTTTACTACTTATTCCAGTAGTGGAGTCTTTTCCGTATATCATCAGCCCGTGTGACAAAACTTTCTGTGGAGCAATTTGCTCTCTCCACCGGAAAAGTTGAAACATTAGCCCAGGACCAGCCAACACAGTCTCCCCCACCCCGGCCGGGCTTGAGCTTCGCTTTTGTGCCGCCTCCGTGAGCCCGGCTGGAGCGGGGCTGGCGGCTGAGCCGGCGGCGGGAGCTGCGGGGCGGGCGCGAGCGCCGGGGAGGGAGCGGGGATTGCCCCGTTGGCTTGCAGGGAGGCGGGACGCCAGAGCTGCCAGCCCCACGGCTGCCATAGCCCCCTGCGCGCCCTTTGCCTGCCCAGACTTTTTCGTTAAAAATAAAAATTGAGCAAATGTCGCTTCTCTCTTAAATACCTCAGCTCTAAGGAAATGGGATCGAGAGTTGTCACAAAAATTGTGCCGAGTAGACTGCACCTGCGGGAGACCCCGCACGGGAGGAAAGCTCAGGGACGCACCTTTTGGCGGCCATTGTCACGGAGCGAAAGGTGACGGACCCGCTCGAGGGCACCTCTTGCTGAGGAGACATCTTGCTGACGAGCAGGAATTCCTTTACAAGATCTCGGGATCCTGAAAAGCTGAAAGAAATGTCAGCAGAAGTTCCTGACATCTGCATCATCCGCCTTGCATAATTTTGCATTTGAGATGCTCCCGTAGGAGAAGACCATATCATGAGGGGAGCACCGCCACCTTTATCCTGTGTGGGAAGCATAAAAATGTGCTTCTGGGATGATCAAAGCTGTGGGGGAAAGGGGTATCGTGTTCTCACCAGTTCTGTGCTTTGCTTGAATTAAACTCCGGAAAAAGCAATCAGTTACGAATAACTTACACGGTCATGTTTCCTATCTTGCTTTTACGGGCGACATATTCCTGAACGGATCGCAGAGTTCTCAAATATATTTCTTTTCAATCATATGAAGAGATATTTCACAAAGGGCATTTTTATGCCACCTTAAAAAAAAACCAAACCAAACCAAAACAAAACAAAAACAGCAACAACAAACCCACACAACTAAAGCGAGTTGCCCTGAGCAGCTGTCTCCTAAAGCCGGTCTCTCTCAGGGCTGGCTGCAACACCCGCCCGCACTTAATTTTCTGCCCCGGCAAATCCTAATTCCTATGAAGTCTGAAAGCTTATTTATATTTAAAAGTTCATTTCGGGAACAGCTGTCTCAGCAGAAGTCAAACAGCGTAAGCGTCATAGAACGCGATTTTAAGGCATTCGTTAAAATACACGCACCTCTGCCCACGATTCCCAAATGACCTGTCCAGTGCACATCAGCGCCAGCCGGTCCTTCACAGCACACGTGCGTGTGTGCATTGAGTTGCGGAAACGGATTAGGCTGTGAAGTGGAGGGTTTGGTTTGGTTAGTTTGGTTTGGTTTTCGTTTGGTTGGTTGGTTTTTAGGGGGGTGGTCGTTTTGGTTTTGCTGCATTTTTTTCTTTAATTTAATTTAAGCAAAGTTTTACTTAAATGAAAGGTAGGCAGCTGTAGTATTTGCGCTAACATTTTAGACCAGACAGAAACGATACCCGAAACGTCGGTTCGGGTATTTCCATCTCTTCGAATGATTCAGTTAGGCTTAAATCCCCCGCTTCTCCCCGCTGCAGCGCCCAGCGGGACCAGGTAAGGCTCCCGCACGGCGGCGGCTGCGGCCGGCGGGCCCGGGGCGGGCGGGGGGAGCTTGGCAGCCCCTCGCGGCGCCTCGCAGTGCTCATGACAGCTTTGTCCCTCCGCTCAGCTTAGAGGAAGGGGTAGATGTTGCGGGGAAGTAGCTAACACCTCGCTCGCATTTCCCAAGGTATCTGGAGTAAAGACACCTGACATGAGCCGTGGGTGGGGGGGATATCGAGGGATGCGCGGGCAGGGCCGGGAAGGCAAACCGCAAAGGTGCTTCGCCGGGTACGGGAACGTCCTCGCACCTCCACTGCCCGTCCGGAACGGGCGAGTTAGCGGGCAGGGAGGAGAACTGCTGCACCCGAATGCTCAGGGAAGAGTTGG
>NW_008239553.1:19088178-19115602 GCF_000691975.1 Corvus brachyrhynchos
CCGGGGAGGGTTGCGCGAAGCTGGCCGGTGGGAAGCTGCAGAGGGGCACGGTGGATGTCTGGGAACGCTTCCAGCCGGGTGTGAAAACTCCTTCCTGGCGCAGGCTGAAGCAGCGCCGTGGTAACAAGTGCCCCCATCGAGGGGTGTGCCGGTAGCAGCAGTGAGTGGGGTTGTGTTTGTGTGTTATAAAGGCACTCGTACAGTGCTTGGCAATCTGAGGATCTCTGGCATATTTTAGACCATTAAAAACATTTTAAACCTGCCCTGCCATTGTTTTGACCTGGAAACTAAAAGAACATACTTAGGATACCTAGCAGCGTATGGCAGGGGCTGCCTGTTGTACCATCCTTTGTTGGACTGCATCCTTGCTGCTGGAGAGCAGGCTCTCCTGGAACCAGAATAAATCCATGGGAAGGAGTTGGAGAAATATTGTTACAGGAGGACGCAAGCCGTTTGTCTGCCCCTTTCAGTGGAACCTTTCTCCAAGGGAGGATAGGAGCCTCTAGAAGAACATGCTTCCAGATGCAGGCCTGGCCTGCAGAAGGTGAGTGACCCCAAGCTTTTCTGAATGGTTGTTAACGATTTCACAGTTATTAGGAAGCAGAATTTGCTGCTCACTTTGTGTTGAATCAAAGATTTGGAAAATTCTTTTGTGCGAAACTGATAAAAGCTATCTGTGACAGGAGTGCTATGGTTAAAAAAGGAAAAAATGCACAGAAATAGAAAAGCTACTCTAACGTCAGTTCTTTTCCCTTTTTTATTTTACAGGTGCATTATAGATGAAGTGATGGCAGTCTGGCAGGAAACAAATGAAAAGTTTTCTGGGATACTTCCTTCAGGGCTGGAGAAGCCGCTGTAACCTGAAGGTATCTGGAACCAGCTCAAATAGCATTAATGTGAACAGTTTCTGTAAGATATTGCCTCTTACCTTTAGTCTGAACCTAAATTCAGCAGCATTTGGTTATTGAACTAGAAACTTGCAGGAGCATTTATAAAAACGCCTAAGTTCTGTTGTTGAAAAGTAATCAAAGAACATTAGTTTCCTCAAAAATCTACTGTATTTAGGTTCATAATGTTTGGGAAGATCTCAGAGGATCTTAAAACTTTCTTTATACTCCCACTGGAATGGACACAAGTGCTGCCAAGCTCAACAGTTCTGGTTGCCAGACACGAGGGTGTGCAGGCGGGTGAACGCTGCCATGTGATGGCAAGTGGCCTTAAGTTGATGAGAAAAGGGCAGGTCTCAGACTGAAATGAACAACATAGCCCTGACCAGATTTCTTTAAATCCCGTTGCCCTTGTCCAGATTGGGATATGTACTAAAGATTTACATGAATTAGTATGCAATCTGTGAACATGTTTTCCAAAATATGAATAAGTGTGGGTTTACTAGTATGTCTTTTTTGGGATGCTCCTTGCATGAGATAGAAAAAGCAGGCTTGTTTGAAGCCTCAAGATAAAAAAGGATCTAAAATGTTTCTATTTCGAAAAAAAAATAAATACTAATAGGAAGCATAATAGGGATATACTTCTCTATGTTACAACCCATAAAGTTACCTTTCTTTAAAAAAATTAATTAAAAAAATTTTTTTTAATTCTTTAAAACAAAATAGGAATCCCTATTTTTTTTTTTTTGCCATGATGTACATAGGATTTTTTTTCCTTTGTATAAACAAACTGTTTTCCCAAAGCAACATACGGAAACTTCAAGATTAGAAAATATCAGATTTTGCATACGGATTTTATTTCCCTAGAATAACTTAAAGCAGTGGCTCCTGCTAAAAATTAAGTGTGAACTTTTATAGATTGATATAAGAGGCAACTGTTCACAGCAAGATCAGAGTACATGGGAAGAGGTACCAAAAAGATGGAAATTGATGGAATGATTGAAAACATGGTTGTTTTAAGAGAGAAGTGAGTCTTTGCTTTTCTTTTTTTTTTTTTTAGGTCAACAGTGATGGAAGACATTCATCCCTACCCTTTAAATATGGCTTAAATGAGGAAGAATTACAGTTTTTCTTTGTACTTTGTTTTGTAGGATACTCTGATGTAGTGTGTTTCTGTGAAGCTTGAAGGGTGTGTGTGTCTTGACAGGACAGGATGATAGTCATTTTATTGTGGTTCTAAAGGCCTGATTTAATGTAACAAAACTCATGCCTTCGACAGAGTCCAGAATGGGTAGGAGTCTAGAACTGAATCCTTCCCTGTAAATTGTAAGCTTATATTTATTTCTTCCAAAAATACTTGGATTTAGAATATTGCATCACATAAGTATTGAAAGAAATGCCTCCAGTGCTACTGTTCTTGCATTCTTCAATTACAGTGATTAAAACATACAGGTTTTATCCCAGTTACTTTATACATAGATATAGCTCTTCGGCACTTTTTGCCATGTTGAAATATCATGGATAGACTAACAAAAACAAGCACTTCTTCAATTTCAATAGTAACATCATATGTAAAATTTGTGAGAATGATGAGAATGTAAGCTGTCAAAGAACAATTGTATATATTCTAGTATTCAGACCTCATTAATACATTTTCATGTTTGCAATGAAATGGTTGAAGTTTTATGGGTTGGATGGCCAATGATGCATTAACAAATAGGGAAGAACAAAAAACACTGCAGAGCTGATATTGTAAGCCTTAATTTTGGTAGTCAGCAAAAAAACTGGCTTTCGTTTTGATACTTCACCAAATATTTCTGATGTTAGTCTCTATTTTAGAGTTATGGCTTAGAGAAAACTGTGTCTACCTACATAGAAAACTAAAATGAAATTGTTGCTTTTAATTAACAGCATCATTTACTTCAAAGTGTGTGTTTCTACCTCAGTGCTGATCCAGCTGAGGTATAAACTGCTAAATCCCCTAGCTTCAGCATGTCAGCTCTTCAGTTCACACAACAGCAATGTGCACACTTCACTTGGAAGCCTGCCTCTCGTGTAGGAAAGGATCATGACAGTCTTTAGGCTGCCAGTACAGAAAAATCTTGCAGCTGGGCTACAATGGATTTCTGTGTTTTCATTGCCAGGGAAAACACAGATTATTTTTCCCCCCATCTTCTGTGCTATGCAAAAGCCTGCCACATGATGGTAATTAGTAGGTACTTGGTGATGGGGGAAATACAGATCTCCAAGCGATACAGGGTTTGTTAACTAGACATGTCTAATTACTGTCTTTGTATGCGCAGCCGGCCAAGGAATTCAGTCAAGTACGTTACATTAGAAATGACAGGAATTAAAACTTCCTGTGGTGTCTTGCAGTTTTAGAGGCTTGAAAAATGTTGCAGGGTGAGAGGCACAAGCAGTGCTGTGAGAGCAGGGATTACCAGTGGTGCTTATTGCAGTGACTCCTCCAAGGATTTCCAGTCTTCTAGCTGCTGTTTGATTTTGATGGTCTTGCTAGGTGTCATTTGTTGGATACTACTTGATCAGGGTCCAGTAATTAGCAAACATGCTTGTAGAACTTCCATGAAAAGATTAGGGGACTCAAACAGCAAAGCAAATCGACTTCTTTTAGCACACCAATAATAAAACACTTTTGACAATGAAAATAGGGAGCTTCTAGGTATAAGCATTGGTAATTCTGCTTGATTTCTCTTTTGTTTTTAAGGCAATTAAATAAGACTAAGCATGGAGAGGATGTGAGTAGATAAGACTAAGTCCTAAAAGAAACTTCTTTATTTCTCAGAATACTTGAGAATTAGATTAAATCACTTTACAGTGTCTTGCTAGGTAGATAACTTCTATTATCTTGAAAAGGGAAAAATAAAGAAATGCTTACTGCTTTCTTTTGTTCTTACTCAGGACTATATAGATAGATTTAGCATATGCAAGTCCCATATTTGTGCTAACAAATAGCAACAAAGATTTTTCAGGAAGATGTGATTAGGTAATTTAACAGTATTGGCATAGCATTAATGACTGTTGTATGTAATTAAAACTACATGCATAGTTGATGAATGTGCATGTTCAATTTATGCAGTCAGAACGAACAGACATGCTTTCCTCTGCATCTCTGTCTGCAACTGTTCTGCTTTCCAGCTCTAAAGGCAGTGAGATTAGCTGGAGGTATCATCTTTTCCATCCCCTGATGAAGAACAGCATATGCTCCCAGTGCTTTCATTTATAAGCAGCATACGTTGGGGTCAGGAAACACCCCAGGGTAAGAATTAAAAGAGTGGGCGGAAAAGCAGGAGAGAGACAGATCACTCACTGCTCCCTGAAACATACAGTCCTTGGCATATAATGCTGTGATGTGTGCACTGATACCTTGGCTAGCCTCTGCCAGCTTTCATCTTAATACTGTGCAAAGGTAGTGTTCTAAGTGCATTTAGAAAAAGTTCTTGTACCTTCTAGGTGTAAGGGTAAGATGTGCCTTCAGAAACTCAGAATAAAGAGCCAGGCATGGGTTGGATTTAGGCTGCTGAATTGATAATGATCTCAGCGAAATCTCTAATTTGCTGTGCAACAGACCAGCTGATTGTCCTATCTCATGTAGCAGAAGGATGGTGGTTACCATGCAAGATAAAGACCTCTGTGTTTTCAAAAGAAAAAACATCAGTTTGCCAAGCAAAATTGTGTATTGATGTTAATCTGAGTCTGCATACCTTCGTTGCACACAGGCAAGCACAATGAAAGCTTAATGATGATAACTTGAGGAGCAACTTTTGAAAAAAGGCAGAATTCTATGTAAAAAATGCATGTGCCTCAGCTGAATAAATAACTTTTGTACCACTGTGTGAATCTGACAGTCCTCTGCACAATGATAGTGATGTAAACTTCACTATAATGAATTGATACCAATGTTTGAGATGTTACTGTGTTACTGGAGCAAGGAGATGGGTATTCCCTTTTTTTTTTTTTTTTTTAATTACACTGGCCTCAGTAGGATTTATTGCAGAGGCTAAGGGAAATGCTGCTGCCAACCTGCTTCATGAATGCCACTGGAGAGAAGTTTCAAAATTTCCCAAGTGACTCATAGATATCTTATGGCTGGAGATTACTGTGGGGATGTCAGAGTGATTTAATTTCTTCCTTGGAAAGTGCCACCTGCATCTGTGGTCCATCAGCCCTCAAAGGTCCTCCCCTTTCCCTTCTGCCTCTGCAGTAAACTTACAGATGTGAATTGCTTTTCCTTGTGTAATGTTCCTTGGATATTATTTTAATGTTGTGTGTTCATGTTTTGGGGGGTTTTTTTACCTTTTCACCTTTTTCTGCAACTTTTTCCCCATAAGTAATTTTGAAGTATGTGTTTCCTTGTCATAACTGTACATTTGTAAGCTCCAAAGACATCTTTGTAGTCATTGTACCTAATTTCAAATTCAGATATTGCTTTAAACTTAGAAACTGTATAGACTTAAAAAAAAAAAAAAAAAAAACAACAACAAACCCTTAAGATTTTCAGGTCAAAAGTTCTTCTTTTCTCTTTAGCTTCTACTGCTATCACATGCTTTACAAGAGGACTTGACCTTAGAAAGGGGACAGAAGATGTCCTTTGCCCAGCAAACTGTCCTCTGTGGCAATTTTATGTCTTTGGGGATGGAGTTTATGCCTCTCTTTCGAGTGTCTGTGGAGCTGCCATACACAGGTAAGTCAGATGATTGTTAATCCATGTGCTAAGCAAGTTTATATAGTCTTTGCCACACTTACAAATCTTAGCCTTTTGATGCCATTGTAGTAAAAATCTGTCTGGACTTTGCATCCTATTAACTCAATAGGAATGTCATTGGGAGAAAACAAGGAAAAAAAGAATGCAGCTCTGTGCAGCTCACAAGTTATCTGAGTTGTGTTTAAGTGTTCCTGAAAACCACTTTAACTTTCTCTGAAATGGCCCAGCATTGTCCACAGATGAACTTTCACTGTAAAATCACTTGTGTCACTAGTAGATATGGAAGGGTACAGTATAAATAGCAACTAATTGAAGAATAGAAGCAGATTCTCTTTCTGACTTTCTTATAAGCCTGAGTCAAGCAAACTGTTCAAAAGAAATGGAGGAGTGGTTTCCATTTTTTTTTAACATCAAGCAACAGAAGAAAGCTTTCAGAATATATTGATGTGATGCTGCAGCTATCAGAGTATTTTTTATGTTAAAATACCCACAGCTATAAAATTAAAATTTTACAGAAATATAAATGGCTAGAAGATAAGTGAGGAAAATAAAACTTCCTTGAGTTAGTATTCATTGCTTGACACTTTAAATGCCATAAAAGACCATGCTAAGTAAGCATTTTAAATAATATTTAGGGGGCTGTCATTACTGGCTACAATCTTATTTAAAGTGTCAATTAAAATTCTATAAATTTTAACAAGACTTCCACAATTTGTTAAACTCCTCAGTAAACTAAAACGAACTTTTTTAAAAAAAAATTGACTTAAGGAGGAGTTTTGAGTAGAAACTGTGGAATTTCTCAAATGCTGTAAAAGAATCTCAGGGCTAAGGTACTGTCGGAGGAATTAGAAGGAGCTTGGGAGGTATTATGGGGTCTGTTTCTATTTGTTTTTAAAGCTGAAGATTTCGTCTCATATTTACATGTGTCCATGTGTATTTTATTGTTTGACAGACTTCCTTCTGATGCTTCTGTAAAAAGAATTAAAGTCTCTACTTAGTCTCCATTTAGTGTGTTTTAAGTGTCTTCACAAGTGTTTAAAAAAAACCTACACTCTGGTTCTTCACTCTTCCTAGTTAAGGTATATAAAAAAAGTTTCTGAAAGAATGCCTAGATCAAATGCAGGTATTTCATGCTTTGAATTTGCTTTTTTTATTGTTTTTTCTTTTTTGGTCTGAGGAATACTGAGATTTCTTTCCATTGTCATTTTTTTTTCCTGAGGCAATGTTTCTATTTAGTGATGTAGCCATGTATTTTAACATTGCATTTATTTTAACATTCCATTTCTTGCCAAAGATATCTTTAAAGAGGAAAAAGCTTTTGCTGTCAAGACCTTTTTCTAAAGAGATTAAAGACTTGAACATTTTGAAAAGACACAGAAGTTCCTAACCAGTTCAACTAGGCAGAGTTCTTGAACCTCCCGTGCCAGGGCTGTCTGTGACTGACTGTTAGGAAAGTCCCACCATGAAAGCTGCTGGGGTTTAGTTCTGTCACAGCTGGGAAATACTTCTACAAAAGAAAGAGGTGCAAGAAGTGGCAGATGCATATTTCTTTCCATTATTTGCATAGTCTTCCCCTAGATGGTAAAGCACAAGCTCTATTTTCTTATATATCACTTAGCTCTTCAGTGAAGTCTGTACCTTATAAACTACTTGTACTATTGTTCTCCAGCCCAGAAGTGTGAGACTATAGAAAAATCCATACTTTTCCATTGTAAGAGTAATATAAATTGTACTACTTGTGAAATATGCAGCCCTTTTTGTAAAACCTGCATTTAACAATCCCTCTCCACAGACATTGTGAGAATAATGAGGGCTCTGTTAGCAACAAAGGGATTAAAATATACTCACCTTTCTAATCTGTGTCTTCCAGAATGGATGTAAGTTAATCTTGTTCAAGTCTTCTGAGTATGGTAGACTGTAGTAAGGTATTTGAAAAAGTAGACTAAAGGTGAAAAATTATCTGTTTAGGAGAACTGCTTTTTTGAAGACTGCCTTTAAGCTGGGGGCTATTAGCTCTGTTGGCATCTCATATTCAAACAGAATTTGCTACATGAGATCATTTTGGTGGCTTTGCTGCAACTGTTAACAGCCATAACTAGTGTTGGCAAAAAAGGATTGATGTATGGAGGAGGGGCAATAGCTGTCTAGTTCTCATATACTTGCAGGTCAGGCTGCAAAATCCAACAAAAACATAGCAAATACTTGCTCCTTCTTGCTCTGTGTTGCAATGTCTAAACTCCATATTGGCGTGAAAGAAACTTCAAGAAGATATTCCCAGCAGGTGATTGGAGTTTGCCATTATTGTGACATAAGTAGATTTGTGCTTTGAAAATTTTGTACATTTCTTCCAAATAACCACACTAACCACTAGTTTCAAACTAGGTGTACCCTCCATTTCACTGCCTGGTGAGTGCAGATAACTCTGTGTGTACCTTTGGCACTGTTGGGTACTGGCCCTGTGTCACCTGCCATGGCTGTTGCTGTTATCTCACAGAAAGCACAGTCAGACACCTATCCAGAATTTCAGGAAACATCAGTCATGGGAGCAGGGCTTGTTTAGTGTTTTTTAAACTGAAAATGGTTGTGTGAGCATGGGTCTTCCCCCCTTCCACATACACTTCAGTCTGCGTGCTGGGTCTATATTGAGGCTGGATTCCTTAATTTTTTATAAATCAAATAATACTTAGTCCTATGAGTAGTTCCATTACTGTGAGGCAGTAGTGCAGGAAAATACTATGTAATACATGAAAATAATTTAGCAGAATTCAGCTACAAATAATTCTGTGTACTACAGATGAATAAGCTTTCTGCCTGTTTTAGCTTGTTATATTTGGCTTTTTCTTTCATTTTATGTGTAATTACTCTTAGGAAACAAAATATTTATTTAATATCATGCTTTTTCTGGGCAGAAGAATAAAATATTTATTTGTTGAGGGAAGAATGGAGAACCTCCTACCAGGCTGACACTATGTAGGCATGAAGAACTGAGTTAAATCTACCACTAAGTGATTGATTGGATTAATAATCAGAAGGTAAAATGAAGGACTAGGTTCTCAGCTTGTGCAGTTCTGTTCTAGTGCCAATTCCACTAAATGGAGACCTAGCCCAATGTGGTAGTATTTAGATGTTAAATAGGCATGCAGATTTTTTCATAACCTTCCTCACTCGTCACAGGGTGAAACCATTCCTCATTAAGCATTGGGGTCCCAGAAAAGTCTAACAAAAGCATATCATGGTATTACCAAGCTGGCCACAAAGTGCCCATAAACACAAAAGGCACCTGAGCTGCCCTAATGTTTACTAGAAGAATATTGACAAAAACGTTGTCTGGCCAAAGGGATTTCTGAGGAATTTTCTGAGGATTTCTGAGCTGTAGATCCCTGGGAAATTTTGGTATCGTGCCTCCTTCTGCTGCTGAACTTCTTTCCTGCCAAAAGCAGTAGGGGTGCAGAGAAGACAGAAAGAAAGGAAGAACACAGGTTAGGGGATACTGGCATGAAATCCTGAGCAGCTCCATATCGGTGATTGCTGGCAATCAGGCAGCAGCAGAAGTCCAGTTTGGAGATGAGGAGGATACTTCTTAGAGTGATGGAGAAAGGCTGACTATTTGGACAGGGTTTGCAGATGGTGATAGTAGGAAGGAAAGATGGGAATTCAGGTAATTCAGCTTTCTTGTCTAAAGTCCCCGAGTGTAAACTGACTGCAGTTACATCTGTAAGGCTCATCTCCCATGGCCAGAAGACTTACTTTGTGGTCTAGGCATCAGTTTTGATGTGTAGACTCCTTGAAAAATTAGTTCAAAATTCAGCAACACCCTGTACCTTTCTCCAAGAGTGCAAATAAACTGTTCTTGCACATTGAGGAAGTGCACGGGGATCTTAAAAAGTTTCCGTTTAATCTTGTGATTTATCTCAATTCAGTTCAGTCTTTTAAGTATATTTTAGCTGAAATTCCTGTATTTTATAAGACCTTTCTGCTACCCTTGGCTGGTATACTTTCTTTCATGAGCTGTTGTGCAGTGAGGTACTGGATTACTGCCTCGTGTATCTGCTTTTCTGTTTGTGTCCCTTTTTGAGAGAAAAATACAATTTAGATATAAATTTCAGGTTGTTATTAACAAGCTAGACAAGAGAATGGACTGACAGCTTTTGCATAAAGTCCCTGTCAAGGAGCACTGGCAGCAGCATCTAGCATAATAAGTAGGGAGATGAAAGCTGTTCCTGGAAAATCTGCTGAGTTCCAGTTTAATCAAAACAGCCCTGGCATGCAAGTCAGTCACACAGGAGCAAAGCACAGCAGCGAAAATCAGAGCAGATTGCAGTGACATAAGTCATTCTGAGGAATGCACAGGCACTTCTTCACTCTTTAAAAACCATTGCAGACCCACACAGGATGAATCTTGCTTTAAAAGTAAATCATAAATGATTGCAGAAAGGAATTTGCCAATCTGGTTCAGAAAACAAAGGTAAACTGGCAATGTATGGTTTGTTCCACATCAGCATCTATAAGCATGCACTCTGAGTAGACTTGCGTGAGGAAATATCCCAGGTAAAACTGATGAGATTGTAAAAGATGGCCTTGAACTGTTAACTCACCTACAGAACAAAAGGGCAAGAAAGAAGGAATAACTTCCATGAGGCTGCAGGTCATGTTACATTCACATCTAATATCAGCCCCCACTTGCACTAAAAATAGCAGAGCTGTTGTATGGATAGCGGTGTTCAAATACAGAATCAAATGTTTTCAACAAATAGATAAGGAGTAAATAAGTCTACTCCAGCTTCGCTGTAAAGCTTCCAAATTCAGTGGAGACTAGGTAGATGATTACTTTTCCTCTAAAATTATTAATTAAATTTAATTAATTATTATTGTTGCAATTAAAATGTCAAGACCAATAGACAAAATGGAACTAATATAGACAACACTGATCACAGTGTGCCTAAAATAAGCTGAAATAATTTTTTCCAGGCATACTTCTTAGGCTGAGCTTTTAATCTGAATGTTTTCTTGAGCTCAAATCAGCCAGCCCTCAAAGTTGTGAGTCCACAACCAAGAAAGTGGGAAAAGATACTGAGCTCTTCTTAGGAGCTAACTTGGGCATGGATCAGGTTTGCTGATGTAGCCCAAAGTAGCTTCACTAAAATTACAAGTACAAACTTAAAATAGAATTTGTTCCAATTAAACACATTCTATTTGACACATTTCCTTATCCATTAAGACTGAGACATTAGTGAAGGCTTGAATGCCTGAGACAACCAGGTACTGGAGAAGAAATTTATATTCTAAATAGACTGAAATATTCTAAGTGCATTTATGTGTCATTTTTCTCAAAGATAATTTTGTCTTACTGGATTTTCCTGTCATTTAAAACTAACCAGTTAATGGCTCAGGTCAGATTTTTCTCTCACTGTTTTTTTAAAGAACTATAAAGTGCTGTTTGTATTTGCCAACTTTATAATCTGATTTTAAAGTCATTCAGGGTAACCTTACTAAAACTCCTTTGTTTATATACTCCATAAAGTATTCCTATATGAGAATATATCTGTATATTTTGAAACTGTTACCATGATTTTCCAAGCTGCAAGAATTAAATGTATATAATCACAGTTCACTTTAGAAATGCAAATTACATCCATGAAGAATGAATGTCTTTTAACAGCAATCCACATAGAATTTTATGTGGAAGTTGCCTTTGCCACAGATATCCAGATCTCATATTATCAGAAACATATGCAAAGTTTTCTGTACTGTGGTCTTGATTATTCTACTTCCACAATGTTTTAAATCAGATTAGGCCAGGACATCTTTTCACACAGGAAGCTAAACAGAATCAAAAAGTAAACACAAAGGCACACATTGCTGTGTTTAAATAGTCTTGAAATGATTGCTTGTCTCCCACAGAACTGTACTCGTCTATGTACTAAAAAGCATCAAGATTTTGCTCCCTCTTAGAGAAGTCCAACTTTGACTTTTGGTCTCTAAAAATAATAACTGTTCCTTCAGTAGCACATAAAGAGAGATCTGACAGTTCTGATGCTTCTTATTGTCACTTAGGAATTGCATACAGCCTGAAGCATCACTGTTCTGCATTAGCCTAAACACTGCCAGCATTTTAGGCTTTTCTGACTTTTTTTTTTTTTTTTTTTTTTTTTTTTTTTTTTTTTTTTTAATAAATCTGTGTGATGCTCTGGGGAATAATTTCTTCTAAAGTCTTTTCAGCAGCTTACAGATTGTTCTAGCCTGAACACAGCTGCCTGCCTATATTGCATCTTTTTGAGAAGGCTGATGACAAAAATTCTAGTGATGGTATACCTGTATTGCATTTTCTTGTGGCTAAAATATCTGATTTATACCAACTCTTTTTGAATCTTAGAGGAGTGATTACCAATGCAGGAGGAGCTGTAAGGGTACAGACTCTCCCAGGACAGGAAAACTACCCTGCTGTAAATGCCAATGGGATCCAGTCTCAGGTGCTCTCTAGATGGGCTTCATCTTTCTCAGTGACTGGTAGGTAGATCACACTTAGTTTTGCAAACTGTATTTCAAGCACTGACAGAACTGTAGGACACTTCCTCAGTGCTTCTATATGTATAAAGTAATTGTTATCTGATGTGTAGCAACAGAAGTTTTCACTTCTAATTCATTATTTTAATTTCATTTTTCCTCAATTATCTAAAGAAAAACTATTCTAGCTAGAGTAGCTGGTCTGTAACAGAAGCTGATACATAAAAATGGATCAGTTATTTAGAATATAATGACATGATAGCAGGCAGTTTACAGTTCCATGACAGTTTAAGCTGATTGAAGTCAATGCTTTGATCCTGCCATTTCAGTCCAGTCCTCCTGCCACTTCCAGCCACTTAGTTTTATCCCTTCTCTCCCTCTACCTGCATTTGTGCAGGCAACAGCACTTTGTCAGGCCCTTCAAATACCTTGTGCTGCATTCCATGCAGAGAGAACACTGACCCTCCAAAAATAGCAATAGCGTCAACTTGTCTGATGTGGTCATTAAGCTAAGGTGCAATGTGGTGGTTTTGTCCAGAAGTTTTTGTCCCCATCATTGAGGTAGTTGTTAATTATTAGTTGCCTAATTGCAACCAGTTGGCATGCCTTGCCACTTGGGTGAGGTTAAACCGCCCTCATGAAATCATATGCAGAAGCATATTGGTTGTATATGTTGTTGCAGCTTCAAAAATATTGAAGCGTGTGTGTTTGCTGGTATAGAAAGTTTGTGAACTTTCTGATGTGTTCTCACTGTTTACACAGCTAAAAGTTAGCCTACTATCTCTAAGATACTGGTGTTCCTTGTGTAGTGCCCATTGCAAGTTGCTAGCTAAGAACTTGGAATTACAGGTGCTTTTGGTGAGCATGAAGGTGAAATCCAGTTCTCCAGATCAAGCCCTCACTTCATCTGCAGCTCAAAACCTCTCATCAGATAAATATGGTGTAATTACTCATCAGCTGCTGTTGTTTCAAATGTAGAAATTAATTACCTGTAAAACAAGGACTGCAATATTGGATTGCACCAAAGGTTTGTCTAGGCTCGTATCTTACTCCCAGAGTAGCTAATGGCAGGTGACAAAGAAAGGTTATTGGAAATACAGTAATTCTTTTAGCACTTGTAACTTCATCTAAATACTCTAAAATCCAGTGCAAGTATTCTTATTTTAGCAGGCACCAAGAACACAGCACTTGAATCTGTTGGACGATCGGTGTCAACAGCACGTCCTTCTACAGGTACGCGATCTCCGCAGCAAGGGAAGCTATGATGCACTGCAGTGTGTGAATCCCTGGCTAAAAGAACATGTTCCATATGATTCATTTATTTTTGAAGAAGAAAACATATGCAGTAGCTGGTTTTGCAGTGTAACTTTCACCAGAAAAAAAGAGGAATCATGTGTGATCTTGGAGATTGATTCTGATCTCACTAATGTTCATGCAAATTAAAATAAACTTGAATGATTTTGGGAAAGTAATATAGATAAGACAAAGGAAGGTAAGGGTTCATGAGCTCATGA
This sequence comes from Corvus brachyrhynchos, assembly GCF_000691975.1. NCBI lineage: Eukaryota > Metazoa > Chordata > Aves > Passeriformes > Corvidae > Corvus > Corvus brachyrhynchos. Next base: position 19,101,807 of record NW_008239553.1, read on the forward strand.
GATATTAATTCTTTTTAAGTGATGGAGAAGACAGAGTTTATGCATTCCTTCTTATGGAACTACTGAATAGCTGGGTGCTGTCAGGACATGAATAGCAGAAATTTAGTTGTTATGTGAATTTCACCACAGGAAATGCTGCATTAGACCCTTTTTATGAAGGTTAGTGCTCTATAAATACTGGACTTGGAAGTTGTTCCTGAACAGACCACTTGGTTTACAGTTTAAGTCATGGTTTGCTTCCAAACTATTAAAATTGCCTTGTACAGCAGTGTTGCTAACTGAGAAACAGTAGGGAAGGTGAGGTACAGAAATCCACCTGGCTTTGTACGACTCAGTAATCAGTCAGACAGGTGTAGAAAGTAAGGTTAAGCTGTTTTGTTTGAAAAAAGACCATTCTCCAAGGAGCAAAGCAGTAGTAGCAAAAGTTTAATTATTAAACTGATTGACAGTTCCTACTGCAGATAGATTGCACTGTAATTTTTGGAGTCAGAGCTTTTTCTCGTCTTGAGCCATTCATTGTCTTGTTCTTAAGTGATCCATGCTGTTTTCTTCACTGAAGGTAAAAGACCTAAGAAGACTCTTGATAAAAAGGCTGGAAACAAAGGTAAGAACACTCAGATTTAACTTATGCAAAGCAGAATCCTAACATTTATTTGGTGTTAATAAGTCTAATTATTTTGGATGTTCACAGACTGTAAAGCTGATATTGCATTTCTCATTGATGGAAGCTACAACATTGGCCAACGTAGGTTTAACTTGCAGAAAAACTTTGTTGGAAAAGTAGCTGTAATGCTGGGAATTGGAACAGAAGGGCCTCATGTTGGAGTTGTACAGGCCAGGTAAGAACAGATCTACACAAAATACAATGGAGTAATTGATAAGAGAAATCAATTAATATATCACTTTTCATTTTGCAGAACAATATCATTCAATTATGGCTGATGAATAGCAAGGGAAAGCAAACCCTTCAGCTGTAGCACTGTTTGCTCTGTGCTATACTGAGACGTGCATGTGAGAGGACACAGCAAATGTGAACATCTTTTGTCTCTGATATTTGATATTTAGATAGAGAGCAGCTGGACTTTTCACAGCCCCTCTGCTGCCGACAGCTTTGCATCTCATCTTAGTAGAACAGCAGGAAACACTCTGTGAGGGAGAGATGCCAGTTTCTAAAAATTGTAGAGAGAGAATAGTCCCTAATGGCTATGTACATGTACAAAACAAAAACCTCCTCTTACCAACTGATAAAATATTACAGGTGATATTTTTCAAATTGGAACTGGTCACTTCTTTTTGCTTTCTACTGTAAATTAAAAGTGAAATCTGGACACAGCATACTTGAAGTCTTTAATTTCTTAGTCAGTAGCTAACATACCTTGAACTTCTCAAATCAAAAGCTCAAACTGCATTTTGCAGGAATTTTTAATAAGGAAGGTATTTCTCATACAAATAGTACAAAACCTGCCAATCTTTAACTACACAGATACATTTAGTTTAACATTTGGCATGTTCATTTTTTTTCCTTTATGTATTTTCAACCTAAAGTTTTCAGCTGTTTGATAAACATGAGAGTCAAGGCTGTCTTTAATTTACCCATTCAGATAGATAATTCCTCTTGCTAAGGATTGTGAGACTTACTAAGTGAGGAGCAAACTTCTATTTTAATATTAAAATCCAGAGAAGAATATGTATTATCAAGAGCAAAATTATTCCAAGTGTGTTTTAGCTTGCTAATGCCGGTGTGAAAAGTGAACCTTATTACTTTGTTTCATTTTTCCACAGTGAACATCCAAAAATTGAATTCTATCTGAAAAACTTTACTGCTGCAAAAGAAGTTTTGTTTGCCATAAAGGAGTTAGGGTTCAGAGGAGGCAATTCTAATACAGGTGAGTTCATACTCCCCCTTAAATTAAAATTACTTCTTTATGTATTTTTTATATATATGTATATGTGTAAATATGGGGGGGGGGGGGTGCGTAAATGTTGAAGTTCTTATAATTTACATAGGTAAGAAAGTGTTTTAGATGTCACACTTACCTTAACCAGGTTCAGTGTTTTTCCACAAGAACTTTGCCACATCTCACATTTAATTTCTAGAAGGTAGGGGTGCTTATTACACATTTTGTTAGAGTACAAGTATTTATCCTTGTATAAATGCTTCCTGTATTTCAACAGTAATTGACTTTTCACTAGTAATAGAATGGTATCTTGAGACAAATTCATAAAAGGATTAGTGTTTCTTTCTTGTTGTGTGGCTAATCAAAGCGTTAGACGAGGAGTAAGTAGTAAGTGCTTGTGAAAAGATATTTACCTGTCATGGTTTAGCCCCAGCCAGCAACCAAGCCCCATACAGCTGCTGGCTCACTTTCCCCTAGTGGGATGGGGGGAGAATTGGGAAGAGGAGAATGAGAAAATTTGTAGATTGAGATAAAGACAATTTATTAGGGAAAGCAGAAGCTTCTCAGACAAGCAAACAAAACAAGGAATTCATTCACCACGTCCCATGGGTAGGTAGGTGTTCAGCCACCCCCAGGAAAGCAGGGCTCCAGCTCACATAACAGTTCCTGCCATCACTCCAAGTGTCCCCTCACCCTCATTCTTCTTCCCACAGCTTTATATGCTGACCATGACACCCTATGGTGTGGAATATGCCTGTGGTCAGTTGGGGTCAGCTGTCCTGGCTGTGTCCCTCTGTGCACCCCCAGTCTTCTCACTGGCAGGGTGACACAAGAAGCAGAAAAGACCTTGGCACTGTGCAAGAGCTGCTCAGCAGTAACAAAACCTTCCCTCTATTATCAATGCATTTTTCCACACAAATCCAAAACACAGTCCCATACTAGCTACTCTGAAGAAAATTAATTATCATAGACAAAACCAGCCAAACCAAGCATCTAGTGATGTTGCATTTCACAAGCTAAATTTAGGTAGCTCCTGAACTTTCTTCCTTTCAATCCGTTTGGCAGGTACTAATATATCTGCTTCCTAGTAGAATACTAGACCCATGAACAAAAATAAAATTACCAGGGAATTCTACCTCAGCTTTATCTGTGGGGTTTTTTTGGTGGGGAGGGGTGTTGTTTGGGGTGGTTGGTTTTTAACTTAGAGGTTGTCCCCAAGCTTCATTATTATCAAATTCTGGGGCACCAATTCAATGCTACACTGGCTTAGTCCTGTAGTCATAACATAAATCCTGCACAAGTTCAGATGGGAGACTGATCCCAGCATGTACCATCATTGTATGCATTATTTCTTCATATTCTTTTTCTGTTCAAAACAAGGGAAAGCTTTGAAGCACACAGCTCAGAAATTCTTCTCTGTGGAAAATGGAGCACGGAAAGGAATTCCCAAGATCATTGTAGTGTTTCTGGATGGCTGGCCCTCAGATGATCTAGAAGAAGCCGGCATAGTAGCCAGAGAATTTGGAGTCAACGTGTTCATTGTGTCTGTAGCAAAACCCACAACAGAGGAGCTGGGAATGGTACAAGACATTGGTTTTGTTGACAAAGTAAGAAAGAATGTCATTATTTGGTTTTCAGTCATGAATATCATTCTGGAGAATTTACAGTAAAATTCTAATGAACTAATATATGTATATACAATAACTCATATAGATGTAGAGATATAAAAATATTCTCTCAAACCAGCTGATTAAATTATCCCTGCTCATAAGTGATTTAAAAGACTAGCAGAAGGAAGGTTAAAGAAACACTGGAGATTTTTCCCTGCTAAAGGGGCCACACAAAGGTACCATTGTCCTTCCAGTTCAGAAGCTTGGCCAAGTTGTAGCTCCTGGAATTTGTAATTGCATGAAGACTCAGTGCAGGAAATTCCCCTATCTCTGGTATGGTTGAATGTGCCAAAGCAATGAAATGCTGATACAATGTATTTTCTCTCCCCAAAGGGCAGACAGGGCGGAGCTTATTTCTTACCTGCTCTGTGGATAATTATTTACTTACTTTCACTACAAAGAGGACAGAAAATATGGAAAAACATATCCTAGCAAGTTTGTGTACAAGACTTTGATCTTGCATGCAGTTTTGGATCTTGTTCCTTTAGAGCAGGAATTAGAGCAGGAATTCAAACACTGATCACCTACCCTCACATGAGCTTTACTGAGTCTTTACTTACTCTGCAGTGAGAAAACCACTCATTTTCCACAGGGAGGTTGTAGATGTCTAATTTCAGCAGAAATGGCAGGAACAGAATGAAGCTCTGCTTCTTCTAGGGATAAGATACCTAGCTGCTGATCCTTACGCACTTCCAGAAGCACCATAGAGTGGTTGGGGTTGGAAAGGATCTTAAAGGTCATCTGGGCAGGGATGCTGCCCAATAGACCAGGTAGCTCAGGCTTGGCCTTGAATGCTCTTGGGGATGGGGCATCCACAACTACTCTGAGTAAACTGTTCCAGTGCCTCACAATCCTCACAGTAAAGGATTTCCTCCTAATATCTAATCTAGATCTCTCCTCTTTTACTTTAAAACTCTTCCCCCTTGTACTATCACTGTCTGTCCCTGTAGAGGCACAGAAAAACATGACCTTAAGTGGTTGAGGCCTGTCCTCCCCTTCTGCATTTTGATGTTAGCCAGATTACTTATCACATCTTGGAGAGCTGATTTTAAATTTAACCCCTTTCTCAGTTGCCTTGTACTTTACGTGTATCTGATGGAAGCTAGGGGAAAAGAAATTTTACTTATATTTCTACCCAAATCTGTCTGTGTTTATGACATATTATAGATTAAAAAAACAAAGGTCTTATCAAGTTCAAAGGGAAAACACAGAGGCTAATTTTCAGTGTATAGGCAAAAATACAGAACTTTCAATCCTTTGGCTATTTAGTTCATGACAGTTCACGTACACAAAACACAATTGCAATTTTCAGTTGTTGCACTTCTTGTGAATAAAGCTAAATTATTTGAAAACTTTCAGAGCCTGGGGAGCAGGTTTGGCTTTATTACTGGATAAAATAAGCTATATTACAGCTTTCACTGACTTCAAGTGCAGATGTTTCAATTTCTTTAAAGACAAGTACCCTGAGCTCCCACCATGAGGCTTCATTTCTAACCTGCCTTTGAAAGAAAAATCATAGGTGTCTGAGTATTATCCATTCAACTGCTCTGACAGGATGCACCCATTTGTTTTTGTTTTCAAACAGGCTGTCTGTCGAAACAATGGTTTCTTCTCTTACCAAATGCCCACCTGGTTTGGTACTACCAAATATGTAAAACCTCTTGTCCAAAAACTGTGTTCACACGAGCAGATGTTGTGTAGCAAGACTTGCTACAACTCCGTCAACATTGGTTTCCTGATAGACGGTTCCAGCAGCGTTGGAGAGAGTAACTTCCGCCTCATACTTGAATTTGTGAGCAACGTGGCAAAGGCTTTTGAGATCTCTGACATCGGCTCCAAGGTGGCAGCCGTGCAGTTCACCTACGACCAGAGAACCGAGTTCAGCTTCACAGACCACGTCACTAAAGAAAAGGTCCTCTCGGCCATCCGCAACATCCGCTACATGAGCGGCGGCACTGCTACTGGCGATGCCATTTCTTTCACAACCAGGAATGTGTTTGGGCCAGTGAAAGATGGACCTAACAAGAATTTCCTCATTGTTCTGACTGATGGTCAATCTTATGATGATGTTAGAGGACCTGCTGCAGCTGCACAAAAAGCAGGTAAATTACATATTTTGAAAAGCAGTGGAAGTCGATCCGTCCTATTTCTGCTGCACTGCAAACGTTAAGATTTTAAAGTCTGCAAAGTATCATACTTGCTTTGAATTCAGAAAAATGTAAGCCCCTAGGAACTGTTTCCCATTAGGATGAAAAAACCCCAGCAACCAGTATTACAGAGCCAGGTATGACTAGACTCACTTATAGCAGCTTAAGGATGAACCAACACAGAGTCTCATTTCCCTAAACAGTAAAGTATGCTCCATCATCATCTAGGAAGGGAATAAGCAGTTCTGGCCAAAAAGCCCATTGGGCTGATAATGCTTGAAGTATAAGTATATAAGGCACTACGTATACACAAAGGAATCAAACTTACTTTCAAAATCATTTTACACAGTGTTACTTGTGTTTTAAGACTGACATTGTAACTGCTACCATCCTCTGTGTCACTACAAGAACAATTCAGACATTAGCTCTTATGTTACCTCATATTTCCTTCAGGATTTTTCCTGAGACAAATCTAATTGCTGGTATTTAGTAGCAAAATCTAATTATCTTTGACTGACTGTGGGTGTTGAAACATGCTTTTCAAATCACCATTAATTCATTAATGTCAAAATGGATGGTTTTCTTGTATCCAGGCAAAATGGTCTCTTTTTTATTTCGTTTTTGTAGGAATAACAGTCTTCTCTGTTGGTGTTGCCTGGGCACCTCTGGATGATCTGAAAGACATGGCTTCTGAACCAAGAGAATCTCATACTTTCTTCACCAGGGAGTTCACAGGATTGGAGCAGATGGTTCCTGATATAATTAGAGGCATCTGTAAAGATTTTTTGGACTCTAAACAATAAAGCAAAAAAATCTGCTGTTCACTATTACTATTTGAAACTAAAAATCATGAAATTGAAATGGGCCCTCTAAAGTACAGATGTTTTATTCTTATATATGCTATCATAATACAGAGAAAGAAGAAGGGCTACTTTTTGTTTCTGTAATCAAAGATTCTTTTGAGCTTGTTAGAAGTTGTACTTGGTACTGAAGTGCAGAATTTGGCCAACAGTTAATATTTTCAACAAGCATAGAGCATCCCAAAGTTAAAAGCTTTGCATATTGTGCACTTAAGAATAGCAGATACTCAGAGGAAATAATACAGCTCTGACATTTTTTCTGCCACTTGCTAGATACCTTCTTATGAGTTAAAAATAATATAACTTCAAATACAAGGTACTATGTTCTATAAGCTTTCTGTAGTTTACAATTCTGTATCTTTTCAAAGAGTTCTGCTGCTAACATGAAGTACTTTCAGCGCTCCTGTTGTGCAACATCCACTATTGCCAGGCAGCTTAAGAAAAGTTATGACAGATTGTAGCTGAAAGAGTCTATTTTTACTAGTTGGTGTTTTGCTATTGTGAAGGATATTGCCATCTGGTTGGCAAAATTTACATCAAAAGTCATTTAACTTCTACCCACAGATTTCTGTGGATCTATTTGGTTGGTTCTTTTGGCACAGACTTTGAAATGTATTTAAGGCACAGTAGTTCTTTGAGGATATGGATCCTAACATATTAGCTACTACTACTGCTTTCTGCACTACTGAAGTCAACAGTGATATTCCAAATATAACTGACAACCGGATATTTCCTGTCTGCTGCCTTGTACTGTCTTGATTTGACAAAGTTGTTATTGGCCAGACAGTTGGAGACAGGAATCTTGGGCCAAGAGATTAAATTAGACCACACACTGGGAACTGAAACATTCAAATTCAAGTCCAGAGGTATCTCAAACCTTGAAACCTAACTGATCTATATCAGATTACATGGTTAGAAAAGAAGAGACGAGGCAGACACATTAAGTGGGATTTAGTAGTTCACAGAATAACAACTTCATAATGGTAGTAAAAACATCTTTATAGATGTGTGAGGTTTTCTGAAGATGAAACAATCATTTTCTTGAAAAAGGCTTTTATTTGATTACATACCTAGTAATGTTGATATATTTATATGCACACACGTGGTTAAAATGACATGATATTCACCAAGTTATTCCAGAGTCCTGGTGTGAATAACATACTCCAAATATTCTTTAGAAAATAAAGGGGGTTTTCAAGTAAAATGAATAGTAGAAAACAAAATGGCATTTTCCGTATCAATCTGGGGTTTCCCTTTTTTCCTCTCCCACACTATTGATTGTAAAATTTCTAGTAGTTATGGAGTGGCACAGAAGGGATTGTATTCACTGGGCTTTTGCTGTGCACTTTTTAATAACTTATAACTGGCTATATATTACTCTAAACATAAATGGCAAAGATGCCTTGTATTTTTCTAGTAATTGTTATTCTTAATTTTGTGTTTTATCTATAGATAAGAGTATTAAGCTTTTGCTGTATAAATTCATATGCTGTATCAAATTTGTGCAAAAATTTAGTTTGTAAACTTTTTATAGAAATACATATTGCAAGAAAACTGGGACTGCTGCTATATGTTTTAATATCTCATAATATAGTCTTTTTATGATGAACCTCATGTAGTATAGCTTGAGTAAGTTGTATGTGATGCTTCCTAACTGTATTATCTTAAATCCCAAATCATCCACAAATAATAAGGGTATTATTTTTACAAATACTTTAATTTGAATGAGTGAATATCAAAGTTTTAGTCATTGTTCATATTAGGTATGATGCTAGTTAAATCTTCTGAGTATAAATTGTGTGCTGGCTGATAGAATCAGATTTTGGCTCCTACTTTGTTTTTAGTATTGCAAAGAAATAGGCAGCTTTAACTCATGTCATTCATTCATCAAATTCATTCATTCATCAGACAAAAAGCAGGCTTGCATCCCCAGGACACTGAAAGTTGCAGAGCTATGTGTCCACATATTTCCATTTCACAGGAATGGTGATGCCATGTTACCTGCACCCTTCATACATTCCTATTACACTCAGGGAGTACAGAAAACACTTATTTAAAGACACAATGTTTAGGTGCCAGCAAGCATTTGTGAGCACAGTTTCAATCTGGGAAAAACATCGGTGGGATAAGGATAGAAGGATTGAGACCTGGTGAGACAGAGAGGCAGGGTGGAAAGGATGTGGACTGTGCTGTAAGTAGAAGGGATATTTGGAGGAGGAACAGCATGGTGAAGGGTAGCAGACATGGTGTGAAGCTCTGGTTTGTTTAACACGGTAAGTAAAGCCACAGACAAGGATTCTTACGCTGCTGGACCAAGCAATACAAAGAACGTGAAGAGAGCTGCAGCTACCATCAGTTGTGCAAACTACAGTGGGAAACACTGGTGCAGATTTAGGGCGGTCAGTCAAAAATATGGTCTGCAGGGGATCAATTCTGTTCTCTTGTGGGAGTGATGAAAACCATTGTAAAGGGGGTGGACTACGTGATTTTTTAAAAGGTCCCTTCCAACTGAAACCACTTTGTGATTTTCAATGTCCCATTTCCCTGAACAGTACTCAGACTCAGGGGGGCCTCAGATTTGCAATCCCAGTCCTGATGACATATCACATCAACACACACAAAAAAAAAAAAAAAAAAAAAAAATCAGATTTAGGGCGGTCAGTCAAAAATATGGTCTGCAGGGGATCAATTCTGTTCTCTTGTGGGAGTGATGAAAACCATTGTAAAGGGGGTGGACTACGTGATTTTTTAAAAGGTCCCTTCCAACTGAAACCACTTTGTGATTTTCAATGTCCCATTTCCCTGAACAGTACTCAGACTCAGGGGGGCCTCAGATTTGCAATCCCAGTCCTGATGACATATCACATCAACACACACAAAAAAAAAAAAAAAAAAGATTTCTTCATTTAGAAAAGAGTAGAAAACTCTGAGGTTAGGGATTTAGGTACTTAGCTGTAACTCCCATTCAGCTGTTTTGAATTTTACATGAAATAGTAGTTAACACAGTTCAAAACTCATCCTTCCCACTCAGAGCAACCTAAATTTACAAAGTTTTATTAATTTGCTGTCCTAAATAAATTGAAATCCCTTTTTGTACCATGATAACTCCCAGGAAGAGCTACAACCCACAGTCATGCTTTGGTTAGGACATAAGCCTGACCACTGGAAGCATTCCCTGCCACAAGATCTCTCCTGGGTAAATTCTCCACTCACAGGCTATTTTGTAACAGAAAGGGGCATGACTTCCTTTGTCAGTGTCAGTGGGAGTATGTCTTTCTCAGTCTTAGAAGGAAACTCAGGCCAGTGTCTCTGATTCTGATTACAAATATTCTGCACCTCCAATTTTGCACCTTGCACAAATCTTAGGCATTTAGGTCCTCTCTTTACCATGAATCACTTTGTATATACATCTCATGGTAGCATGGCTATTTCTAGCTCAGATAAGTGTAGTATATATGAAAAGCAGATATACAGTCTAGGCCTGAAGGTCAGTAAACTGCAGAGAAATCTTGATACAGCCAGACCTGCAACCTGGTAGCAAAAGTCTTCTAGATTATATCCTCAAGCAGAATGCAAAACGGGTCTCAGAAGTTGACCAACCTTTATTATCACTGTGAAACTATTAACACTGAATCAGCAAGGAACGAGAAAGACCCAAAAGAAAGACCATCCTGAAATTCCTAAGAGAAAACAGTCACTTTAAATGTACTTTGCTTTTAAAATCAATGACAATAAAGAGCTATGCAGAAACGAGCCAAAATCATTTGCATCAAAAGCCAACAATTAGAATTCTCTACAACTTATAAAGCAATTTTGAAGTGGGAAGGAAAAAAGAAAGAAGAACAGGGTTGGGGTTTTGGCACATTAGTATAGTCTCATCAGAACAGTAGATCCTCCCATAAATATTTTAATTACTTCCATTTGCATTTCATATTAATGTTGTCATGTAAGCTTTCCCTCCTATGAGGCATGGCCCCATAAATTACGGATATTTTCACCTTCCCTGTTCTGAAGACGAAAAATGGAGACAACTTCTTATGTCTTGCTTTTAAGTCTTTTTTCTTATGGGACAACTCTCAACCTAGCTCCACCAACTTTGTCCACACTTTCCCTCCTTTCATTAGGCTGAAGGATGTCAGCTCCAGAAAGCATCAAAGCCACAAAGATGACAGAAAATTTCTCTGTTCCATGCAAGTGTCACACAAGGCCTGAGCACACCATCAAGGACAATCAACTTTATTCTTAAACAAACTGCCTGGAAACTGAGGACTTAAATCCCCAGTCTAATAAAATTAATGCTTTTGGTTTGGTCCTGGGACAGTAAACGTAAGTGGTACTCTTGAGAAGTGGAAGCAGAACTTGGCCGAATATCTTGTGATCACCTATCATCCAAATAGAGACACCAAACACAAGGAAACTTCCAGTGAACAGTTTAGAACTGAAGTATGAGCAACTTTTCAGTTATATATGTCTACCAATTGGAGCACGCATTCTTTTCCCCTCATTGACTTCAAGAATTTTGCCTCTAGCTCCAGCTGAAGAAAGAATAGGTCCTGAAAATTTGCTGTCTATGACTAAATCCCAGGTCTTAATCTCTGCTTTGAAGCAAATGACCACTTTAAATTTAATCTCATTAGGATCAAAATTTCCTTTCCTTTCAAACAATCAAGTCTGGTTAGTGAAGTGTCCTTGATCATAAGCCGCTTTCATGAAATGAAGGGTATTTATTGTTTTATTACTCTGTAATTTGTTTACATTAATCTGCATCTATATACGAACAAATACTGTGTCCTATTCGTCTCTGCATCCACACCCAGAGCAGTTGCCTGTAAACAGCAGCAGGGTCAGCTGATCCTTAGCCAGCCCAGGATGATGAAGGGAAGGAGCCTGCTCTGGCTGTTTGTTTGCTGCAGCCAGAAGGAGCAGGTAGCATCGCTCCCTGCTGCCAAGAAGCCGAGGCTCACGCTGAGGGCACTCTCCTGGGAGCCCAGCGCTGTCAGCTTGAATAGACCCTCAGCCTTGGGGTAGAACTGAACCTACAGCTGAACTTCATACTGGACCAGTTCCTAAGACACCAGCATGGGAATCCTGCACTGCTGTTTTTGTTAGCAAATGTTAACTAAACTTTTCCAACCTTTGCTGAAGTCAGATACGGCCTTTACTACTTAACGGCAATTGGAGTATGGCAGAACATAAGCAAAGGGATATAAAACTGTTTTTCTACCCTGGTGGATGTGATCAGATTACAAGTATGATAAACTATTATCTGCCAAAGAATACAAGCTAGAGACAACAAGAAGTCAAAAGATTGAGAAAAAGACTGGCAAGATTTAGGAAAATACTTTAAATTAGATGGGAAAATCACAAAAATTACTAACTTAGCACTACTGTCAAATTTTTGGTAAGTTCCAAGTCAAACAAACGATATAATTAAAATAGTCATTTTTTCAAATGAAAAGCAAACTCACAGTTATGTAGTTTCTGACATTCTCTTGACACCCTTGGGTACTTTATGAATATACTACTTGTTCAGAAAAGGCAGATGGGAAAACAGCTTTCTCTCATCTAAACATTCTAAATTAGGTGAGGTACACAAATTTTTTGAACTAATTCTGGTGAGGACTAGGAGCCAGTTTAGAAAAAAAAAAAACAGACCTGTCTGGCACAGCATGTTGGTAGCAAATATATCAACAAGGAATTTACTCCCCAATAGTCAGATTTGCTCAAATCTAAACAGAGACTAGACTGACACCAACAATTAGGAGAAAGTGACCATGATCAGTTGCTTCTGTTAAGCCCAAGTATCTGCCAAAAAAAGGTATCTGACAGAATACAATGCATGTGCACCATGGAAACTGCTGGGTGTTAAATCAGTCAAACTGGGGAAAATATTTCCAGCCTCTAAGAAATTCTGTACAGCATCTGTCAGCTAAATCTTAACAGAAAACCATGTTTACTAAGATTAGCAGAGTCACATCAGTAATTCAGGAAACCAACACACAGCTCCTGTTTTTGCAAACATCTACCCTAGAAATGAGGATGCAAGACTTGCTGTCATTAAGGTGCAATAGTATTTCTAAGTAACACCACAAAACTCCAGCAGAGGGAATCCAGGGAAAACCTCTGGCTACCAGACAGTCCACCAAAAGCACCCGGCATGCAAGACAGAGCCATGATTCAGACTCCAGCACAGCACCAGTGCATGCAGAGCAGCTGCAGGCCGTTCCAAGAGCATCTGCTTCTGAGCTCCTGCCCCCAGCTGCCCACTGCCCTTCACCCAGAGGCCTAATACTTCCTAACAGCTGAGCTGCAGCAGCCTGCTCTGCACACCCAGCACCCTCCTCCCTGCCTGCTGCACACAGGTTATTTCCCCAACAGAGCTATAGGGTCTGATTGTTTTTCTCCCAGCCATTGCTGAGATTTCCCAGAAGGAAGATACTACTTCTGCATGAAGCAAGAGCTCTTTATTCCCACTGCATTGTAAGTCTCACAAGAGCTTAGATGCAAGATGCCCCTAATCAAGTAAGCAGCTCTTTCTCTAGAAAAAAAAGCCCCATATATTAATTAAGATACAATAAAAAAAACAGATATCCACCCATTTCAAGGTTCAAAAGACCAACTGGAAAGATACCTGAAATAATAGAAAAAAAGGTGCTTAAAAAAGCCAACAAGGCCAGTCACCACAGTCACCCAAGAATATCATCACCTTAGGCAGCCCTCCTTTCACTAAGGAAAACCACCTCCTCATGGCCAGCTGCTGTGCTCGAGCAAAAGCCCAGCAGCCATCAGGCATGGTCTGAGAAGTGCCCAGATGAAACCAGTCACTCCAGGTTCACCAGGATCAATGACAGCTTCCCAACAGCCATACGGCAAGCCATGGTGAGGTGGAGACAAGTCTCAGGAAACACCTCAAGGATACGTGACCAACAATGGTCAACACGAACAGCTCTCCTTCTCCACCAACACCACGATGTCTGAAGGCATGGAGGGTAAAACCTCTCCTGCTCTGCGTCCTCACAGCTTGTTGTGGGACTCCTGCAGCCTTGCTCTGTTCCAGGCCAGAAGTGGCCATTACAGCCCAGCCAGCCCCAGCAGCTCCCTCCACCCACGGGGGGTGGGCCAAAAGACTGCACAGAGCTTATGAAGTCATCCTCTCAACTCGAGTTCAAATGGACGTTCTGTAGATCACACAGAGATGCACAACCTAACATTTATACAAGC
>NW_008239553.1:19115621-19128533 GCF_000691975.1 Corvus brachyrhynchos
CTCTCTTTCCTCCCCTCAGAGCCTCTGAAGCTTTCAAGAAAAGCTGAAAGATAAAAGCAGATGGAAGAAGGAAGCTGGCAAGTCAGCTGGCACTAATGAATGCTTAAGACTGAACAGAGTTATGAATCTTTCAAATATTATAACAAATGTTCAACTCCAAAATGCTCCTCTTGTGAAAACTGCTTTTCAAAAATGATCACACAGCCTATTCCATTTGTCAGAAAGGAAGCTGAGGATAGAGCTGCAAATCATTGTCTTATGGTGGTGTTCTTCCTTCAGGTTAAGGGGTCTCCAATACATCCAAGACAAAGATATCCCAAAAGCAAATACTCCGTGATCACCAAGTGAAATACTTAACTCTAACTGACACAGAACTGAGCATTTCATCTATAGAGGCCATAAAACTCAAACCTATCTTTTATAATAGCAAGAAACAATTCTACAAGCCACGTTAACAATTAAACTACCATTATCTTCATTTTTATTTGAAAGACCATATCTTTTCATAGAATTAATGCCATTTGTAAAGAATGGGTCAATATGAATACTTTATGACTTTGCTAAGACAAATACAGCTCCCCGTAATACTCCATTTTGAAGAGACAGCCTTTAATCCACACAACTAGTACAAGATCACTTGTATTAAAATCCTACCTGTAGTCTTAGTTTTATAAATATATATATAAATTCACAGCACAATTCTTTAGTTTAGGAAGATTTTAATTTGAATCAATTTTAAATAAGAGTATGAAAAGCTTTCCAGCACTGGTAAGATTTAAGTAACACAACACTACAGGTATTCTCCATGTAACTGAAGACAACTGTTACAATATTCACAGATTAAGCTATTAAATGGGTAAACTGCTATTTGTTAGCAGTCAATAGCTAACAACCAGCAACAGCTTAGCCTAAGAGAATGTAAAGCAAATTTAAAAAAAGGCAAAACATAATGTGATGTAAAGCAAATCAAAGCAAAATTTTTGCTACTACCAAGTTAAAACACCCCAGCACTGCTCCCAGACACACTCAGGGCACTAGGAGGGCTGAGGGTTGGCCAATGCCTGGCTTCCCCAGTGACTTTGCTCCAGGAAAACCAGACCGAATCAGCTGGAACACGACATGACCTTTCAGGAGGAAGAGCTAAAAGGGAGAACTAAAAAGAAAGCATGTTTTACATTATCAACTTGAAGTTTGTTTCTATATTAAAAATTAGAAAACAAACCAATACATTTTTATGACATTTTAAAGTTCATGTAGCTTGAACTATTTCTTAAAAAAAAATCTGTTAATAATTCAATCTGCCTATAACTCAAGGGTGTACATTCTCAAAGTATCAACAGAGCAAGTATGAAAATGGAATTTAAAACATTCCTTGCTCATCTCAGAAGTAGCATTTCAAAACAATTCTGAAGCCGCCTTTTTTTTTTTTTTAAGAAGTTCTTAAAGGCAGAACATAAATATATGCATGTGTATATAATACACACACACACACACACACACACACACACACACACACTGTAGCGATAAGCTGAGTGGTGTGGTTGACACAACTGAAGGATGGGATGCAATCCAGGGGGACCTGGACAAGCTCCAGGAGCAGGTCCATGGGAATCTCCTGAGTTTTAACAAGACCGAGTGCTGGTGCTGCAGCTGGGTCAGGACAACCCCAGGTATCAGCACAGGCTGGGGATGAGCAGATGGAGAGCAGCCCTGCCCAGAAGGACTTGGGGGTGCTGCTGGGTGAGAGGCTGGACATGACCCAGCCATGGGCACTGGCAGCCCAGAGAGCCAAGTGTGTCCTGGGCTGCATCCAGAGCAGCGTGGGCAGCAGGGAGAGGGAGGGGATTCTGCCCCTCTGCTCTGCTCAGGTGAGACCCCACCTGCAGTGCTGCATCCAGCTCTGGGGTCTCAGCACAGGAAGGACATGGACCTGCTGCAGTGAGCCCAGAAGAGAGACCACCAAGATGATCAGAGAGATGGAGCACCTCTCCTGTGGGGAAAGGCTCAGAGTGTCAGGGCTGGCCAACCTGGAGAAGAGAAGGCTTTGGGCTGACCTAATTATGGCCTTCCAGTAGCTGAAGGGAGCCTGTAAGAAAGCTGGAGAGGGGCTTTTTACACAATCATGTGGTGACAGAACAAGGGGAAATGGCTTCAAACTGAAAGAGAACAGGTTAAATTCAATACCAGGAAAAAATTCTGTACTGTGAGGGTGGTGAGTGACTGGCACACAGGTTGCCCAGAGAACCTGCGGATGCCCCATCCCTGGAAGTGCTGAAGGTCAGGTTGGATGGGGCAATAACCTATTTAGTGGAAGCTGCCCCTGTCCATGGTGGGGGTACAGGCTTGGAATTAGGTGATCTTTAATGTCCCTTCCATCCCAGGCCTTTCTATGAGTCTATGAAACCAAACAAACAAAAATGCAAGCAGTCAGCACTGTGTGACCAAGGGGCTTTCCACTGATGTGAGATGGGAAGCGCTAGAGCAGCGTGCTATCAGTTTTTAAAGTAAATTAAAGCACATAATAATAAGAGCATGCCTGGACAAAGTGTGCTATCAGTTTCAAAATAAATTAGCATACAATATGCAAAATGGCCTCTGATACCAATTTTCTCCTGGCAAATAAATTGTCCTTAGTATTTCTAAATTGGGGAAGGTTCTTAACCAAGGCTTGTTACACTCTTTTTCATGTGTATTTACTATTTATGTGGACTGCATACCACTATTTATGCTATAGTGGACTACAGTCACCACTGACCTGCTTAAAACAGCAGATCCAACAACAAAAAGCAAGATGGAGACTAAGTCTGTTAACATCAATCACACCCTAAATGCTAAATGTATTATTAAACACATTCAGATATCTTTCCATTCAGGTTCTGAGCACTGGTCCTTTGGGTCTCACAAAAGAGAAGTAAGTAAGTCCTTTCAAAAGTTGAGGTGTTTTTCTAAAAACCATTTCATTCAGCACTATCATTTTCCCCATCACCAGTACTATAGCTCTTCTGTTCTAAAAAACTCAAAACCAACAAATAAAGGTTTTAGCATGTTATACCCCACAGAAAATAAACTAAGACTCTATTAGAAATTTTTGGTAATATTCAATAAATGATTCCTCACAACAGCATTTGATCCACTATGCATTAGTGAACTAAGATGACCATTAATATTTCAATTAAGGAAAATAAGCAAATATTTTTGGTTTTATCATTTCAATTTTAATACAATTTAAAAAAAAAAGGTAAATGTTATGCACGGTAATGTTTATTAAACAATCACATTTTATTTAAGCATTAAAATGCAGCAGTCTGGAAAAGCTGCCAGAAACAATGTTTGGCTTCAGAAAAGGCGATTATGAAATTACTTCCAATAAAATTCAAATACTCTCTTGTCTGTTGATTAGATGAATGCTTTAGACTGGAAAGAACAAAAAGTGCAAATCAGCTGAATGTTACTTTCAAAAGTAAAGTCTTAGTGTCCTACAAGCAATTACTGAAAGGCCTCACCTCAATCTTCATGATAAAGGACAAAATCCTCCAATTCCTACACAATTATAATTTACTGTAACATTTCAAGCAATGCAACATTATTACTAAAACAAAATTAATTCCAAAATATAACTGCAGTATTCTGCCTACCATGAGCACCTCTTTCCTTTTTTTTTTTTTTTTTTTTTAATTCTAATTTGCTTGACATGAGATGGCATGAAATACAATCTTACTGGAAAACTGGAAACTTACATGGAACAATGCAGTTAAACCACTTATAGGAACATGTTCTAGCTTTAGTTAACTTATACCTAAACATACTACTTTACATGAAAGTATTCATATTGTGGTATTCTGTTTCTGCTGATACACTTTGAGCAAAGTGACTCGTCACAGAATAGGTAAATGTTGACCTTCAGTTTAGTTTTTTGTGCGTCTTTATGGGAGGACTTGGGAAGAAATGGACAAAGGTAAGATAGATGGGCAAATTTTAGGCATTTAGAAATTTTACTTCCTTTTAAATTCAACATAACAATTCAGTGGCAGTTTGAAATAAAAACAGAGTACCTTTCTGGCTCCTAAATCACTTCAGAATCGCATCATATGCAAAGATAATGAAAAACACTGTAATTATCATCTTATAAGGGCTGTAAGAATACACTAGCAATTTTCAATTTGTTCTTGTAAAAATCTTTTAAAACACTGTGGAAACATGTTCTTATATGTGGGTACTGCTGCTTGAAACTGAACAGTTGGTCAACATCCAGACAACTATTAACAATCTTGCAAAAGCAAAGCAGCTTATAAGCGTAATAAACAAATGGTCATTTTGCTAAAATTGAGACCTAATTTAGTAATTTGTAGAATGACTCTTTCAAACTGTGCAACACAAAATAATGTAGCCAACAGTAACATACAGGTACACCATTTAATATTTATTATATGCATTTTATATACATTATTTTTCAACAGCTGTACTTTTGCTATGTGGTACAATCTTAAAAATTTGCTGATTCATAGTTTGTAAAACAGAAACCTTACAAAACTCATCAAAACTCGCAAACTGATCAGAAAAGTTTTGTGGAAGACTAGAAAAAATACTTTTTTGTATTAATCATGCATTACACAAACAAAATTTTTAGTTACATCATAAACTGAAGCACATCTGAAAAATAAAATAAAAGCAGGGAATAACTAGTCAAAACACAGCAGATTTATGAATCTTGAATTAACTACGTTTGTATTCTATTTGAAATGCAAATAAAAATAATTTTCACTCCAAAGGTTTTGAAACAAGATTGGTTTTTTGGAATCAATTCCACTCCAGGTACTTAACCAGAGGAAAAAGAATTTCTTGGTTTGCAACTTTAGAATTATCAAATGTCCCATTTTCTCATTATTTTAGACTGTTCAAAGAGTGCCATAACAGATATACAGGGCCCTTTAACACACTACATAAAAGGATATAAAGACCAACAAAAAGTGAAATAAATAACAATAGGCCATTAGCAAGATGGGTAATCCTTGATAAATAAACTCGTAAATACAGTAAGATGTACAAAATATCACATAGTGATAGGATGCCAAGATTAATTTTTTTTTAAGAGTTCATTCAGGGGTGTTAACCCCTCTGTGTTTCATTAGAACACATTTTACAGTCCTTTATTTATGAAGACAGTTATGCGATGATGATGAATTAGCATCCTTAAGCAAGGACTTAGCTGAGCTGTATTAGGCAAAAGAAGGGAAGATTGTGGTTACACGGCAGCGGGTCAGTGAGATCTCTGTGTTTTAGGGTTCTATAATGCAGAAAAACATTATCAATACAATCTTGAGCACTGTTGTGACAGGCTAAATATATAAAAAGACTTATAAAAACTAGAATTTTATCCAAACATTTTGTGCAACTAATGCTAAAATATTTTAAGTTAAATTTCCTTTTCTTTAAAGCAAAATAAAAGTTTAAAAGGGGAATCTGTGGCATTCAACTGATAAACAGAAGATTACTAAGAGATGAAAAGAAAGCTATTCTTGGAGCTCACTTCCCCCCACAAGAGCACCACATTCCTAACCCTAAGGCAGCACACAGAGTCCAAAATAAAAGTCTTTTGTAAGATCAGACTCCACGTTTGCTTAAAGACACCTAAAGAACAGACATACGCTCAGTTCATATCCAGTCAAGGCTACAAATACTGGTTTTCTTTTTTGTATTTGTCCCCACCCCCCCAAATACAGTAATTACAGTTAAATGAATGAGCCTGACATTGTTCAGGATGTGGTGACTTTTCACCAACTTACACCTGCCCCAATTAAGAGCCTTCACCCAGGCAGATCAGATGTAGTGTCTTATTGGTAACCTTACAATTGATGGCAGTGACGCATTCCCTCTTTTTTGTCCAAACAGACCTGCTGTTATGATGCAGGTTTGTTCTGCTATGTCACACAAATACTTTGGCAAGGGCATCAGCTCCTGCACTGGCAATATATGCTTTTGAAGGATGAAATGCTACATCGTAAATTGATTCATCCAGCTTTTTCCTATGAGCTGTTATTTCTTGCACACAGGTCTTGCTGTCCAAATTCCACAACCTAATGGAACAATCATGGCCTGTTTAGGAAAGAACGAAAGGAAAAAGACAAAAGATAAGGTTATATTTGTCAGAAATTCAGTTCATCATAAATGCAAAATTTATACAGAACATACAGAATATGAAAAAACCCCTTACTTCCAGACATTAAATAGATTCCATTAGGATCTACAGCTAGACTTGTGACAGCATCCAAGTGAGCAACCATAGAATGGATCATTTTACCTAAAAGAAAAATAAACAGTAAATTTCCTGTGAAGTATTGATTATTTGAAAAAAACCAACCCATCCCTATTAAATGCAATATAAGATAACATGCTTATTTAGATTCCGGTAATATTTGAATGGTCCTTTTCCATTAGAAATTACGAAGTTTCAACTGCAGACTCTTATATAAACATAAGGGTAAACAACATACGACTCTCAAAAAAGTATTGTCATTGTAAGCAATCTTTTTATCCACTTGGCATCTTTACTGGCAGCAACAACAATGAAGACCTAAAATGACTGGGTGAGAACCTCAATTTTTAGTCCCTGAAATGTCCTAATAACTGCCCCAGTAGGAGAGAGTGTTGATGAAGCTTTATGAAACAAGACTTACTTAGCCATATCAATGGTCCATCTATCTCTGTCACTGCTAGGAGAGAAAAATAAGGCAACTATAGGCGATACTTGCCCAAAATACTCTCCAGCTTCTAACAATTAACTGTTTGGTTATGCCACAAACCAGAAGGGTTAACTCTGCATTCGACTACTCTTAATGCATTTCTTTTCGCTGACCTCTGTTCCCGGACACTTAATAACATCTTTTAGCACCTCATTATGCTTTTTGGAAGGTGTTCTGGAATGTTTAACTGCACAGAAGAACCACCACCTCCTTTCTGTTTTGAGCCTATCACCTGTTGGGGATTAGCAACTGAACCTCAGTTCATATGTTGAAAAAGAGAGCAAATAAATCCCTGTAAGACCATGACCAACATGAAGTATATCAGCTTTG
Source organism: Corvus brachyrhynchos (assembly GCF_000691975.1). Classification (NCBI taxonomy): domain Eukaryota; kingdom Metazoa; phylum Chordata; class Aves; order Passeriformes; family Corvidae; genus Corvus; species Corvus brachyrhynchos. The sequence continues at coordinate 19,122,692 of NW_008239553.1, forward strand.
TTCAGTTGTTCGTCTTCCTGAAGAATCTCAGTCTATTTAGTTTCTAAGATTCTTCCTGAAGAAGCTCAAAGCTACTGAAGATCTTCAATCACCTTTTTAACCATTGTCTGAAACATATTAATTTGGCTATATCCCTTTTGAGACAAGGAAGACTTCATACAAAGTATTCATACAAAGGTATTAAAAATGTTCCCTTTTGCTTTCGATTCCTTTCCCCCCTTCTAATACGCATTTTGCTATTGTGACTGCTAAGCAACAAACTGGTATTTTTATCCAACCTCTTACTACAACTCCAAAGTTCTACTTTGAATAAGAACAGTCAGCCCAGTGATTATTATTTTTTATTACAATGTTTATTTTTCCTTACATGTATCATCTCACATTTATCCACATGGAATTTAATTTGCCTGCTTTTATGTCTATTAAGATCCCCAGTTCTTCCTTGTCAGCCTTCATGTTTAATAACCTAAATTAATGAATGTCAGTTAACTGCCAATATACTGTTCTCTGTTCAGATGGCTCATTACGTTGAACTACTGCTGATCTCTCCAGACCCACCGATATTTTATTCCACAAAAAGACCATTTACTTCTACCCTCTGTTTCCTGTCTTTGACCCAATTATTTTTTCATGCAGATTTTTTCCTTATTCTTTGTTTCTTGAAGTAATAAATATTAATTTCAGCAACATCAACACAATGCATTTAATGACCACAATTCAAATACATATGTTCATGGCAGGTGCAAAGAGGAAAAAACGTCCAGCTTTTTGCTTTCAAAAACAAAAACCCCAGGAACACCATCCCCTACTGGGCCCAAATCAAACACACTTTAAATGGGGGTTTTGCACGTGGTTACTTTAAGTGAGCCTGTTTTTTTTCTTTTTTTCTTCCAACTTCGATAGGATAACATGTAGGAAGTGACAGGTAATTTCACAAACCGGAAGTTTAATTTTGCTCTTACAATTATTCCAACATTTTTGTCATGACAGACAGTGCAGTTTTCCCCTACAGCCTTCTTTACCCTCGTTTTTCCAGATCCTTTTCTGTTTTATAAACTTAATCAACAACTTAAGTATAACACAGGATTTCATTACCACAAAGAATTCCGGGTTATTTCTTGCCCTAACAGGTACTAAGCCATCTTTTGTACTACTTTCAACTACCAGTTGAAAAACGTAACTGACACATGCTTAGAGTTAAAAGCATGGAAATGATGAAAAAAGGAACAAAGCAAACGTACTCTACAATTAAAGACCATTTTCTTGTCCCTCACAACTCTCTCTGCCTGTTTTGAGAGTGTTTTCTGACTTTTGAAGTCGCAATTGCAACAGATATCACTATTTCACAGAGAAGGTACTGAAAAGGTTTAATCTTAGAAATACCAGAAGTTCTGTTTTGTGTAAGACTACATGACTAGTAAGTTTTCTACAAATGGATTGCCCCCATCTCATCCAGATTTCTTTAAACATATTCATATGCACAACTTAGGTTCTCTTTATCCTTACCCGTTTTGTTGTCAAAAAATTTGATGTGTCTATCTTCATGTGCTGTGATAGTTACAGGAAGTGTGGGATGACTTACTACCTTGTTAATATGATTATTTGATTGTACACCTGAAAATAAAATAAAAGAATATTCATTTGCCTTAAAGAAAATGTTAAAGTTAAAATGACAGTATTTTAGCATTACACTTTACCATATTAACTAATATTAGGTAAACAACATTTTAGGACCAACGGATCTCCTAAGAAATAAAGCTTCTTGCTTTACAGGATGGGGCAAGTGAGGCAGACTCTAGCCAAAGTACTGTAAGGTTAAAGCTTACAAGTAGTTTACACCCATGAAAGACTCTTTAGAGATAAAACCGAGCAAGTACGGCAGGGCAGCACTAGCCAAGTAGAAACAAACTGTAGCATGTGTAATATATGTTCAGCACACAGCTCTTACACCTACACATCAAAAAATATTTAGCTGGGGGGGAGAAAAAAAGACAGTCACAGAATGGTTTGGGTTGGAACGGACACCTTCTACTAGATCAGAGAATCCAAATAACCGAAGTCAACCTAACCTCTTAGATTCTATCAGATATATGTGTGTCTTCAATTTCAACTTAAACAATGAATGGTTTAAAATCTCTTTAGCAGTCTACAGGATACCCTTTAAAAAAAAAACTTTCTCATCTTGGTATCCCAATTGCTGTGCCTTATTTTTCTTGATTCCATTTAAAAGTTTCTCTTCAGACTAGAAAAGGTATTTCTCCAAATTGTGATGTTCCTTCTCACTTCAATGTCAGGCTTTGCACGAGGTATCTGTAAGATAGCTTTTACACAGTTTTGCAACCTGTGGTGAAGTCTGTAAGTTCAATTATTAAGTAAACTAGACTAATTAGAGGGGAGAAGCAAATTCTCCCGTTGCACTATTCTTTTAGATCACATTTTATAGAAAGGAATGAGCAGGAACTGGAGGCTTTCCTTACGAAACACTTTAGGAGGTTCACGAAAAGTCTTATCTATCTAGAGTTTCATCAGACACATGCAATTAATTCTTAATGAGCTACCTCTCTGTAACACTTTATTTGCAGCAACAAGATTTCTAAAGAGTTCCACAAGAAACTGTGCTTAATCCCAACATGAGCAGAATTCTACCCTAAACTAAATATTCTGTTTAATACATCTATTATTCACCTACTTGTCTTAATATCCTCCATGTCAAGGCTATATGATGAAAAATGTGGTTTAATGAACAAAGCAGACAATTGAATCTTAAAAAATCTTAGAGAACAGTAACTGTCACTTTCACTATCTCTAACTACTTTCAAATCCTGTTAATAGTCATAAAATGGCTTGGGTGGAAGGGATCTTAAATATCATCTAGTTCCAATTTCCCCTGCAACAGGGCACCATTCACTAAACCAGACTGTTTAAAGCCACATTCAACCTGGCCTAGAACACTTCCCAGAGACAGAGCATCCACAATTTCTCTGAGCAACCTCTGCCAGTGCCTCACCACTCTCACAGTAAAGAACTTGTTCCTAATAACTAATCTAAACCTACTCTCTTTCAGTTTGAAGCCATTCCCCCTTGTCTTGTCACCATATGCCCTTGTATCAACAAGTTCCTCTCCAAGTTTCTTGTAGGCTCCTTTAGGTACTGGAAGATCACGATAATGTCTTCCAAGAACCTTCTCCAGACTGAACAACCCCGACCCTTTCAGCCTGTCTTCACAGGAGAGGTGTTCCAGCTCTGGAATCACCCTCACGGCCTTGCTCTGGACTCAGTCCAACAGCTGGGACCCCAGAGATGGACGCAACACTCCAGGCAGCGTCTCACAAGACCAGAATAGAGGGGCTGAAACACCTTTCCACAGTGTTTGTTCCAAGCATCTTTAAGCATCTAACCATCTTTCAAACTGAATGATGCAGAAGAAGAGTAAAATTTTTTTTATTTACTACACCATACAATGAGGTACCATATAATATAACAGGTACCTCATCCAAGATGGCTATTTATTATGGAAGAACTCTACTTACCAGATTCTACTTGTGATGAAAACATTACCACTGACTGGGATGTTTCTAAATCATAGATGACTGTGCTGCCAGTGTTAAAAGATGCCACCATATGAGCAGGGTCACAACCTATGAAGTCAACTGATGTGGGTATTCCATGCTCTAGAAAGAGCAAAAAATATCTTTAGAAAGATCAAAACACTTTAAAAATTCCTGACAGTTTAAACATTTAAGCTCATACTTCAAAGAAGAAATTTGCACCTTTCTTTAAAGTAATGTTACAGCACCATGATTATTTTATTACAAGTTCCTCCTTTAGCTCTGTTACCTAGTTTGGATAAATGGAGATAATGAGCCTGGATGCATCATCAGCTGCCTCATAACAGATTTTCAAGACCATTGCAAAAAGTTACCTTTCTCTCCGTTGTAAGTGCAAATACAGGGAATTTTTTCCGGTGGGTTCCATAACCTAATAGTGCCATCTGCTGAACAAGAGAGTAAGTGATTCTTTACACCACTGTAAGCAAGACCCCAGACTGCATCTGTGTGAGCAATTAATGTGCCAGCTAGAACGTTTGGCTCTGGAAAAAAAAGTTCAGAAATGAAATCTTTTTAGTGAAGAAACATTAAGTATTTCTTGTACCTCAACAAAAATTAAATTCCACATAAAACAGTTGTATGTCGCCCCTGCCCCTCCTGTCTAAGCAACAGCTAGAATATTACACAAGTCATTTTGCACAACCACTGTCATCCTTCTCAAAAAAACCAACCAACCAGGAAAACAAACAAACAAAAACTCAAACAAAAAAAACCCTACAAAACCAAACCAGCCAACAAAAAAACCCCACAAACAACTGAAACAACATTTATCTTAGTTTTCTGGTAAATTTCCATCAGAAGAAATAAATAACCATTAAGAAGTTGTAATTCTGGTTCAAAATTTTTTGCTTCTCAAAAATATAAGTTATGATTAATTTTTCTTTACTGCATAAATCTCATGAATTCCTAAGTCTCCCTATTACAGTTCTACACAAAGTACATCACCAGTGCAAGTGGGAATAAATAACTAATATTTGCCACACATAAGTAGTTGAAAACACACAGTGTAGCTGATAAATGGCAGTAATATTTCAAAAAAGCTCTAATAAACATATTAACATCAAGTGGAAAAATAATGTTCAAGACAATAAGTTGTTTATCTTTTAAAAGGTACTTACCATAGGTATCATATGGATCCACATTAGGGCTAGGCATGTTCCACCACTGGATGGTTGCATCAATACCACCACTGAAACACTGTTCTCCATTGGAACTAATTGCCAATGACAATACAGGTCCACTATTCAGAGACAGAGAAAAAAGCTGATTGGTAATTGCCTATGGGAGAGAAGTGAAAATCTGGCTATCTGCTTTCAAAAAAACATCTGGATTGGCTTAAGCAGTTACAAACCTCTTCATAGAAACAATTCTATTAAAACATTTTTTAAGTCTCAACAAGTGATATCAACATCTATTAAAATAATGATAAGTAATTAACTAAAACTATGCAAATTGAAGCAATTCAAAGAACACCACCTGATTTCTCAGTGTACCTACACTACAAATGGTGAGTTTCTACAGCGTGTCTATGCCAATCTAATAGCTAGCTGTGCAGAAAGAGGTGGCTGTAGCCCCCCTCCTCCCTGGCAACGATCTTCTCATCCTACTTTAAGGAACAGGTAATAACCTATGCTCCAGGAAACTGGTTCAGAAAAACAAACCTAGAAATTGTACCTTTTGGCCAAATTTAGACTCCTACTGGTTTAACTTCTTCAACCTGCTTGCTGTGATACCACACAAGCACAGGTTGTAGCCCAGGGAGAAAGAGGTATACTACTTTGGACACACTACTACCACAAGTTTAACTGTACTGTAAAACCACATCCCCAAACTAGGTGTCTGGGTCATTTGACAGCCATGCTCATGATAAAAATGAGTGCAGATAAACAAACTAGAATTACATATTTGAAGATGTTGAAAAGGAAGACTACTGGCTGAATCCACCTATATATTTGGTAACACGAAGAATGAAGATGGGCAGAAAGGCAATGTTGCTCAATAATTGCCTGAGGGGAAAAATAGTAAAATTACTTTGCTATATCACACTAGAAGTCATAGGGTGGGGATTAGTTCTGTATCAGAACTTTCCCAAACCTTACTTTGAATATTCACTAACAAATACACAAGTAACAGCTTAAATTTAGACAGAGATCTGGAGAATTCAATTGGTCAGTGACCCCCTGTATTACTTACAAGAACTTATATTTCAACATGAGGACAAACTGGTAACCCAA
>NW_008239553.1:19128591-19141510 GCF_000691975.1 Corvus brachyrhynchos
AGAGCGTTTTATGCTTTAGCTAGTAAGTGCAGAAGTAAGACATCATGTTCTATCATGTGGCGTAAGGGAAGAGGAAGCATGTGTAATTTCCTAATACAAACTATGAATTCATTTTCTTTTTTGTTGTTTTTGAGGCCAGCACAAGAAGTGCCATCCACTTCCCTGCTTATCAAGGAACTCTCTTGAAGCTTACCTGCTAACTGGGTCGGAGAGTGGATCTTTACTTATATAAGCAAAGTACTACTCTGGCTATCAACTGTGTGTTTTTATCTTGCCCTCTTATTGAAAGAAAGCAGAATTCAAAATTAGGAAGTGAAACTCAGGCAGTAATAAAGCAGTTAACACAAGCTGAAAAATCACTAAGACACAGACCTGCATCTGAAGACAGTAGCCAAGACTAGCCTCTACCTTACTCATCTTTTCCACATATTACATATAAAATCCACAGTCCGAGACACGTCTTAGGTGATTACATTATCATCATCTATAATCTCTCCTTTCCACTGCAGCTAAACAAATTTGCCACTTTCTTCTTCTTGTGTTATCATTGACTCTGCAATTCATGACAGGGGCTTGCTTGGTATTAAGCTGCTTTACAAAGTATAATGGGCCTTGTCTAAACAATGTAAAAATAGTATCATTTGTGGCTTTTACACTGAAGTTTTTTATGAATACATGAAATAACAACAATATATTTATCAGCCATGAATAATGTCACTTACATGTGGGCCCTAAATGTGTAGATGGGTTCTACATCTAAAGAGGCACTCCTGAAAGAGAAAGAAGAGTTATTACACTACATGAAATCTTTACTGAAAAATTCTGAAAACATAAGAGTTTAATCAATTTCAAAGGCATGTAAAACACCAGTGATGTTTTATAAAAACCCATATACTTGCTTTTTGGCAGGAACCGTTTTCTGCAAATTCCAAAGTTTTAGAGTATGGTCCTCAGAGGCTGTAACCAGCACAGGCTCTACAGGATGAAAAGCTAATGCTCGCACTCCATCAAAATGACTGCGTAGCGTATACTTAGGGTTCCATGTCTTTCGGAAGGCATCTTTATTGGCTGGCAACTTAAAAGAAGAAAAGCAAAGGTGTAATTTTATCTTGGATTTTAAAATACATCTTTTATATATATATCCCCCCATTTTTTTTGGAAAACAGCCTCTGCTTGACTCAGCTAATAAACCCCATCTGGCCAGCTAGGCAGTCTGCAACAGTTTCCTTTGACCCAGGCTGGAACGATATATAATGTTAAATACACAGAAGACTTGATTTTCAAAACTGATTTTAATCCTTTCGTGCAATGACACTAATTCTTCTTCCTTGAAGAAAGAGAAATGTGTCATTGCATATCATGTTGTCTGTACCCCAGGAAGAGATTATAGCTATCAAAAGCTCATTCATCACCTTAACACAATAAAAATCAACTTGAGGTGCTTAGTGAGTGATCTTCCTCAGATGAGTAACTTGACTGAGATTGAAAAGAAACATACATAATTCTTGAATACTTCTACAGGCGAAGGTATGTACACAGAAATAGCTAATCGAAATTTCAATACACATTTGTCATGATTTTAAACATAACATTACACAAATATTTTTTAAGTCTTTAATGAATTTTAAATATATTTGTGAGACAATAACCTAGCTGCTTTGTAAAGCAATATATGCGAACTATACATTTATATACTGGGAACATCCAATTCATACTCTTAACCTATAGACTGTTAGGCTAAAATACAATAATTACAGCTGCTTAGTATTAATTATAGGTAACTCAGAAGAGTTACCATAAAACTTCAAGCCCTTCTAGATTGCAAGAGACTGATTTACATCTTTTAATACAATTTATATTTATGTAGCAAGCAGATCCTTAGAAGACTACATCCCATCCTAAGCCTCCATCGTAAAGAGGCAACATGTCCAGGTACTTCTCTCTTTTTATAAAGGCAGTTTAGAAAACTGACTTGAATTAGATGAACAAAATAAGCAAACTAAGAATGAATGGCAACTAATTGTATCCTTCTCCTTACAAATTATCTATTCAGCATGTAATTGTCAAAGTATGTTTCTTGACTGTAGGCCACAATATCTTGACATCTCAAGCTAATTTCAGCAACACTAATAAGAAATTAAATCTCCCGTAGCTAATAAAATCTTACTACCTTATATCTGTCAGGACTGAAAATAATCAGACAGTAGTGTAACAAGTACTGTAGTAAGTATTCCTGGACCAAATCTATAACCTGGATTGAATCATCACTACTCACTCAAACCAAATTCAATTCTATCCAACAAAACAAACAGGCTCAGTTAATAAAATTTACTGTTCTGAGTTACAGATGGGCAGACATTTGCTTTTCCATTATATTACTGTAAATTTCAGTCCTACGTGCAAACTTTACCTAATTCTGATCAAGTCACAGAAACTTGTTATACCAGACATGTAACCTGAATTTTTAGGGTTTTTTTAATACCAACCAAGAAATACATATAAGAACAAAGCATTTTGTTTACAATCTTCCTACTTCAGAGTGCACTGAAGACTGCAATACTTTTATCGAGATTTAAGTTAATTAGCACTACACTGCATATTATATACAAGCTTTTTAAAAAGAATAATCTTCTGTTTCGGGAAGCAGAGCAGAGTGGAATTCTGGAGTTCTGCATTAAACATAACAGATCTTGGACCAAACTGTTGATTTATTTGCCTCCCCAAATAGATAAGAGAAGTGGGGGGGAAAAAGAGAAAAAAAAAAAAAAAGAAAAAAAGAAAAAAAAAAGGTATTTTCCTAGCAAATAGAGTTCCTTGATATTTGAAATCCTCATTATGTAACATATTCACCTACCTAGCTAACTTATGCTGCCTCATGTACTTGTGGTGATCCGGGCCTTAGAGAAATTAAAGCCAAATTTTGAAATACCAATCCTTAATTTTAGCACATGATACATCCCAGATTACACAGAAAACTTTCAATTTTTTGGGTGCAATATGCATCCACATGACAATAATTTCTATTACAGTTGTGATGAAAAGTCATTCAAGAAAATCGGAACTGGATACAGTAATCCTTATTTTTCAAAATATGAAAAGGGTTAATTATATCTTTTTTGGTTTCTTTCTTAAAAGGGCTGCTGCAAGGGTAATTTTGTTTTCAGCAGTACAGAGAAATCTGCTAAAATGCAAGGTACAGAATTTACACAAGTTATGAAAAGTAAGGTATATTTCTTATTTAAAGTATAGATTTGAAGCCTTAATTTTTTTAAAACAGACTGGAACATCTTGTTTCTTTTAAGAAGACGCCACATACTCTTCATTAGAAATCTAGTTATATATAAACCAATTCTTAAAAATTCTTTTCCTTATCCATGTTTCTAATGGATCCTGATATCCTTACTGCAAAAGTAGGAGAACAACTGATACATCTTTAAAGAGGTCCTTGCAATCTCTAAGAAAAACAGCTAACCAGTAATGTAGTTCCAAAAAACCAAATAAAAAACTCAACCCCACCTCAGAAAAACATAGTCAAGGACTTGGAAAAGGGATTTGATGATTACAAAGGATAAATGGGAGATTATTCCACAAAATGGGCCAGAGGAATAACGGAAAAGTAGTAAAATGCAACAGTGTATATCAATGTTCTAAAGTGTGACATCTCAAAAGCCTCTCAAAATACAAGGCATAGATGGACACACTGCCCTCCTGAGTCTTGATGCCCTACTCTGTGTGTGTGTATATATATATATACACACATACATACACATACACACAGTCAACATAACCAATGTCACGACAAGACAGACTATGGAACCATACAACTTCACTAGCTGGTCCTCCCTTTTTCCATGAACTTCAGTGGACTTTACTATAGACCAAGAAGGATCAGCTGAATCCTTGATTCTCATCCTCTGTTGACAAACACAGAAAATAGTACATTCTACAAAAAAAAAAAAAAAAAGAAGTTGTCCCCCTGCCCAAATCCACCCAACACTCAGACAAAAACTCTGCCTAGGTCAGGAGACACAAAACACCTTACATGTCCTAAAAACCTTTACTGCAAAATCCCCTTAAGCTTGGATCAAAATGAAAAAAAAAACATACAAACCATACACCACAAGAAATTGCTAAACAGATGCAATCAGATTGGAAACGCCTGCTTTATTATTCTTGCTCAATCTAACCTAATAAAAATCTCTTTTTGTCTTTGTATTTTTTGTCTGTATAGGATCACAAACAACCCATTCATTCTGCCTTGTAAAGCACAGGCAAACCAGACTGAAACTACACCTTAGCTAAACAAACACAAACCAAAACCAGCTCCTTCCCACCAAAAAAAAAGGCACCAGGGAATGAAGATCTTCCCTGCCCCTGCTGTGAACAGAATCCTAACACATAGTAAGGAGACATGCATTTCCCTGTCTCAAACAAGTACTCCCCAACAGCAAACAGAAAATTTAGAAAACAATAATTAGTAACTGCAGCCAGTGTCTTTTTATGTTTTAATGTTACTTTTTCTTCATAATGTTGTAACTTATTGGAGTTTTCCACGTTTACATGCTCTGATAAAGGAAAGCTTTCCATTTTTCAGTCAGTCCTACTGCAGAAAAACACCATTTTCTGCTGCTATGGAATCCAAAAATATACAAATGGGAGCATTTGATTTGGCAACATTATTCCCTCAACATAAAAACAACTACATGCACTGAGGTCAACGTAAATAGCCAGATAATGAGGAAGACATGACTTGAGATGACTGTACAGTTTAACAGATGACCAGTCTCGGAGACAACCTGTGCATTTAATCAAACATACAGAAATCTTTTGAGCTACAGTTGAAATTCCTAGGATTTATACTTAACCCCCATCCGGCATTCATATCCTCTCCTTTTCAAAATACAACACTCATCAAGGAGTGATACATAAAAGCTAGTGGAAGCCTGTCGTGACTTTATTTATTCATGCACTCTAATGGCTCACAAAAGCTATTTGAAGAACATGAACCTATTGGGAGCAAATGCATTAAGTGTTCTGGTTTGAGGTTTTTTTATTGTTGCTGCTTTACTTACACATTAACTCCTTGTCTGAAGATATACTGGAAAAGGAGGTGACTTCAGCTAAGCTTAAAAAGGCATTAGACTAAGATGCCCTACAAGTACCGGATTACAGGTACAGGGTAAGACATGGTCTTATTGTGCTGCAAATCCATAGCTATGAGGAAACAACTTCAGAAATTAAGAACTATCAAGGAATTTTTAACCTGAAGAAACACTGTGATGAAGAACTAATAGCACCTGAATTTCAGTCTCTTCAGATTCATGACAGGACAGTGTCTTCTTAAATATAAAAAATTCTTGCCACCTGTGTTATTTTTGTTTTTTCTGACACATGAAGTCAGAAGCCACCATGCATTTTTCAGCTATGCTTTAAAAGGAAGAAAATATCCTAAGAGTACTGAGAAAGGAGGACTGGAGAAGAAGCAGGGAAACCAAGTGACAATTATGGCCAATCACACCTCATATGCGGTGAATGGTCCAGTAAGAAAACAAAACCCTACTTCTATCTTTTGTCTTCTGTATGTATCACATATAAGAGCATGAAATAGCCTCTTCCCACTCACCTCCCAAACCAAGCTGAAATTAAAGAACTTCTAATTAAGTGAGAAAACTTTGAAAATTCAACTACATCGAAAAAGTACAATCAACTTCACGTACAGGATAACTAACACCTTCCAGCCTTCAACAAATGTGCGAAGTACTGCCTTCTACTGCAAATTTCTTTTTAGCTCAGGCAGCACTTCATATTTGTGTATTTATCAGTAACTCTCTAAGTTTCCCAACAGCAAAGGTTAACTTTTATTCTGCATCACTCTTCACACCACAGAAACCATTTTGTCAGGTTTGTCACAAGTAGCACAGAGTCTCGTGTAACAGTTTGATCAGCTGGTATCAATTATATTCATTGTAATGCTTTCTGACTTTAGTCCTGGCTCACCTGTAAATATCCCTCCATCTCGGAATAAGCAAAATGGCTACACACTGTTTTATAAAGAAGTTATACCTCACAAAAGACAGGAATACACTGCAAAGTTGCAATCTGCAGTCAAGCCAATATTACAAGACATTTTAAATACAATACTGCATGCAAAACTTACCTGAACACTTCCCTAACCAGCCATCCAATGTTAATAGCCAATGAAAAAGTCATTTAACACTACTGGTAGAAGCTTAATGCATATGGTCAAAGGAATATCAGAACACTCTAGATTATAATAAAAATGCCCCCTAAAAGCTTACATCTGAAATACACTACTATATGTAGTCTATGCTGTTAACACTACTTACTCATCAAAAGGACAGCAAATAAATAAGTTAATATCAATATTTGTGTTCCATGCCATGTCTACTCAATACTCCATTTCAGTGTGTAACTATTGTTTTGTCATGGTAAGACATTAATATGTATTCTATGTCATAACACATTCCCCCCCCAGTGACAAAATCTGAATTAAATTATTAACATAGAAAAACCCCAAGTCATCTCACTTAATTCTGGTTACCCAAATTACTTAGCTCATTCACAAGGAGCATGCTCTCTCCTTTCAAGTAACAGCTTTTACTAATGAAGTGCATCAGTAATATTCAGGGTGGAGGAGAGGGGACCCAACTATTATTGGTTAAGCTGTGTAAAGAATTTTAAAATAAAATTGCACTTACATCATAACTATAGTCTGCATCATTTGTAACTGTCAAGTCTGCAAGGTCTCCAAGGCCCAGAACACTTAACAACACATCATCAGAACCCATAATAAATGACTTGCCTCCTCCAGGTGGAAACGTTATTGGCTCAGCTACAAAGAACAAAACAGTTTCTTTAAGTCTCAATATAATAATTCAAACTGATGAAAAGCTGTATTATTCATCACTTAATAGCAAAGCAGAGCTTAGAACTGAACTTATATATACTACATACAGCCCCAACTAAAAAAAAAAGTATGAAGACACGCACACATGTGCAAACACACACACATTATACACACAATTCTTGCATCATGCTTTGTAATTTGATTTCAACTTACTTTACAGAGGTGTTAATACTGACAAGTGACTTGACTGACATTAATTTACACTGCAATATCAAATGTACATCCCAGGTCCCCAAATTCTCAGCTGAGTTTTTCATTCATTGCACCATGCTTCCTGCCTTCTATCCACTTGCAAGTAAGTCTTTGTGTTTTATACTAGTCAAATATTTCTACTTGCATACTGAAGTATTTTTTAATCGCTCAAGCAAAAGACTCCTGCAAAACATCTCTTCTACTCTGAGATTTTTCAGACAACTGAAAAAAAATCTATTATTTACTTCCTGTGTTAGTTTCTCGTCATGATTTTGGATTCTAATTTTAAAGTATACTCAACTGATACGTTGTCTAGCTATGCCTTCCTCAAATTAAAATTTAACATTTCTGTTAATTATCATTTAGAATGAAAAGAAGTTATATATAGCTATTCACTATGAATTCCCATCTGAATAATAAAGTTATATATATTCACCCATATTCTTTACACTCTTCAACAATTCTGTAAATCTCCCTCAACCCACAAATATCAATTTAGCAGTAAGGAACAGCAACGAAGGCTTAAACATTGTAACACTTTAGCACATTTTAGAAGCTACTTTTACTTCTCAGTTTTCCACTTAGAAATAGCAACGCTTGTTAAGTAGCGTATGTAAAAAAAAGGTATGTGTGAACTTTAACTAAGTATAATCATCTGCAAAATATGTTAAATGATATTTGACATCTTGAAAAATTAAACTTGCTTGACTTTTGAATTTCACTGATTTGGCAGAGAGAGTTATGGCCTCAGTTTAATGCCACTCCTAATTTCTGATCCTCCTAGAAAACCCTTCAATCTCTGAGAATATAGTTCCCAGTTTCTTGGGATTTTGTCTCACAAAAGAAGTTCCAAACAGGAGCACTAATAATTAACTCATTCCTGTTTAGAACACACATCTCTATTATTCCATATTGCCACTATCTGAATGGTAACCTAGGTCTGTTCCACTCCTGCTGGAAGTGACTGAAACCAGGCGTAAATTTATAGATGTCTGGCACCACTGCTAGGGCTATGCAAAGAGGAGCCAGTCCAGCTAGATCAAAATACATCACTTCTCAAGAATAAAACAGGTTCTAATGCTTCAGAACTATTGTACTATTAAGAAATGTAACCTCATTAGCACAGTCAACATAACCATTTGTGAGAATCTAAGAATATAATCTATATAAGAACACAGACTGCTGTTCCTATAATTGCATAAAAAGAGCTAACAATATTTTAACTATACACAATCACCTGTTTTAAAAATATTCACAATCCATACAGAGGTTTAACTTGTAAGAATGTAACATTACATTAACAGCCCAAAATGGCTTACCATGCCCTTATATGAATAAGCTTTTCATTTCCATTAGTAATTTACTAAAACTCTACATTTGACAGTCTACTACAAACAATTTATAATTCATTAAAAGCCATATTCCTACAAAACACCTATTTACTTTCCTGTTACTCCTATTTGATCTTTAGGACAGGCCCATAAGGTTTACGTAAGCCCCGTAACTTGTGATACTAACTCTTTGTGAAATTAATGTCACCTGACCTTAACAGATCAACCTTCCTATGCTTTATACTAAAAATTAAGGACTACCACATTAAGAACTTATACTACAAATTCATCAAGCTTTGTTTGCATGGGTGACTATCTCTTTACTTAAAGCTTCAAAATTAATGCTACTTGAAATTCAGAAGACTATTTCTCAATACTAAAGTTGCCAGTATGTGCATACAGTGTGTTCTACAATTCATTTGCACATTTTATATTTTAAAGTGAGGCATATTTGAGAAGTTTAAAAAATGGTTGCAAACTGCTTTTGTAAAAAGGAAAAGGCAGAATAAAAAATACATGATGTTACAGCTACTAAAAATAAAGACCCACATCTTCACATATCAAAAACAATGCATCAATTGATATATGCAAATGGTAGTTAAATATATGACTTTTTAATGCTTTTCATCTAGAAAAAAAATCCAAGTATGCTAACACACAGTACAATATTATTCTCATAGCATAATATAAATGTTTAACTGAGTTTGCAATCAATAAAGTAAAAATGTGGTAGTACAAGTTCCTTTGTAGGTGAATATAGGTGAAATAAATACTGAAATACAAAATCGTATTATTGAATATTTGCTTAGCCAATCCTAACCAGCACTTCTTACCTTCAAGCTCTTGACATCATACATAATTAAGTCAAAATCAAGCTGTAATATTTGTACAAACTACTCTGATCAGATATGTATGTTCATATAGGCTGTTGTTGTCTGCTGTACGACAGGACATCTTTACCTTGTTTTCCACAAAGTTAATATGTGGTACACCAAAAGCAGCTATTCATACCCAAGCAATTATCTATTACTGCTTTTTTCTGTCAATCTGTAGATTGACACCTCTGCAATCTGTAGATATTAAAACTGAAAAACAACCAGTGAAGAAAGCAATTCTCTGTACACTGGATGGAAAATCATGTTGATACCATTTCTGAAAGTCATACAATATGTTGAAATGGAAACTCCAATTTCTCATGGCCAAAATTATCAAGTGAAATTATGGCATAACATCGTATTTAGCCAGGCAGTTGAGAGTGAAAAAAAAAACCCCAACAAAAACCTAACTCTCACACCTTTAGAGGTATGAAAGGTGTATTCCAAGCCAGTTAGAGCCAGTTACTCCCTGAACTCCCCTTCAAGAAAAAATTATCAACCACTGCCTCAGAACTGTAACACTTCAAATTGTAACATAAAACTTCCATCCAGTCACAAGAAAATCATGGTTTGATAAAATCCATCAGCATAGGCTAGTGCATCCCAGGAAGAAAGCCTAAAATTATCTGCAAAATCTTAGCTTTTAAAATACAGCTGAATAAATAATTCAGTAAAACTTGTATTTGTACCGCATGGAGCAAAATCTGTATTTTATGATAATGAAGTATTTGGCCTTTTAACACACACATGAGGAATTCAAATACAACACTGCCTGTTTGTTTGCAGCTTTGCACCTTATGGTACAGACAAAAGGTCAAAAAGCCACCTAGCATTCAGGATAGAAATAGCAGAATTTACACTCTAATAATCAAGTTTAAAAACAACGCAGAAACCACAATGAGCAGGTAAGATGATAGACATTAATATTACTACTCTTAATGAATAAAGCCCAAACTACACCAACAAGTTAAAAACATATGGACACATTAAACAGTGTGAAAATATAAACATTAAAGCAGTTTATTTGAACAGTGTGAACAATCTTTACTTGAAGGGTAACACAGTGTTTGTGCTACAAGAATGAGGCACTGAAAGTAAGTCCCTATCAAATTCAAATTTAGCATCTATTTCTTCAAAAAGATTGCTTTGTCCAGTATTATTTTAGATGTAAAGCCTCTACCTGAGACAACGGCCCTGTCCATAACAAGGTCTGTGTTCCCTTGCACAACATGCATGGCCTAAGAAAAACAGCCAAAGACAGACCTAGAAAATTGTAACTGTAGGATCACATGGCCTTAATATCTAAACATGGCTAAAAGGCAACCTAAAGCCTGTAAACACTAAACCTAAATACAACCTAATTGTATATCTACAAGTTTTAGCAAGTGTATTTTCACCTGTAGATTTTTCAGTTGCATTCCACAAGTAAATTTAATACTGGTTCATCTTGAAGTTGGAGATAAAAACAAAGATGAAAAGGAAGGCAGTAAAAAAGACAACTTTGGTAAAATGACAGTTTGGGAGAGCAGCAAAAAAACCTCCTTGAACCATGGTTTTGGTTTTTTTTTCTGCTTGCCTGGTGACAGGCATTTGTGAGGCCAAGGGTGAAGAAGAACAGGTGAACCAACAGATTACTGGAATTAGTAGTAATGCAAATTCCATTTCTGCTATAGCTGATACCATACCAGGTCTTATGGGTCGAAGATCATTCTCAAAGAGCCAAATCTGAATACATCTGAGTATTTTGAATGAATATGTTCTATGTAGAGGACAATTTAGAAATTAGAATGGTATTCTAATTTCAAAGCTAATACAGGAAAATCATTCCTTTAAAACAAAAAACTTAAAAGCCAAATACAAGGTTTTTGACTTTAGATATAATAGCTTGCCACTAATTTCCACTGTCAAAGATAAACCTGAAACTGAAACAAATACTTTGTAAAGAAATAGTGTCTTTGTAAATTTGTGTATGTAGACCAAGGGAATTTTATAAAAGAGAACATTAAATTTGAGGAAAAGAGACCTAATTAGTCCCATAACTAAAATCACCACTTTTCATTTTAAAATCCAAACTGTGCATCAAATGTTAATACTCACCTTTTTTCCCCTCAAAAAATAACAACCTATTTGTGAAAGGTTTTGCTAATGGGGGAGGGAGGGTCTGCAAACAGGGATTTAATAGTGAATAGTGTCAGAACACACTGCTGTACATTAAGTTATTTAAAAATACTTACGAAATAATGGTGAGTTATGATAAGCCACAAAAACTCAAGCCATATTCTCACAAAACCATTTGAGAAGAATCGCAAATAAAATAATGTGGCAATCTGCAACTGCATAAAGCTCTATAGAGGGGAAAATAAAATGACAGCGTGTGCTCTCTAAAAGAAATCTCCTGAAATATAGTAAGTAGCTGAATTTTTTGTACCTTCCTCTGCTCTTGCACCTTCATGATCAGTCATTCTAGAAGAGGGTGACCTAGATTGATTAATGATTCCTGAAGGGATGTGGGGTATCTCATCATCGCCCAGATCAGCTATCATGTCGTGAAGTTTTGTCCTGTTGACTCCTGTAAATTAATGTCAGCAGCAAAAATTCATTTGATTGCTACCGCTTGACTTGACTGAAGTCTAAAAATCCATTAAATAAGAATAATTACTGACGGGACCTCCTTAAAATAAATAGTGCTTTGCTTTTGTTTAGTAATATTTTGGAAATCAAAAGCAGGAGTTAATACATCAAATCTGAAAACTACATGCAAACATTTTTAATTCACTAAATCAAAGAATAACTCCTTTGTTTTCTGCAGAACTATTCTACAGTTTCCTGTAGGAAAGAGAAAAAAAAAATCATCTTACAACCCTACTGAAAAGTCAAGCCAAATATTAAAAGAACATTCACTATTAAACATAAAACGTATTAATTAAACATTTTCTAACAATATTACACAACTTTACTAAACAATTTAACATTAAAAAACAGAGTGAAAATTAAAAATAAGCTTAAAAATGAGAGCAAAACTACAGACAACTCATAATGGGGGTGCAACGAACAATTAACTTTCCCTGCTTTGAATGGTATTTAAATTGTATGAAGTGTTTGTTAAACACAAGAGCAAGAATGCTTCCACCACTGTATGAAACTGTAGATGTGTATTATATTACAATTATAAAAGCATGCCTCTAGAAGCAAAGCGTTCTGAATTATATGTGCATTTAATTATGTAGACATCAGCAAACAAAAATAGTATAATTTGAAATATTTTAAAAATAGTAAATCCATTCCTGCTTTCACCTTTATAGCTTCCATGCCAAAAAGTCAAGCTTCAATCAAAGTGTATTTCAGTGAGAGAACCTCTTTAAAGAAAACAATCCACAATGATGAAAGACATAACCAAATTTTAACCAATAAAACAGCCCTTCCTGGGACTGCAAGCAGAGATAATGAGGACTATTTAGTAAGGAAGCATTGGTGAACAAGTTCTTATACTGAGGTGACATGTATCACATTTATTAAAAAGGAAAATGAAACTAAACCAAAGCCTTTATTGTCAAAAAGGTAAAATGTAAACACTATGATTACAGGTCACTTGT
>NW_008239553.1:19141550-19180590 GCF_000691975.1 Corvus brachyrhynchos
CTCTTTCAAAAAGTATCTGATCATTTCAGATCTTACTGGTTTAAATTAATGTGTTCAAAAATAAGTATCCATGAATAACAGACTTCTCTAAAGATAATGGAGAATTCCCTGCAGAGAGGGATGACAACAAAAAATATTTTTTGAAGCAGAATTATAGCAAGTATACCTCACGTACCCCTAGAAGGATGCTATGTAACTATTCTAATTAATATTTGCAAAACATTCTCATTTTGCCAAGTAATAAGACTCCCTATATTTATATTTTTTCTGCTTTTGGTATTTTTTTTTCTTTCTTTTATGGAACACTTAGTATTCTAGTTAAATATACAAAGACTGCTACCCAGAAGCAACTGAGAAGAAAACTGGCTTCCAAAAGTTTTCCTCACACAACAGGTCACTTGAGCAGTTAAGTTTCATTTTACTCTCGTGTAGAAGTATGTCTAGAAACCTGTGATCTCAGCTAAAGAAGTGAGTGAAAAATAATAATGAGAAATCTCTTTTGAATCAACATTCTTTCTTTCTAACAGGCACTATACTGAAAGGATTTAATTTCCAAAGTATAATACTTAATATTGCAGTCAGCAGGTGAGATCTCATATAAGAAAAGTCACTCTTAAAATGGCCAGATCACTACACCATACAGACTACAAAGCTTGTCTTTGTCTTTATTCCAGTCGGCCATCAGCCAGGCACCTACTGTGACCAGCAGCAGATATATTCTTGAAGATATTATAGAGAAATCAATAAAATGAGGATAAAAGTCATGACTGGGACCCTAAACTGTTTACTTTAACAAACCCTTTGCTTTTCAGAAGAAAACACCACTTGTCTTCTCCATGTTGATACACATGAACTGTTCAACACCTTGATGGAAAATGCCAAAAATGGCTTATAAACTCTCACTCTATCCAAACTGAAACCATCTTCTCAAGGTGCTCTCAAGCCAAACATATGAGCATGAGAAGTTTGTCTCAAAGCATACTCAGAAGTAACTAGAAGTAGCCCCTCTGCTCTGCTACCTTTAAGCAGGCGTTCATTACATTTGTCACTAATTAGGGGACCTGACAGCCTTGCCTTTTAGTGTTTTTCAGTATGTTTGGGCACTTCTTTTCCTTCAGGCAGGCATAATGTCAGAACAGTCCTCAATCCATCACACAATATAGAGAGAAGTTTATAAAGGAGCAGCTGTCGTTCCAAACAACTTCTGTCTATTTCATGCTGAAAAATATGTCAATATTCAAGACTGTGCCAACACTATAGAAGACTGCACAAGTTTCTGCTTTCAAGTAAGTGCAAGTGTAACTTCATATAACTGTTCAAGTATTGTAAATGCTACAAAGAGATTTTTTAAAGAATGTGCCGTCCCTGCATACGCAACTATGTTCAAGGCGCGAATGGGACGACTGACCCTTTACCCTCAAAAAAAGCCAATGACAAAAAAAAATCATAGACCTGGTACGAACAGAAGCAAAAGTTACAGTACCATCTCAGTGTACTGTCCTTCAGAGATCAAAAGTGAAAAAGATTACTGAATATTCAGTGATGAAAAGTTTTAGTCTGAGAAGCCTTAAGCAGAGTTCTATTAGGTGCAAGATGTATTAGCCCAAGCCCAAATACAACAGAGATCCTTATATGTCAAGAACAGGTGACAGTAATGAAGATAGTAAAATTCAGATCTGTTTTCACTCCTATCAACTATTACACTATTTGCAGAAATCAAGGCTAGGAAAATGAATGGGATGGGTACTGTTTTGTAAGTACAGAACAATTACACTGAAGGAAAAGAGCGGGAAAGTAAAAAAGTGCAAAAAGCTTCAAGTAAATTAAGGAAAAACAGTAAAAGTATCTTCATTTCAACAGTGATATACACATATATATATATATATATATATATATATATAAGATGTGAAAACCATTTTTCAAATTGCTGAGAACACATTAACCTGATAGTGTGAAATGAGATATACAAGACCTCCACTATTACAACCGCCAAAGGTGACAGACTATATCTGAAAAACAGCCATCCCCTGACTTACCTGCCAAAATTGATCTTATCAAAGTTGGGCAAGAAGCAGGCCTTAAATCCAGCATATTACTGAAAAAGGAAGCCTGTTTTTGGAGAAATCAAACCTAATTCTTTATCTATGTATCACGGTAAGTCCAGTATAGGTGTGGTTTGTTTCTCTGCTTCTGGGGTTTTTTAACCCAAAAACTCTTCAATAAACAGATTTTGCATTATTTGACAGCTAACATTGTAAAGAAAATGAAAGCATGGGTGGTGGATTTTTATTGTTGTTTTGGTGGGGTATTTTTAAAGATCCTTTCATAAAGAGGTAGTATTTTCACGTAACATGGTGACTACCTGGACAGACACCCTCTTTCTCCCTAGCAAACAAGAGTATTACTTAATGAAAACATATGTGCTGACAGAAGATGACTTTAATTAAAGTGTTCTACCCAAAAGAAAACAGGGATACAGACTAGAGAAGTATCAACACAGAATCAGATCTACTTCTGTTCACTTATTTATGTCTACATGTGGAAAGAAAGTTTCCATACCTGGGGCCAGGGCTGTGACTGACTGATTATGTCACAGTGTAAATACAGATTGTGGCAGCTACCAGATGCATATCCAACAAAAGAACCCATCAGAATGTCTGTCCTATTATGCTGTCTTCAAAGTATTGCAAGAGATGACAGTTAATGCACATTTGTTTGATTTTTATGATGATATATACTACCATGCAGATAAGTTCTGATAGTGCTCAAAACAAATTTGGTAGAAGTCAAAACACTGAAGAGCAAAAGAAGAGATATGTATTCAGAATGAAGCTCCCAAATGATCAGACATGAGCAGCAGGAATAAAGGTCTTCAACACTATTTTCAGTCTCAGAATGTTAAAAAGCTGAGGAAAAAAAGTCTACAAAATCAAATTTAAGTAAATCTGCCCAACCTCGAACGCACACTTCTACTCTGTGTGTGGAGTTCTCTCAT
This sequence comes from Corvus brachyrhynchos, assembly GCF_000691975.1. NCBI lineage: Eukaryota > Metazoa > Chordata > Aves > Passeriformes > Corvidae > Corvus > Corvus brachyrhynchos. The sequence continues at coordinate 19,144,546 of NW_008239553.1, forward strand.
TCAATTAGCTCAGTAATTTAGAGGCCAATTTTTAATCAGAAACCATCATGATTATGACCAGCAAACCACCTTGTGACACTATATGTTTTCAGGGTTTCCCAAAGGAGAATTTCAACTTAAAACTCAAAATGCTAAACAATGACTTATGTCACTTCTCAGCACCATGACATACAGTTGAATCCTAAATACTGTCTTCTGTGAACAAAATATTTCAAAATTACTTTAGATTAAGAAAACTTTCTGTTATTTTGCAGCCACTATGGTCCAAAATATCTAAAATGTGAAGAATTTAGTAAGAAAATTTCAAATAAAAGAAATCCATTTCAGTACTAAAAATCAATTTCTAATCCTACCAAATACTTCATGCAAATTTGGTGTCAACTGCTGATTTACATGTTAAATGCTGATATGCATTAGCATGCAGATGACTACACTGTAGGCTCTCACTAAAGCAAAAACTAGGTGAAAATCTTTGCTTTGTCAAAGCTTTTACATGTGTGTACATGTCATGCAAAAATGCTGAAAAAACAACCAACATGCACTAACTGACCTGTAATTGTTAGGTGTTACAAATTAAATTCAAATCTTAATAATTACAGAATTCTTCATGAAGTGTTATATTTTAAATATCATGTAATTTAGTGTATACCAAATTTTTCAAATTGAGGAAAATATTTTTTTACTAGGCATCTCCAGAAAACTATTATAAAATATTTAAAATAAAAGCATGGCAATCATGGGAGCTGCTCTAAAGTGACATGGGATACCATCCAAAGGGACCTGGACAAGGAGTGGGTCCATAGCAATCTCATGAGTTGTAACACAACCAAGTGCTGGTGCTGCAGCTGGGTCAGGACAACCCCAGGTATCAGCACAGGCTGGGGATGAGCAGATGGAGAGCAGCCCTGCCCAGAAGGACTTGGGGGTGCTGCTGGGTGAGAGGCTGGACATGCCCCAGCCATGGGCACTGGCAGCCCAGAGAGCCAAGTGTGTCCTGGGCTGCATCCAGAGCAGCGTGGGCAGCAGGGAGAGGGAGGGGATTCTGCCCCTCTGCATCCAGCTCTGGGGTCCCAGCACAGGAAGGATATGGAACTGTTGCAGTGAGTCCAGAAGTATGGATAAGATTTAAACTAAAAGAGAGTAGGTTTAGGCTGGCTATTAGGAAGAAATTCTTTACTGTAATAGTAGTGAGGCACTGGAACAGGAGTCCAGAGAAGCTGTGGGTGGTCCATCTCTGGAAGTGTTCAAGGACAGGTTGGATGGGGCTCTGAGCAACCTGGTCTGGTGGAAGGTGTCCCCACCCCTGGCAGGGGGGTTGGAACTAGATGGTCTTTAATGTCCCTTCCAACCCAAACCATTCTATGGTGACATAGATTTAATACCACTTTATGCACTAACAACTTTGTGCAGTTGATAACATAATTTCCAAAAGCATTCTTACCAGGTAGTTCAACACTGAAGTTTGGTTTAAATTACACAGTTAAAATAGGTCAACTGGTCAGAAAACTCAGAGAGTAAAGGAATATCAAATAAAATGTTGGTAAATGCACAGAAAAGCGAAGGGCACCATGAGATAAAGATTATCTCCTAAACAAAGCTACCAAAAAGTTCATATTTACATTACAGGCATTTTCTAATTCTCTATGCCTGGGCCTGTAAAAATAATTACAAGCCCATAAATAGCAATTACAGATTGATTCAAACTCACATTAAAAAAAACCTCCAAAAACCACAAAAAAAACCTCACCACCCCTGAAAAAAGCTGCAACAACCACCACTCCCAGAACAGTATCACAATACTATACTTAAGAAAGCAGATAAAGTTTAAACCTTTCAGAAAACTTCTCAGAGTAGGAATATCCCCAAAATGCAAGTTGTTCATTATTTTTACACTAACATTCCTAAGCATTTAGTTTGCTTAACCTCTTTAGTCTTGAATTTTAGTCTTTTCAACATTTCTCATTTATGAAATGGCTGTCAAAGGTTTTGACATATTCACATTCAACAGGTAGAAAGTTAAAGTTGGTTGCCCCCATTACAGAAAATGATGTTTAATGAAAAAAAAACAAACCAACAAACAGAACTTGTGAAAAAAAAATGTCGTCTATATAGATAGGCAAAAAAGTGTTGCATTACAAGATTCAGAATCTGCACTTACTCTTTACCCCTTTCTTCCCCTTTCGTTCCTTCTTGTACTGTTCCTTCAGTTTACTTATTAGTCCCTGGTCTACATCCCAAACCTCAGCAGTTGGGGACAGGTCATCTTTGTCTACATGCAGCATATTATTAAAAGAAAAAAAATCAGCAATTGGCAATGCAAGCTGTTGGTGATTCACTATCATAGCTGTATAAGAGTATTAATAAAAGTTATTAATAAATCTTTATTTTAAAGGTGCAGTCTCAGTTTTAAGTTTATAAAAGACAAAGTCTCATTTCATACAGTTTTCCAAGGCACTGTATATTATCAGTTACATATTTGAAAATTGTACGTTAATTTGTTACTAAGGAGCAAACAAATTAAGCTTCATAAGTAACTGTTTATGTTAGATACTTCAAAATACACAAAAGATCATTGGTGTTCAGAAACAATTACTGCATCTTTAGAAAGACAGCATTAAGAAATTATTCAGCCAGTGTTGAATAAGCAAATAAAAGAATTCATGCTATATCTCTCATGAAAATGCAAGCTAAGTCAGTGCCAGTTTATTCATGAAGACCACCATGCATCCTTTCGCATTCATTCTACATGCACAAGAAAGAAACCTTGGTCCTACATATAATCAGAGACAAGTCTAAAAATACAGTGTTTCACATAGAGATGAAGAAAAGTAATTTGCACGGGTGAACATCCCACTGCATTCCAGAAATTAAATCATAACTAGCAGAAATACAACATTCCACAGTAGTTTCAGAAGACCTATCTTTTTCTGTTTGACAAATATTGCAGAGTTAATTATTCTTTATGAAAAGTTAAGTCTCCACTTCTCTAAACTATCCATCTCAATCATTTCTGGAAATTTAGATTAGTAAAAAGAGAAACCTCTTTTCTAAGACAAGGCAAACAACATTTGCAGAAGCACTTTTGCTAGTAGACAACCAGGCAGCAACCAAACTTGGTTTGTGTGCCAGTTCAGCTTTATGCTCACAAATTCTTTAGGCACAGAAATCACAAGACTTAGTTCCTCAGTTCCCAACTTCCAATCATACTTACAATATGATTGTACCCATTTTTGAACTTATAATATATATTATAACCATAGAAGTGCATAAGAGGAGTCATACACAGCAGAAACAAAGCAACATGCATTTAGGATAAAAACAATAGGAGTTACTCCAAGTACATGTTTCATGACGAAACATGACAACGAATGAGCAGACAGATATCCTAGGATACTGATGCATCTACCATCATTCAATGACAAACAATCTTCATCTAAGAGGTAGAATACAGAAATGGCAAGGGCAGTGAAACACAAAACAGGCAGCACAATGGCAGAGTACCCTGAGCTGTGCACAAAGAACTCTGGCGACAAGAAGGGAACAATGACATCCTACACCAAACTACAGCTACATCTACCAAACTGCAAACACAAAGACCTCAATCTTCATGAGCACTGGGCCTAAACTGACAGAGAGTAATAGTGATTACCCAGGAAACATAAGAGGCACAGAAAGAGAAGTCAGAGGATATGCCCAATCAAAAGAAATATAAATAAAACCCCCTAAAACTCAATTAGAAGAAAATTCAGTTAAAAACTAATTAAAACTAATAAAAAAAAATTCCAAAGCACCATTAATAAAATGAAAATAATTAGCTAGGTTGCAGTATTACAAAGAAGGATTAGGGAATTAAACCGAACCAGAAAATGACCACATGTAACATCAATGTAATGCTGTTCTAAGAAAAGTCATTTTGGTACATTTTAGAAGGTGCAGTGCATTAAACCAGGACAGCGCAGGTGACGACAAAATTTAAGTAACATGTTCAGTCTGTGTTCTACATTGGAAGTTTAGAAAATGTCTGTAGAGTGCAAAACAAATAGGGCATTAAATATCAAGACAAAGAATTTGAAGGAACTGGGCTCATTCAGTCAACAGAAAACAGGAAAAGTGCAAGCCTGCAAACATAAATATTCAAAACCAATACTGTTGGCTGCAGAAATGTAGGTTAGAAATAGAAAACTAGATAAAATACTAACTTGCATTATCTGGGTAGGCTGTGAAATGAATTTCAAATAAGATTTTTAGGAAAACCCAATAGTGTTTCTCTCCAGCATGCCTAAATAAATTAGGCTGTTTCAGAACAGAGCCATGTAACTACAAGATCTCTGCAATTCCCCCCAACAGTGATCTTTCCTGCACTAAACTACACCAGGACAGCACAGAGGACCCAGGAAGTCCACTGACCAGTATAACTGGTTGAGAAAGGCTGGCTTTAAATTTTTCTATTTTTTAAAAGCATTTTGAAGATGACATAGAGACTGAATTTCAGTCACACTCTGCCACCCAGAATTCTGGGCACAGGCAGTCATTCTCTAAATCATGGTCCATCTGTAAACAGAACTTTTGTGTTTCATGGAAAAGAGAAACCCAATGATGAACACACAGTTAGTCACTGAAACCATAAGCAGAAAAAGAGACTATGTAATATGTTAAATCTGTGATATGTAGCACAATATATAACAATATGTATATATTCCTGTTTGCTTAAACAAACTGAAGTTACATACGCATTTTTTCTTGATACTAAATGACCACAAGAAATTTATTATTTTTTTAATCTAAACCTGTATATTCTTTTTTTAGCATGTCACATACTTTAACTCTTCATTTAATGCTGCTTGAACTTCCTCATCTTTCACTATTTTGAAGATAAGCTGTTCCTAAGTAAAAAATGTTGCATGACAGGACACTTTAAATCACAATGTTTGGAATTAATTTAACATTCAAGGTTAACTGAGGCACTTATAAAAAAAGAATGTGTTCATACAAAGCCATAATATAGAAGAAAAGCAATCCAAACTTCACAACACTCAGTGGCTGGTTTGAAGGAGTCTCCAACAGCAAAAATGTAACTATCAAATTTGGTGCTGAAATATTTTAGGATATTGGAAGCTGGACCTACAGATAATACTTCGCAGTTAAATATTGTAAATATTAATAAAGCAAGACTAGGCAATATGTTTAGAGCCTAAACATCAGATGTTTGCTTTCCAGATACTAAATAAAAGCATTATAACTAATTAGAGATGTAAATATTTACATATTTTTCAGAATGCTTAAATGTTTGCAAGAGTAAGAAGTGATAGAAGGAGGCTAATGACAGGAAAACTAAAACAGGAAGAAAGAAAAAACTATGAAAACAGAACAGAGCAACTACCACATTATGAAGAAAAATTTGAATTTTAACTGAAATATTTAAGTTCATGGTGATGCCATTGTTTAGGAAGTAATGGTATGTATTAATTTAAGTTTCTCCTCAAAATAAATAACTAAGTGGATGGACCTGGATATTTGAAGAAACAACAGTTTCATGGAGTTCAAAATAACATGACAGGCTGAAATAAATTGGTTGAGGTAGTGTATTATTTTATTTTAGAAAGCATTTAAGTGGGACAGTATTTAAAATGTTACTTGTGATAGTTAACAAAGAAACCTTGTCATATTTACACCGATCTTTAAAAAAGTAACACAACCCCAAGATCTGATGGACTGTATCCTTAAATGCCCATTTAAGGAAAGAACATCTGTACTAAAATCAGTGACATACTGTGAAAAAAATACTGCTAGTACAGTTGTGAGCATCTTTGACTGATTTAAGTTACAAAACATACAAAATATACAAAAAACTTATGAAAGTTGTCTTCATATGGCAAAACTCAGAACATACTTTGAAAGATGAAACTAGGATTATGTTTTATTTCGTCCTTCCCACTTCCTCATCTGAGACATGAGTTTCTGGTAGCAATGGGATTGCTGCAGTTAAACCAGCTGTCACAAGTGCGTACAAACTCCTAAAATGCTCTGCCTCACTTTGCTATGGGTTCATTTAAACTGTAATAAAAAACATTCAAACTGCTCTATGAAAAGTGTGGTGGGTCAATTTGATTTTTAAAATAGACCTTAAAATTGGGTAACTACTTGAGAAAGTGCCAGAGATAGAACACCCAGGAAAGTAATCTTTGGAAACAATGACTTGGAATTTCAGTGGAAGAGCCAGTTCAACGCAGTAGGTTTCAGTAGTCCGCCATGGGTAAATCTTTGACTGCATGAATTACAGTATCAAACTATCTTGCCTTTTATATACAATAGTAAGACTGATACTAGAACCAGAACTTTCTACATCACTATGTATTTGAAGGGATGTTGCAAATGAAGTCAAAAACTCCGCTTCAGGTTCTATGAGACATCTTACACCAAGAGATCTGCCTGTGTGCCTAAATGAAAAGATGATCAAGAAACTGATCAAATAACAACTTCAAAGGGGAACAACACCAAGCAACTAAAATGGTACTAAAAATAGACAGTTGTTACAAAAAATAAAAGTAACAGCTTGTTCAGCTTCAACTTCCAACAAGAAATAAGACTGAGTTTTAAAAATAAAGGTGACTAATCCTTTGATATTAGTTTTTAGGAAATAATGCTTTCTAATCCTTGGTACCTTCAAAATCAAGACTGGATTATTTTCCTGGAAGATGTACCATTACTTTAATTTCTGTAAATCTTTATATGCTCTTTGCTCACTAAGATGTATGACTTCATTGTCACAATGACATAAAATGCTCAAAAAACATGATCTAATGGCAGTTTGGGGCTTACAATTTAAGACTTACAGTATGTAACTACAAAATTGCCCTTATCACAGTTCAGAAATTAAGACAGTCAATTTCCCATTCTAAGGCAGATATTGATTACTTGAGTCACTATTCTTTTTCCTCTAAAAATTTTCTCCTTCTTTCAATCTCCTCTTTCGAAACATGCAGGTTGCAGAAGTTTCTGACTTAACATATTTTGTTTCACATCAAATTACTAATAAGAAGTTGGGCTATTAGAAAATATCTCAGGGGTTTTTTTTATTTTACTAATGCAAACCATATTAGCAACAACATCTAAAAATCTCCGTCAGAAAAATAAAAGTACTAATTGTCCAGTTTTCAAGTACACTGAAGAAATTAATTTAACTTAGGTACAAAAAGTTTGAAGGTCTTAATAAGAAACAAATAGGAAAAAAGAATCTGTATTTGAAAGCAAATTTAATCCAGGTACAGAAACATTCAGAATCCTAGCCTTTCTTATCTAAGAAAGAAAATATTCTCCTCTTAGTTTTGAAATCAAAAACAAAACCTGAAACAAATATAACTACAATTGTACTTGAAAGCTTCACCATACAATAGATCATTTTCTAAGCATCAATGTTTGATCATCACATTCATCCACACATCCACACCATTTTAGTAGGCAATTACAAAACCCTTAGGTACTATCATGAGCAAGTATTCCCTTATTTCTAAATGCTTTTTTTAGTGTCTTACCCCACTCTGTTCCATCTCCTGAACTTCGAGCTTCTCCAGCTCCCTCACCATCTTCAGCTGTTACTAAAAAGTCAAATTCTTTCAAAGCTTCTTCAGTATCAGGGTCATCTGTAAGGTCAGCAGCTAAACCTTCATTACCAATCTGCAAGAAGATAAATATTTTCCTGCATTTGAATCATAAACAGATTTTACAGTTATTCAGGTTAGAAAATATATATGCTATTCTCACTGAGTAATTTGTTGCAAGGGAAAAACATTTTTCAATTTAAAATGCAGAAAAAGAAACTTAGAGCTTATCAAAACAAAAAAGAGAGCAGTGCAGGCTAGTGAACACTAGGAAATAAGAAGAACATTGACACTAGCTTTAGCAACAAAAATCCCATACACTCTAGTCTTCACTATTTTAACATACAACAATTAGAAAACTTTGTTGATTTTCTTGCACTATCAACAGCTCTGGAGAGAAGGCTTACAAATTATGCTTTCTACTGGTCCAGAAGCCTTTCTTTCTTTTTGCTTTCCAGTTCTACTTCAGTATCAAGCATAAATTTGGAATATAGAGCATTTTAGGAAAACTGTCTTTTTACTATTTCTAACCACACCTTCACTTTAAACAAAACAAAAAAACCCACTAGCAAGGCATCAGTGAAAAGTTTTATTTCATTCTTCAGGTGAAGAAAATTTCCACATGAGGTTATTTGCACAATGTTCTTACTTTTGCAGAAAGAGACAATTTTTATAAAGATAAGTATAAATGATGCTTTTGCTTCCTATAAAAAAACCCCCAAGCTTTGTCAAAAGACAAAAAATGAGTGTAAGATCTTCATGTATGCTTACAGATTTATTTGATAATCGTTTTATCAGACTACCTGATGCCTTAGAAAAAAAGGGATTCAACTCAATGCTTGACTAATCTGTTTACCAGAAGTCCAAGGTATGGTGGAAACCCCTTCCTGACAAATTAGTTTGGGAGATTTAACACTTGCATCAAGCCAAGCTAATGCCGTCAGCTAGTCAAGAAAATCCAATGCAACCAGAGGGTCATCATGCAACAGAATATTGTTCTGAGCAGAAAGTAACAAAACTGTTAGTACAATATTCATAAATCAGTATCTCTAAATAAAGAAACCCCAAATATGAGGATTCAGTACAGGAGAAAGAGCTAAAATGGGACAGGTAAACACTGTCTATCCTACCTAGAAAGCTGCCCACAGAATGGAAAACTAAAAGACACAAACAGAACACAACTTAATAGAACCTTAAACAAAAGGTTATTTGAGACAAGTCTCTGCTACGTTCTTTATATATTTAGTAATAAACTGCCCAAAAGGAAGAATTGAACATGTATTTGATACGGAAGCAATTTTTTTTTCACATTACATAACTTCATTTCCCCTAAGGAATTGCTCCTACCTTGTTCAAAATTCAGGAAGGATGCACGTTGTACTGTGCTAAATTTGCCTAGGACTCAAATTATGCAGAGAAGATGAGATGGCCAATTTATCAATAAATTCGTATTTGTAAACAGCTTGGTTGGTTGTTTTGAAGTTTGCAATGTAATGTATTAAGTATACCACCAAATTTATGAGTAATGCATCTGCTTATTATCCATTCAGATAACAAAAGTGCAACAAACACTTTAACATTACAAATTTATATCGTCTCCAGAGAAAAAATTCCCTTTTTAAAGGGAATTTCAGATCTATTAAAGAAAAAAATTTTAAAGATCCTCTACCTTGTGTTTCTTATTTATCCGATGCTTTTCTTTTCCTTCTGCAATATCTTCTATCATGTCATTCTCCTCTTCTTCATCACTATCATCCGCATTTTCTAAGAAATTGAATGTTTCAAGAACATCACCAGAATTCCTACATAGATAAAAACATTAAGAGAGAATCCATTTTACTTGCTGAAGAGATTTAGAAGATTAACCAGATTAAACAAAAATTGCTAGCTGACAGCTTAAGAGCTTTAAAACTAGCAAAACAAGAAAACACTGAATGAAGAAGTTTCTACATGTAAGTCCTTATTAGAAAAGCACCACCCAACAGACTCTTTCCTAAAAATAACAACTCCAAAGTGATTATATTACATAATTCAACACCAACACACCATTTTCCTGTATATAATGTTAGTATAACATACATATATGTATGTAATAGGTGCATATGTTCTTATGCATAATCAATTTCTGTTAAGTTCATAATCATTTGATGTCAGCTACATTCACAGGTGTTCAGACACTCCCAGCTGGAAGTTCAATTTGAACTGACCAGTACATATCAATGACTAAGCAAAAGAAACCTTAGGCATTTCTTATCTCTTCACTTACCTTTTGATTTCCTGTCCCTTTTGTTTTGATGAAGGAGATTCACCCCCATTCAGGATCTGTTCTAAGTTCTTTGTCTCTACTGAACCATTTGGTTCTGAATTGGAGAGCCCAAGCAAAGACCTTACCCGCTGGGAGCGTACATCCAATATTGTATCTGTATAACCTACTTCCTGAAGATACCTGGATGTGTTAAGAGAAGAAAGAAAGGAAAGGATACTTGATGAAAAAGGAAACTTAGTATTCACTGTTAAAAATTAATGCCATTGTTGTATCACTTATGGAAAAATAAGCTTTGCTATCCATCTCACATGGAAAACCTTATTCTACACTGCTTAAAGCTCAGGACTACAAAGTCCTGAAAAACAAATCACTATTTGCCCACCTCAGTGACTCTGTTTCATAGAGCTCCTCAAACTGCAGGGAAAAGTATGAATACACCAATATCCAACAATGCCACTTACTGTCTCAGTAACTGTCTGCCTTGCTTCCAGGTCAATTGGCTATTCTGAGGTACTGCAGGAACCTCTGTATCTTTGGTATCTTCTGAAAGACATGGTGTCATAGTTAACATCTAACTTATACTGCTTTTAGACACAAACAGAAACTCCCATCAAGTCAGAAATATGCATCATGATCACTAGTTTCAACCGGGTATAAATGTACCCAAAATGTGGTACTTGTAAAACAGAAGGTGGGGGAAAAAAGGGAAGGGGTGGCATATGTACCTGTTGACCACAATTTTAAGGCACACCATACAAATACAGGCCCAAAGACTTCCCAAATACCAACATTTCAAAAGAAGCCAAATGCAATTCTTCTTATTAAAGAGCACAGCATTGTTAGGAGAAATGCTTTCTTTTATCTGCAATACTTTGAAGAGCAAAACTGGTATTATCAACTTGATATTTACGACAGCAAAATCAGATGCACTCCAGAAAAACAGTAAGGATAGCCTATTTTTTACTTCCTTGGAGTTTTTCCCTTGATTTAAGACAAAAACATTCAGAGCTCCTTCAGAAAAAAAAACCAAGTCAATTAATTTTGATTTTCAGATTTAAAAATATTTACCCCATGCCAAAACTTTCCTACATATATTCCCTACAACACACCTAAGAGAGGGGTGGGGAGAAGATGGAAAGCTGCAATGAATTAAACAGACAAAAATCTATTGCAAAAGTTACCTGATTCAAAAGTTGGCATTTTCAAGTCACCTTGGTTCAGTTCTGTGCCATATTTTAATTTATGATATTTTGCCCTGAAAAAGTATGCAGATGTTTATCAAATTAGCATACCAGACTTCAATAAACTCAAAATAGTCCACTATTCCCATTTAAAGCAACCATGCCAACGTAGTACAATTAATCCATCAAAAACTGTTGTGATAATTATTGCATCAAACAATTATTTCTAGTCTTTCAAGAACAGTTTTGAGACAGTATTTTGACAATTATCCACAATTAACAAGTAACTTACAGACAAGAGTTTAGTATGTTCTCCAAGAATGTGCGTTTTTTCGTGTGTATCAGCTAATAAGAGAACCTTTCAAAAACTAGCAGGTTCAAGAACTTAGCAGAAATAATTTTTCCAGTTGTACCACTGCCATAGGTAGCCAATCACACTACAACAAATGAACCTCTTATTTGGAGTTCCTGCCTATCTGCCACTTTCGATTTCCACTTTGATTTGTCTCCTGCTCTGTTTTTGCTTATGACACATATCCCTCTGAAGAACCACGTGAGAGTGGTAGTTTCTTTCATCACCTGTATTCTCTTACAGATTTTCTCCTCCTATTGACTGGAGGCTTAGCTTCCAATTTCTACTTAGTCCACCTATGCAAATGTGCCTCAGTCCTTCCCATCTTTTGACCTCTGATACCCTAACTCTAATCTCTCCTTCTCCCTCTGATATCCTAAGGCCTGAACAGCAGGCCTAAGCCTGAGCTGACTTACAGGATGAACCTTGAGCATGATGCAATTAATACCATCAAGGTTCTTTATTTAAAAATAGATGATCAAAATATTTATATCAGTTGTTCTTAATGCCAAACTTGCTGTTGTAGAGATGTTTGTATAATCTTGTGTAATGTATATTAAGAGATTCTCCCAACTAATATCCCTAAAGGCTTGTTAGTAAGAGAAATCCTCCCAACCCTTATCTGTAGAGACTTGTTAGTGGAATATTTTAGGCAAAAACCCTCCCAGCCATGGCCTGGGCTCTGGCCGGACAGGAAGTGCGCCATGAGAACCAGATGTTTTCTGCACAAAAGGTTAACAAGTCATTTGGACCTGTTGATTTGGCCCTTTAAAAGCTGGACCCCTTTCTGAGTGAAGCTGAGACCTCACCTACGAGTGGATGCACCGGGTAGGATTTTCCCAGTTACCAGGGAGGGTTCTCCAGGTCCTCGCTGTGAAACAGAGCTCCCCAGCACTTGCAGACTCTGGATGATGGTGAAGTATTTAAGCAATTTGTGATGTATCTTTCTCAATCACTATTCTTTCTCTCGTTTAGTAATGATTATATGTATTACCTTGCTTATTTTTGTTTGTTGCTAAAGTCAAATGAGTAATAATATCAAATGTATGCTCTTCCTTCTGTGTTGCCTCAGTATCAATAGTAAAACAAGATCATTCTTTCCTTTGGTGTCTGTGTCCATTCTATCATCCTCATTGATTGTCAAAACATCATCACTTCCTAAAATATCTGTCTTGTTGTTACTATTTCCATGGAAGTATGCATGAGCCCTCAAAATCTTATTCTTTATCCAAGCTGGCTATCAAAATACCTTCAGCTTCCTTTACAACCAGGAACCTCATCTGAACTACCTGTTACTAGGTCCTGGAGTTCTAAAATTTTATCATTGATCTGTCAGAGTTTGACTTTTGCCCCATAGATCCTTTGCAAAAAATACTCGAAATCTCAAGGTAAAGAACTCTAGGTGTTCTGCAGTAGAGCCAAGGTGAAAAAATCTGTAAAAACATTACCAGCCATATTTTAAAGAAGCCTCTAAGAAATACAGTTGTCTATTTTTGTAAATGAAACATTTGACCAAAGGCTTAAGAATAACTGAACACCACCTAGCTCCCATCAATGGTAAAGACTGTTCCTGAATATGAAACTTCTCAAGTAAAGACACATAATGGAACATGTGCTGGGCAAAATCAAGGATTTTAAAAAAAAAACCTTCTCAAATGCCTGAGCCACTATTGCAAGTGTTTTCAAATTGAAAGTACAGGTACATCTCAAATAGTGCCTTATATATTTGATGGCAAGGATTTTCTTCTAGATTACACACATTTCTGCTAAAATTGCAATTAGGAAGTCTCATTAACAAACTGTCAGTAGATGGCACTATTGACCCTTTTTAGTAAGATGAAATCCCTCATTTCATGGCAATCACATTGCAACTGAAAAATTATAAAGCTCCTGTCGACTTTTGTGTGACCTGAATCTGACTGCCAACTAAACAGAATCGTATTTTTTAACTATTTATGAATTATGTTCTTAGCTCATCCATGCACTAGTAAGACTGTCTACCTCAGGTGCTCTCTTTAAACTGAGAGACGAGGCTCCGTGCCACATTGTAATAGGGCAATGCTCCACCAAGCTTTCCAGATATGAAAAGTACAGTGAGAGACTGGAGAAAATTATTATTGGCTCAAGACAACTGAAGTGTGTCTGGTTAACTTGAAGTCGGACGTGTTTGAGTTTGCTAAGTCAATGCCTTGTGAAATGCTTTGATTGCACGTTTGGTTTAAAATTTGTCCTTACTTTCTAAATTTTGCCAGTAAAAGTTTGTTGTTTAATCTCCTGAGAACATCATCACGTTTTCCCATGGACCGGCCTCAGGGTATAAATAAACTTAAACCCCTTTAAGAAACTTGTCAAGCTAGTGTGGGGCTGGAAGTACATACTACAATTTATATGCCCTATAAAGTACTGTCCATTTGGGGGGGTAAAAAACCCCAACCAAACCTAAACAACCAAAATGAAAATAATTCAAGTTAAACAAAGTTGACAAAATATTTTTTGCTCAATTTGTAAGTGAAGCCAATAGAGCACTATAATTGAAAAGCCAACCTAAATTTGTTCAATTTAGAGCTGTGACATACTATTTAGGAGCAGTTGTTCCATTTTGGAGTTACAATTTCAAAACATTTAATTAAAATTCTGCTTTAATTGTTCATTAGAGCAGATAATGATGTATCTGATCTAGAATTATACCAATGACTAGCCACTACAAATAAGCCAAAATATTGCTGCATGCAATGAGACCAGTTGTCTTTCACATCACAACTTCAATTTCACAGCAAAAATTAATCTTACTAAATTCCAATCAACTACATATTCGCACATCTATTTCTTTCCCTGTTGGGGTAATTACTATATATCTTAAAAAACACTAACAAGCTACAGTGTTGTTGACAAGTCAGTGACAATACTCCTCCACACCTCAGAGTAATTGAATTCTACAAGGGGCAACTTTTCAATCGTTGGAGTATTGACTTATCTAAGGCTAGGTTTCTGAGAGTGAAAAAGAGTAGAAACAACAACACCCTAACTTGATTTAGCTTCTTCCTGCTTTTTAACCAATGAATGCCACCGCTCAGTTGCAATGGTGTAAGTTAGCTCCAGTCCAAAGCCCATGAAGCTAAAATATAGCCACAGCTTCATGATTTCAGCAAGTCTCATTAATTTAAGCCCAACGCTATAATAATGAAGCTTGGAGAGTAGAGTGGCTCAGAGTACACAACCGACAGCATCTGGCTGGGTCTGCAAAGCACCATAAAACAATACACACTAGATACAAAGAAAGCCTGTGCATATAACTGCATAGGACCTAATCTTATTACTGAAAAAAGTATCCAGAACTATCAAAGCATTTAAGGACACTAAAATAATAACATTTTACTTGTCTAAAAAGTTATTACACATACTTAGAGATAAATACTAGAAATATTAAACTACTTTGTAACAACTACTGCATTTTATTTAATCTTACATGCTGATGTTCTGCTTCATAACCTTTTTCTGAGAAATCACAACAGTTGTTGTCTGAGTGAGTTTGTTCCTGACTCCTTCTAATTGGTATTGCACTGCATGAAACTTTTTGATGGCACAAGGGAGTTAGCAACAAGAAAAGGAGAAAGAGGGTGGGGGGAATCAGATGCAGCACTGAAATTTGCAGTCAACAATCTTCAGGTCTGATATTCTCAGAACTTATTTTGCTTTGGAGCTGGTGTATTTTCTTTAGTTGTGATTCTTCACTCAGGGGAACAATAACAAAAAAATAACAACACGCATTATCCTGAACACTGAGTGCAACAAGCAAGAAACCAACATAGTATCATTCTTGGATGATTTACTGGCAAGTCAGTACCTGCTTGCTTTCAATTACTCAATCCATCATACTTTCACAGTTAGATCCCCTCAAACTACTGGGCATTCATAGCTTCCTTGTTGCCTCCCACACACTCACCAGTCAACTCAAGTTTCAGTTCCCACTTCTAGCAATCTTCATGAGAATTGTGACTGGAACTTAAGCCAGGATCTTCGTCTTGAAAACTATGCAGTGTTGGACCGTACCCACTAGCCATAAGAACTAATGCAAACGGTATGTTCCTCCTGTTATTCTTCTAGTGTACGTGTCTACAAGTTTCTTGCCCATCAGATGAATTTTAGAATTTCATAGGGAGACTATAAAGGCAGCTTCATTTTGTGAAAGGAATGAGGTTTCACCAAAGCCATTCAACTTCAAACATCCTGTTATAGGATGGCTTCACACTCCAGCTGAAATTAAGTGCCTCTGATTTATCTCAATAAGCAGGGAATTCTCATTGCCTTATGGTGTACATTTGCAAAAAGTCCCCGTGCAGCACACAGTTCATTACTGCCAAAATAAGCAAAATCTTTTCCTCCAGAAAGTTACTTACATGCAAGACACCTGCATCTGCCATAATAGCGTATTATTTCTTTGATATGCTCAATGTTCTTTACACCCCAAGACCCTGCATACATTTCATCTGCCTTGAACCCACAGTGACTTCTACATTACCTCTAGGATATGACAATGAAACTTAGTCTTACACTGGCTGGAAAACTTGAGTTACTTTCCATTAAAAGGACAGGGCTGAATGAAGCAATAGATCCTTTCTGCCTATTATTTCACCAGAAAACATATGATGTGCTGATACGGTTTTCTGTATGAATATACACTGTTTTCTGAAGCACCTCTGTACTGGACACTTCACACAGAAGAACAAAGCCATCTTACCAAAACATTAGGTTTTAATATGAAAACAACTGAAACGTATTTCTGTAGTCCCTTACTCATAAGACTGATTCATAGCGTAAAATATATTTAGACATACTTACACCTGGACAACTAACTTAAAAATATCCACGTGAAACCTCATTACATTTTGCTACAAAATTTTAAGTTTACTCTGGCAGGAATGGTCCCCCAAAATCAAAATAAACAAAGACTACATATTTTGTTGCCTGATTGTCAAAATGTTTCACCATAGGACTCAGCTACCTTTTAAGAGCAAGATAAAATTAAAAATAAGAACTGAGAGCACTGAAAGTATAGGGACACGACAAGGTAATTTCCCAAGTGATTTTACAAAATTAACTACCAGTTTTGGTTAAATGGAATAACCAGGCAACAAAAGAACACGGAGGTTTGAAGGGCATTAGTCTGTACAGACTGAATAGAATTTTAATTTTTTTATACAGTAAATTAATGTGACAGAAAACGTACCTAGTGAGGCTAAACATGCAAGCATCTACCACATGAAAAAAAAAACCCAAACAACTTCAAAATGCAAAAACAATTCTTAAAGGATTTTGTTCTGTCACAAAACATAGTTTTCATCATGCAACACATACAAAATAGTTGAAAGGGATCAAGAGAGCAGTATTTTTCATCCTTTCAAGTTTAATACAACTGAAGCACAGATAAAGGTACAGCAATAAGGCAAGAACCCTTTGGGTATGTTCATTCTTACTCAGTATACCATAACTCAAACTCAGAAAAGGTAAACAGTCCCATTTGTCCATTTAAGACAAAAATCCAAACATTTTGAAAATTATGCAACATTTTATTATAGAAAACACTAAGGTTTGTCAGAAAACACAAGGTGAAGAGGACCAACCTTAACGACACTTTACACAAAATAACACAATCATCTAATAAGGACAGTTCACTTAATGTGAGTGAATTCATCTTAGTCTGTTAAGTTTTCCAGGTCAGAAAAAAACGAAACAATTTGTATACCCACCTTTCTTGTTTTAATGCATATTCTAACATTTTTATTCTTCTCACTAAATCTTTCTTCAAATTTTCTTGGCCCTTTCTTTCACCTTGTAAAAACGCTATCCGAGCCTGAAAACACACACACAAAAAAAGCAAAAACATATTTTATTCCATTCTGTACCCAAAACAAAGCAACAAAGTATGTCTCAGAAGGAAAAAAAGAAAAAAGAAGAAAGAAAAAGAAAACGAAAAAAACCTGGTTTGCATTAATTATTTCAGCGAGTCATTAACAACAAAAGTATTCCTGCCCTAGACAGAGTATTATTTTCTGTTCAAGATGAACGGGTATTAAAGTCTGTATAGTAACTCTACAAGAAGGCACAAACAGCAATCATATGAAACATTTTCATATATGCACACATTTTTGTCTTTACAGCGTTGTTAGCATAAGGTCTATTATACATTTTCTTCCAAACCCAAAGCCATATTAAATTAGGTACACTGCAATCAGCAATTCAGCGTCTAATGCCACCATACTGAACAGAAATGATTACATAAATTCAGACACAGAATCCACAAATCCATTATACAGGAAGCAACTATATTATGGCTTCACATTTTACTTACTACTGAAAACAGCTGAATGTTAGAATATCAAGGGACAATTGGGTTTAGCATGCTGTTCAATATGGAGAAAAATAATGCTATTTTTTTAAAGCACCAGTCATACTACCTTAATTTAGAAAGAAGCAAGGAAGATTGCCTGCTAACCTAGTAGATGATAATAAATTCAGCAGAACATATAAGCCATCTCAACTAGCACAAAAAACTTATAGTTGAAAAATAAAGGTAGTAAGTTTGTTGATGAAAAAAGTAGTCTCTCCACTACAAAGTGAAAGGACTTGTGTTTTGACTTTTGCAAGCTGAAATTCTAGGAAAGACAAGGGAATTTGCAGATGTGAATAGAAAATTTAAACAATTAATGACATTAGTGGATTGGCCATCATTACAGGAACATCAGTATACAAACTCATTTGTCCTCTCTATGACTTTAAATTGACTGAAATAATTGAATAGCCAGTGCAGTACTAGGTTCAATATAAAATTTCTTGGAAGAGGAATTTAAAAAAATAGAATAAGGAAAGTAATGTAGAGACCACATTGCTCTACTGAGCTCAAGAGCAACACCACCATTTCAGTACTAAAGGAGGCATGGGGGGGGAGGGAGGGAGGAAGTGCTATACTCGGCACCTAATCTATCCTAGAAGATTTTTGTAAAGGGTGTGGTCGCACATTCTCATTGCTCAGTGGTTACAGCCTGAAACAGTCTAACCAGGGTGGTAACATTCTTGCATCGGTCCTTTCTTGAATCCACGTGGTATCACAGTGTAAAGACTTCACACATCAGCCCTGATTTTAGCCACTCTGGCCTTGTGCTCAATGGTGAACCAAATTAAATTATGTTCCTTTACCTTGCATAAGCTAACTACTGATTCAATTAAAATCCTACTGAGAACAAGGCAGTTACGAGTATTTCAGCTAAAAGTCTGTCATGAAAGCACAGTCAACTAACCACTGTCACTTGGTGAGAAACAGTAAGGAACCAAAGTGCATGGTAAGAAAGGAGGGGGTGGGGAGGAAACACCACCAACTCGGCACCAAAAAAACCCAAACACACCCAAACAGACTCTGTACTGATTGCACAGATATGTCAAAATAAAAGGTAGAGAACAAGATCCAGAATCAGCAAACCCAACAACACCAACCATACTCAACTGCAATTATGCTAGATTCTAAAAACCACTCCAAAACTGACTAATCAAATAGAAAGTTAACAGCCTTCTGCAGAAAATTACAACTGCATGCAATTTCCACTCCTCTGGTACCTAGGGCAGCAACCGATCAACTTCACAAGACTAACACGCTATCCCAACTTTCCACAGTACACATAAATACCACAGTACACATGAAAGAGTTACAAATGTAGGTTTTTAAAAAATGTATTACCTGCACATATGCACAACAGCATACTACAAACATTTGGAAGTTACCAGCAGCCCACAGAGTCTATTTACAAAAATAAACTCAGAACTACTTTGGTAGTTACCTAATGAACGTCAGGAAAGCTCCAATGCCCTTTGAGCTGAAGGCAGTTCTCAACTCTTACCAAAACAAGGTCTTCTGCAAGTGATGGTCTCCCCTTTACTTTTCTTCCACTGGCTAGCAACCTTTTATAACTATTTGACAAATCTTAGCTGCAACTGTTGAGCTTTATTTCAACGAGAGGAAAACAATGTAATTGTAACCAACACAGAGCGAGGCATCCACTTACTAAATGCTCACAGCCAAACTTTTCACTTACGGAAATGCTTCTGGAGTACTTGGCCAAGCAGAATCAACTCTCCATACTTAAAAGGTATTGCCTGGCTCTCATACTTTTCAACCAGACAATTTAATGAGCTGTGTAATCTTGAGAATTAATATACTACAGAAATAATGCTATAAAAAAACAAACAAACAAAAAACCCCAAGAATTTGCTTTACAAAAAGAGCTTAAAAAAACCCTTTTATATACAATAGTATTTATAACAATCTTTACAGGATCCAATAGGTTGAACAGAAGGGTTAGCACACAAGAGCACACTTTGTAGTTGAGGCTCTGGCATTTTTGTCAATATTAGCAGACTTCTTTTAGAATTGCTTTCTGTAATTGCTTTATACATGTTTATTACTTTTTTCTCATTGTAACCATCATATGGCTAAAACATAACAGAAGTTAGCTATGCAGAAGTTAAGAGCTCAATCTTTAGAAACACAGAAAATCAATTTAGACTTGAGGAATACTTAGTCATCAAGACTTTCAATACAAAACCAAGAATCAGATCACCAAAAATCTGCTCTATATATTAATCAGCTTGCTTCCTTCAGTCAAAATGATCTCATAACCTGCACATCCCGAGCTTCCTTCAGTCAAAAATATCCTCTGATGTACTGCATGACCATGAGCCCTATGAATTAACACACCTCCTTTTTTGAAAAGCAGAAAATCTCAGGGTCAATAAAAACAAAGTAAACAGATCGCCCTCAGGGGTGCTGAACTTGGGTTCCATACACAAAGACAGACGCTCAAAAAATATGCTCTACATAATACAACTTTCACAATTCTTACATCTTCATT
This sequence comes from Corvus brachyrhynchos, assembly GCF_000691975.1. Classification (NCBI taxonomy): domain Eukaryota; kingdom Metazoa; phylum Chordata; class Aves; order Passeriformes; family Corvidae; genus Corvus; species Corvus brachyrhynchos. The sequence continues at coordinate 19,164,843 of NW_008239553.1, forward strand.
TCCTTTGATCTCAGGAGAGATAGATTTGATACGATTTGTAAATATACTGATGATTTAAGACTGTCTAGCACAAAAACTGGGAAACAAAATGGCACACAATTTCGTACTCTACCTTTCAACCCCACACCCAATCCTCCCCAGTTACAACAGAATTCTTTCCACTGTCTTAAACCAATTTCTAAGTCCCCAGGCTGATACTAAGAGGACCAATCCTCCTCCTCCTATTTCTGTTCCTTCTACTGTGCTGACACACATCAAGTCTACCAAGGAAACCATTCTATTTATTTTTTACTTGGTTCTGAATTACATTAGTTTCCTGATCCTGCTCTGTCTGTATAGCCACGGGAGTAACTCAGGCTGGCACAAGGGATGTAAACAGGATACTGAAGTAACAGCCTCTTTCAATGACAACATGGTCTTAGATCAGCCTAAACTGACCATGATATCATAACCTGCACATCCAGAGCTCAAGAGTTTCAGAAACATGAGCAGAGAGACTAAGAAAGTCAAATAAACTATAAGTCCTAACTCTCCTGAATTGAAAATTCAAACAAAATGCATTTTTAAAAATGTATTAGCAAGAACATTTCTTAAGGGGGAGAAAAACACATTCTTTTACAAAACATGTAGCAGCTCTGTAAGTAAAAATATGGCCACTCATGGCTTAAAAAATCCAGCTGAATTTAGCTGTGCACAGATTCTGTTAGAAGATTTTTCAAAACGGGTAAGGACGAATTATTTCAAATTATTCAAAGCCTAAACAAGGCTTTCATTTTCAGTGCAGGTTCCTTCTCTTCTACCAGCCTGTAAATTTTCATATTTTCAGTATTTTCACAAATCCCTGAGATCCACTGTGTTTCTACAAAACTGACATTTAAATAACTCTGGGGTCTCTCTACACCTTGGCCCTCAGCTGCAAGTAAGAGTACCACCACACCAACTTGCTCAGCTTTATTATGAAAGTGAATTCAGGAAGCTTTGAGAAGTAGTTAGAGCGACAGATACTTTGTATTTGTGCAAGGATGCATTAAATAATGCCTGAAACTAGGCAAGATGGAATTCAAGGATAAAAAGAATTACTGAATAGCTACTTGAACAGTATGGATCCCAGGACAAAGAATGGTCTGGGGTTAAAAAACTACAGAACGCATGTAAAGAAAGGAACAAATAAAAATTCTAACATGTAATATTCTAGACTTTGTAAACTTAGTATTGTTTTAATAGCACGTTGCGTTCCAGACATACATGCATTTTGTAGTTGAAAGGGGTTTTATCTTTTAAATAGGAAGTCTGACCATACTCAAAACAGTCAACAGTCTTTCATCAAAATGCTAAGACCTCAAACAAGAAACTGAACTTTCCCTTAATTTATACAAATAATTAAAATCACTTATTACACTGATACTCCACATCCCTAGTATACAATTATACTGTTTGATGAAAGTGTAACAGAAGACTTAGTTTACTAAATTACTTGCACATAACTTTAAATTATTAAAAATACTGTATTTCACATATAAACTCATATATCCCAGTTTAAAGAAAAAGTTTCCTGGGAGGAAAATGAGGATTTTTTCCACCCTCCTTATTTTGAAAGAAACTCCTAAAACTTCAGAATTATTACCTACATTTCATACAGCACCACCCATAGCAGCATTCACATTAAAACTGCACTTTATTGCTTTAAGTGCCCAGAAAAGTCTGACAATCTTCACGCCAATCAAACATATTTCTCTTAGCCATTGAGGAAAAAGAAGGGAAATCATTACAGCTTTTTGGGCAGGTAAAATTGCATGTGTAAACTAAAGGTTATATAATAATTAGGCTATCCATATAGGATTTGATAGTCTTATCTTATTAATAACTCCTGAAATGCAGTATTTTAAATACTCATTCGGCATCTCAAACATAGTGAAACATATTAAAGGTAAAAAGAGGCATGAAAGAAACCTGGATGGTAAAGCATAGAAGACTGATTTAAAGCCTTCTCTTCCACTGTTGAAACACTAACATTTTCCTGTACAATTCAAACAATCAAATTCTAATGAGTTTACCAATACAGGACCACACTCAGAAGATACTTTCTTTCCATTGCAGTTCTAAACATTGTTAACTCTTAGTCTCTAGAAGATTATTTTGAAAAAATTCTACTACATGTAAAGTAATGCCAGCTATGCACTGCTTGTATTTTGTTTTCCTAAAGTTTATCCAGACTTCTAGAAGGAAGGCAAGAAAGGCCTCCAGTAATTTTGAAAGAAGTGCAATACACTGAAACTACTCAGTGCACACATTAAGCATACGCTTATCCTAGTAGGACACGTCACAGAACTCAAAACAACAGGAACATTTTATCTCACAATAATATTAATCTAATCTTGACTTTTAGATGTTTATTATGCTGAAGGTGAAGTACAACCGTTTTGGAAAACTAAAAAATACTGGGAGGTGGAAGATTTGACTCCTAACAATCATTTAAGAGTGAACACACCTGTGCAGCTATTAATGTTCCAGTTCCCATTCATAAAAGGGAAACTCAACATAAGAGAAGCCTTCACCTTCAGTTTCCAACAAATACAGTCTGAAACCTCATCTCCTTCAGAACAACTAAAAGCTGACTTAGTGCACTCTTATAGACCTGATTATGTTTATGTATTTATTGTGATTGCAATTAATCCCTAAACTGTCAACTGAGGACTAAAAGAAGAGGCTTTGACTACTGTAAATAAAAATAAATCTTTATTTTGTAAATTAAAGTCTCGAGATTCTCTAGCAAGTTGTGCAGTACAATAGATGTCACTGGCAACATCAGGATCATACGTGTTTCAAAGATATATTAGAGACCCTGTAGAACAGAAGGTAATTGGAAGACAAAAAAAAATATAGAAACAGCATGTCATACATTAACAGAAAATCTTTATTTCATAAAATAAGCGCAGGTTAAAGATGTGGGGAAAAAAAAATTTAACAACTAGTTAATACCAGTGTACATTTGAACAACATTTGCAAATAAAGGTAATTTTCTGCACAACCTTATGAACAGGCAGTTAACTATGGGGGATAGTTAACTAGAACACTGAGAGTAGCAAAGCTACTCTGATGTTTCCCAAAGGTTACATTTTTACAGATATTCATTTGCACTGATGATCATTTCTTGCTCCCCAATTTATACTTTTTTCAAAGACTCAAGTGATTGCTTTCTGATAGCTTGTTAAAGCAAATCCTAAGCACTAGAAAAGTGACATACTTGAGCAACTGTTGGACAAGAGTAGCAGAAACAAGAAACCCAGCTAGCTCTAAGGAGGTTAATGACACAACTGACATATAAGAGGATTTACTCATCCGTAAGTCCCCATCAGTCCTGCAGTGGGTATGGGAAAGACCAGGCTTGTAAAACTTTCTCCTTTCCTTAATCTGTCCTTCCTCTTTCCAACTCTCACCACATCATTCACATTCAAAGGTTTCCCTCTTCACTACAGGGCCAAGTACTGTCAAGTTTAATCAGCTTCTTTGACCAACTTACAGAAAATCCAGCCTTCAATTCCATCCTCTTCTGTGCTACAGGGTCAAACTTCTAAGTTACAACTTAAATCCAGCATACAACTGCCTTCATTCTGTCACTCCTCCTTAGAATTTTTTCATGGAATAATTTTTTTTCTAGGATTTTTATAGCCACTCTCTTAGCCAACGTATTTAGAACAGTACAGTAACAAAACTCATACAATTCATAATTGTGTTTTCAAAGTCTAACAACCCTCTAAACATCATGGATTGTAAACAAAGTAAACCAACTGTCTGTCCATAAATTTGATATCCAGTACAGAGAAGCTAGTGGAAGGGGGGGGGGGGGGGGGGGGGGGGGGGAAGACAGACTACATGTCCAGACACAGATGAAGGCACTAAAAACAATGGATTCACACTCTGGTAGCATTCTCCTCAAGGACTAAAATGTACAAGTCTAAAAACTGGAAACTATAAAACCTTCTTTTTTTAATAATAAATGCAAGTGCCTTAGGAGTTTAACATTCATTGACCACTCTTGTAGCAAAGTGTTCTTCATGCAAGAACAGACTTCTAAAATTTTGTTTCAGTTAAAAACTTACCAAACACTGAGCACAGTTTAATTAATAAATTAGTTTTCCTTTTCAATTTCAGTCCCAGAGACACTTCTTCAGAAAAGTAGGTTTCTGCCTAGGAATGTGTAAAAGAACTTTCATTTTCCTGAAAGAGCATTCTATTCTGTAACACTCAAATATAATACTAACTTCAGGAAACACGGAATTAATCTGGTCACTATCATCAACAGATGGTAAAAGAACTACCAAAATGCTCCATGCCACAGTGTCAAAGTATCATTCACTGTTTCTATATACCAGCTCTCCTTCTCCCCACAATCAGACATCAGACCCAAGATCCAGCAAATTTTATCTGAAGGCCATTGAACAGGCATTATTTCTTTATTCAACTGACAGTTAACAGGAATGCTTGGAGCCACTACATTACCTAACTAGACACAAATGCTCATTTTGACTTCAAAAAATGCTCACTCGTTTTTATCTCCAAGTTATTTTCTTCACCAGTATCAATATAATTCTACTGAGGAATTACAATCTTTCCATTCAAATATCAAATGCCATCACTCAAGATAATCAGACAAGTAAAACATAAGCAGCAAAAGTAATTCTTACTAATTGTAAACACTTACTATTCTATGAAGTGTCTGAACACTGTATTTCAACTGCCTTTCTTAAGCAGGTTGAATAATCCATGAAACATGTCTGCAAACAAGCTCCAAAGACTTTAAGGCAGTCATGCTCTTAACAATAATTTAAGAAAGCTATGCAAACAAACATAAATTAAACTAATTCTCTTTACAATTCAGACTGACAATGTAATTATCTTTCCTCAAAGAACTTTCTGAAGATCGAGTTACGAAGTAAAACTAATAATCCTAGATCTATTTTCTTAACAGACTTTCTATGGAAATTTTATTTGTTTCACATCAATTTTTCCAATAAAAAAAATAACAATATAAGTGTTTATATGCCTTTTACAGAAAAAAGTTTATACAAGATGTTAGGTGACCACCCATCCCATGATGTGCTTATCCAGCTGTGTGCTGGACATTTTGTCCAGAAGGATCCTGTGAGAGACAGTATCAAAAACTTAACTGAAATCCAAAAAGATTACATCAACTGGCTGCCCTTGATCAACAAGGTGGGTTACCTAGTCATAAAAGGAAATCAGGTGTGACAAGCAGGACTTTCCTCTCATGAAGCCGTGCTGGCTGTGACCAGTGACTGTGTTGTCTTTCAGTTATTTTTCAATGGCTCCCAGGATAATCTTCTCCATGATTTTACAGTTACTGATGAGAGATTGACAGGCCTGTTGTGACCAGGGTCATCTTTCTTGAAAACTGGGATGTTAGTCAGCTTCCAGTCAACTGGCATCTCTCCAAATGTCAGCCAAAAATCAGTATTTTTTTCACATATGAAAAGAATTTTTTATTGGACTATCATTTGGTGAGAAATTACTGCAGTTTTGCACTTCTAAAATCTGTTACGTCATGGTATTTTCCAAATGTCTTTGCTGGAAAAAACTCACAACACAGCTTCAACACCAGTGACAAAAGCTGATTCTTGCCAAAAATATCAGCTATCAACACTAAGTATTCCCTCCGTCAATTAACAAGACTGTACACAGCATTTCCTATACAAATTTTCTATTTTGAAACATTTTGTACATTATTCCAGAACTGCTTGAGAGATTCAAAGCTTGTGAGCAATACCTTCTCTGCAGAACAGCTAATGAAAACAGACACAGACAAGCTTGAGGACAAGTATGACTCAAGCCACCAGGTGTGACAACCAACAGCAAAATACCCTGTAACCACAGATTAGATAGTGTTTCAAACACTTAAGAAATGTTCTTGGCTATCACAGGCTATGACACTACAGGGCAGCATGTATTCTGAAAACACTTAGTATCATCACCGATGTCATTTAATAATGAAATGTTCTACATAAAATAATGCTAAAATAATGCCTAAAGAAATTTCACTTGACTTTGAAGTCTCCAAAGTCTGTCCAGATCCAAACTCTCATATTTAACCATGCCACAATAATCAGAGATTCAAAAGGAACCATTGAATATGCTTTTATCTTCTCTCTACATTACTGAAATACAGATAATAAGGGTACTCAAGACAGGTCTGCAATTTTCACGTAATGCTACGGAATGGTCCCAACTTACAGCACAGACTGATGGCAAAACACAGACTGAAGTGTAGTGGAACCAGAACAACTGTAAGGGAAATTCTTCAAGAAAGGTCAGGATTACTTTGCAACTGTTGAGTCTCATACTTTACACTGCAAGGGTTCTTGTACATTTTCTTCTGACTTTAATTTTTCAAGAACAGCTTCCAGCCCTGGACAGGCATATTCAACAACCCACCAACAAACTATCGAACTACTTGTACTTCGATACCTACTATCAATAACCTGCTTAGGTGTCTGCTTCAGTTATTAAACAAAAAGGTCCTTGCCTTTCTTAGTAGATACTAGCTATGTTGACTACATTCTACCTTTTACAGTAGAGATAGCACTGGCTTCCTTCTCATTTAACACAGCCATTCTTAAGAATCCCTTACTAAGAACCAAGAAATCCCTTAGTTCCCTCAGTTTCAAGGGTCCAGTTCTTCATTTAAGTCTGACGCCTTAAGAAAAACCATGGGAAGAACATACAAACTTAATAGCACTAGATTAGACGACAGAGTAATAGATAGCTTCTTGTGAATCCATTTCTATTTTCTCTATGTAGAAAAGATTCATAAATTTTCATTTTATAAAAATTATTTCAGTACATTTTACACTTGTTGCCTGATTATTTCTTTAGCTGTTGTACCAAAAGAAAAAAACAGAAACTCCAAAAAACAAACCACAAAAACACCCCAAAAAATACCCACACAAAGAAAACAAGAAACAACAAAAAGCATTTACCCAACTTCATACATATATCTATCACACTATTTACACACCTCACTTGCACTTTTTTTTTAAGGTGAAGTTCCAATCTGCTGTGTCATACCCCTTAAACAAAATATTTTTTGCTGCAAATTAGAAAACCTGAATAAGTCTGAAACCCAGTGAGGCACCTAATAAGGCTACCTCACAGATTGCTTTTTTGGTTTAGCAAGACTGAATTCTAAATGGATCAGTCCTCAAGATGTTATTTCCAGACCTCAAACTGGTTTTATGTCAAATGTTCAGCATTCTTTTCAAAACTGTTACTAAACAATGGGACATTGTATTGCAATGTTGATTCTGCCAGTTCTGCACAGATCATAAGACAGAAATCACTTCCCAATTTCTGTATTTATAGCTCCCTTACAGCACTTAAAAAGCTAAGGATCATTCAGGGGTTTTATTCATTTCTTTTAGCAGGAAATTCACAGAAGTCATGGAAGAAAACAACTCAGCATGACCATTTCAGCAAAAGTTTACCCTGAGTTGCCATTGCTCATTCTATCATTATCATCTCTATTTTCTGCATTCCTCCTAAATGCATGAATCTTGCAAGTAATATCTCTGAAACAAAACCCAAAAGTAGTTACACACCTTGGACCATTTCTATCTAAAACTATTCACACACAGTCTTTTAAACTGCTTGACATTTTTGAGAATAAATTTTGCTTGTAAAAGAAGTTTCTTTCCAATAAAGTCACTACTATAACCAGTAAGACTAATTATATATACATACCAAAAGACAGTATTTGAATTTAGTAGAGATTAAAAACACCTTTACTGTCAGCACCACTGTATTAGTACATTATTCCATTAACATGAAGCTACTTTAAACAAAGTTAAAGCTTTGTTAGATATTTAACACTAAACACAGAGCAGAATATTAAGCTCATTCTCTTTACTATTACTAGTATTTGTAGTACAAGAGCACATAAATAAGAGCGAAGTTGTATACTTTTGTAGTGGGGCAGGTTCTTACAATCACTATCGAGTTGGAAAGGGAAGGGAGGAATTGCAGTGTGGCAAACATCCTCAAGAATGTTCACTTCCTTTCCAAAACCAGGAATACCTATTTATTATTTAGGGATAAAGAGGAAAGTATAATCCACAGCAGACTGTGAACACAGTGATCTGAACTGACCTATGCTGTTCTAATGATGAACACTCATGTCAGTGTTCATCAGCTGTAGGTCAGTAGCACACACTCCTAAGGGACCGTAGAATGCAAGACCTAAAATATAGGTCTTGAATATAGGAAGCCATACATACAAAAATATATATACACATACACGTATATAAAATAATACAATCTTACACAGTGTAGAGAGCTTCGCATTAAGGCAATGGCAACACTAACAGTAACAAAATTTAATATAATCAAGTTCATGGAATTAGAAGTGATGGAAGAGTAAGACAGCTAAAATGAAAGTGTATAATGCACTGTTTGTAGTGAGGCATCACAGAAAGTTGACAAAGAGCTGGTATTTTGCACCTCCTAAATGTTAATCTGGCTTCCTGGCACAGAACATGGCCAGCACTGTCTAATTTACACCACTTCACCAGGGAGTTCACAGCCAGTGGTCCTGCCTTCTACCAACTGTACTAATCTTGCTAAAGATATGAAACAGAATAGGTATTATGAAATTTGTAAACACATTTAAATGCTCTTCTTGAACTTTCTTCTGAGAGTTCTGTTTGCCAAAGCAGGATCTTTTCTTTTCCCAGGGTCTCAAAGTGTATTGCAGTATTCTGCTCCTGCACCCTGGGGTCTCCTCCTCAAAGAATGCAAATCACCACAGTTTCAAGTTAAATACTAGAGTCAAGCATTCTCCAGCTTCTTATAGTGGTCACTGGCATAAAGTCAAGGGACTCTCTTTGGATTTCTGTCTTCTAGGAGGAGTATTATAGTATCACCAACCTCAAATTTGGTAGCAGTTAAGGAGTAACCATATCTTGGGTGAAAAGAAAACAAGGTGAGCAAACATAAAAAAATTTAGAGCAATCAACCCATTAAAAAAAAAAAAAAAAAATATATATAAAATCAGAAAGACCTTCAGGTATATGGACTTACTGAAGTTCATTCTCTATTTCAGGATCATTTCAATCAGCATTCAGAGAAGCACACTTTTTTTCAGAATGTTACAGCCAACACATGTAGGATTTTTCCATGCACAATAACTTCAAATTAACCCAGGAATGTACTTCATCTCTCATTAAGTGGAATTTTTTCTGGAATCATAAAAATGTATTTTTACCTTTAATTGCCAACAGCAGACTACCTATAATCAGACAGTTTTATAAAGATACTATAGTGGATACTGTAGAAGATACTGTAGAAAAATGTACAGACTGCTTAAATTCATGCTGTACCTTCAGGACTAGTCCTGAAGAACAGCCAACTTCATAATTGGCTCTTAATACCTGTTGGAGTTGCACTGATGAAGGCATAAGATATTAAACTAAGTATCCCGCTGAGCATGGCTTAGGATAATTCAAGAACAGTCTGAGTGACAAAAAGTAACCATCGGATAGGCAAACAAAGCTCTTGCAAGTTATGCATTTGTCCTGAAGATACATCACATCACTGGAAGACCCAACTTCCCTAGCCACTCTCTTCATCAGTTAGGAAAAATAAATCCATCATCACTTTCTCCTAACTTCTTAAATGACAAGAAGGATCAAGAACACCCATCACTACCTCAAAACCTACCTTCAGCATGAAATAAATAATTATACCAACAGATACTTAAATCCTCACAAAAAATTCTCCAAGTGAGATTTCCTAAAGAGCTATTAAATATGCATAGGTGTAATCGCAATGAAACTAAGAAATAAAATGCATGCCCAGTGTTCAAAAAAAGAAGTAATTCTTCACCAGGAAGTATTACATAACTCATCTGCCACACACTTCTACACTGTGCCTAAAAGAAAACCTCACCACAGTAACTGTTATAACAGTTCTGTGCACTGATTCTAAGTAAGAGCATTACTATTGCAAATAATCATTTATGAAAAGGCAATTAATACACAGTAAAAAACACTCTTATACCAAGTGTTGCTAGAAGGGAATTATTCAGAAACAATATTCCAGATAAAGTTACACAATTACGACACTGACCCAGTATTCCATACATAAACTTCACAGCTATCCAGGTATTTCCTGTTCCTGTTTTTACATGGAGCTTAATGTCACTCCATGTCCTAAACTCTTTTATTGTTTTGCCTTTATGAGGTGAATACTGCAAGAAAATTTTACAGAAATGTTAAAAATCTAAATCAACTGTTTCAAAAATAAAATTGGAAGAATGAGGTCATCCATATACATAAAGGAAGCATCTCTGCACATTTTAATTTAGAAGTCTTCTCAAGAAGCCTATGAAGAAAGATTTACCCAGACACATAGAACAGACTTCTAACCTTCAGTAAACAAGCACCTGAAGTTCTACCAGAGGTGGTGTGCCTGTTAATGCAGTTGACTAAACAGCTATGGAAGCCACAGTAAGGAAACCCTTGATGACGTCTAATTGCCCTCTACCCAAAATACACAGAACTCTCCATTCAGTGCTTTAAACTTAAAAGGGACTTAACACTACAAAATAAGTAGCTGTTTTCATCATTACCTTAGAAAAATGATTAATGAACAGAAATTTCCGGGTTTTAACTTCTTATACATATGCTATTTTATACAGAAAAAAGTTTCATTATAAAAAAAAAAACTAAATATTCAAATATTTTATTATGTGAATAAACATTAGTTATTTGGACCACAAAGTACTCCTGCATGCCCGCGACAGCAAGAACCTTAACAGTTTGCACAAACAGAAGTTAGCCAGTTCAGATGAGTGTATTACCCACACACCTCGTGGCATTTACACGTACCACAAATAAGAATGCTGTTCAACTTTTTACAACCTACTTCATTTTATTTTCAGTCAGTGTTGATCAAGTATCCCTTGGGGTTTTTTAAGGATTGATTTAGATTTAGTTAAGCTAATTTCATAATAAATACAGAGATTCACCTGCAAGATCCAATGAAATAGCAGTTTATCAGTTAATCGTATTTCCAACTTCAACTATCTAGAATGCAATCGATTAACAATCATGTGGTTAAAATACACTGTGCATTTCCCAACAGCAGCATCTGAATTTCCTGCCTTAACCTTGCATATTATATCAAATTAATGCCCCTGATATCAATCAGGGTTTGTTTTTTAAGAAAAAACAGTATTGAAACAGCATCAAAACAGCACTAGATATATCATCAAACAATCAAATTAAAGCATTTTCCTGCCCATGGCAGAGAAGTTAGAACTAGATGATCTTTAAGGTTCCTTCAAGCTCAAACTGTTATGTGACTTCATTTCAATCATTCATTGGCCATGAGAATATAAGAACAGCTTGCCTGGTCAGACCAATAGACCACCAGCCTCAGTACACCACTCCTAACCACGGGCTAACAGGCAGTTCCACAGGACTAGCATAAAAACAAAAGAATAAACCTCAAAAAACATTTCAAATCTCAGAAAACTTACAAATCAAAAAGACTGTATCTTTGAATTTAGACACCCACAGGAAATTTTATTCCATTAACTTATCCAAACACTTTTTGACCCAAGAAAACGTTAAAAAAAAAGCATTTACAATAGTCCCGAGCACAAAATGCCACTAATTCCCGAAAAGTCAGGGGTTTTTTAAATACTTATTTTAACTGTATGCTCCCTAGCTGCTGAGACACAGATTGTTTCCAACAATCTAATGACCATTCTACAACCCTCATAACCACTTCCACTTGCAATCTATCATGAAAACAAATTATTTGCATGCCAAAAGCAAAGCAAAGTCTGTTACGAAAATAATTAATTGTTTCTTCAAGTTTAAGAGAGAAACATTCCCAACATTATCCCCACCCCCCCTTCAAACCTGCAACAAAGTAAAACAAGAAACATACAGGTAAGTATCTCAGCAATTGATTCTTGCTACACTTTGGAAATGCTGAAAGGCAGCATGACTGTATATACACTCTGAACGTAATCTCATTTTGTTCACGAGATCAACACTTTCACATATGGTATCTAAAGATACATTTCTTTTTTAAAGAATGTCCTGTATAAAATTCCTTCAATAAGTCTGCTCCGCCATCCCCAGCGGAAAGGGAAGCAAGGAGGCATGCAAGTAAAATCTGAAATCTATGAGTTTTGGTGGTTTGGACTTTTTAAATGCCTAAATAAAGACTATTAGAAAATGTTAGAAAACATGCTTCCATAACGTCTCCAAATATTTGGGAAAAAGAGTATTTGTAAAATAAGATAAACTAGGAACTTTAGTTGTGTGCCACCAAAGATGTCATTTTATAGGACAGAAAACGTTATTAACAATCATAGTAATCTTTATGCACACTAAAGTTACTTGAGAGGCTGTATAATGTTTAAACCAAAATTGCATATATTTTGTTCCAAATGTTTATTAATTATTCTTCCTATTCATTAAAGCATTTGGAAGTAGCATCTACTGGTAATTTTCTCCCAATATATCCTTGTGTGATTCTGAAATATCAGAGAATATTCAATCTGGTTTTTACCTTGTTCAGAAAACCTGAATAAACTGCACAATTTAGAATTTTATTCCAGACAAGCATTATCAGCCTGCAAACCCTGTAAGAAAGTGGATCTCTCGATTTTCCCTGCAAAGTTGCAAGCTTTCCTATGATACTCCTTTCTGACACAACTTTATCTTCCTTAAGTTTCTGTAGCGCATCTCTACAGTGTTTTCCCATCCAAGTTTCTTTTTCTTTTAGGATACCACAGAGCCACTTACCACCTTGAACAGTTATTTCTAACAAATATATAACATTCAATATGAACTCGCTGTAATTCCTCTAAAGTGCATAAACGTCTTAGAAAAAGACCATTTATCTCAGCATAACAGCTGGTGATTACTGACCAACATCAAGGCCATTAGACTGGCAGATCAAAGTTACATTGCTACAGTGAAAATCTTTCAGTTCACTAAATAGTAAACAGATCATGTCCATTACTTGAAGTGAACAAGACACTATGCAAGGCCAGACAGCTTATTTTCAACACAGCAACCAGTGAACGCTTAAGAAGTCACTGCAGCAGCCAGTGTTACAAGTGAAAGGAAAGAAGTGTACTATGTTTCAAGTACTGCACTCCTGATATTTGACATTTCTGTACTTGATACTGGTTTGCACACACAGATTTGTCCAATGATTATGCTGCTTCCCTTCTCCACACAAGCAGAACAGCATGCACCTGAGGAGGTAGAAAGACAGCGTAAAATTATTAACATTTTAGATTTGAAGTCTGATGTAAATGTAGACTTAAATCTACCAGTACAAGACTTCAGATCCAACAGGCTTGAGACCCTCTGTCAGTCATTACAGCCATGGCAAAACCCTCTACACAGTGAAATAATATGTACTTTAATTTATTTATAAAAGTCTGTCCCATAGGTAGAACAGGAAAAAAAAGTCATTACAAGATCCCAGAAAGAATAAACTGTTGCTGCAGATCCTTTCCCCCTTCACCATCACCCTCTACACAAAGAGCATTCTTACTAGGGGTGCCAATTCTCCCATCTCTTGAACTACATAGTTAAAAGAAAGGAGTTGGGTGGATAAACCACACAGGAATCCCATTGATTCATACCATGGATAAGTATCTTCTTTGGAATAATAAATTCTTTGATTCAGAACACATAAATAAAATCACACATATTGCTAAGTCATTTGGTTTTCCACATACTTTTTATAAAGCATCGTTAGCAAAGTCATAAAGAACTTGCAATTGCCAGGACTGAGAAGCAACGTTTACAGAGTTTACTGTCATCTTGAAAGAATGAAGACGTAAGAAGAATGACATTACCTGCACCAGGAGAGTTGCAGCTAAATCATCTAACACCCCCTTCCATATAAATTACCTCCTGTCATGCTATGGAATTTTCCCTTTCAGCCCAGGAGGCCTCAATCATCAGAATACTCACACCTGTACCTAGCATCACATAGATGATTAACACTCTCACTAGTTTCAGTGGACAAAATTGTTGTTTGGGGTCCAAACTGTTACAGTTTTATTAGCCACAAAATATGCTGTGACTTGACAAGTTGCGGAACCAACAAAAAAACCCCACAGGCCTGGTAAACATCTATCTTCAAAAATATTCTCAACACATTCCTGTATCACTCTTCACCATTGTATAGGCTAAGACCTAAAATCCAAAGGTAATGTCCTCCCCCCTTCTATCCTGGGTTTCCAAAGTTATAAAATAACCAAACCAAAACACCCTCGTGCACAGGCACTGTGCAGCAAGTCTGCTATCTCAGTCCCATGACATATGCAGACCTATGTGAATCAACACATACATAATCAGGGTCAGAACTGCCACCATACCTCCACAGACACGCAACTGCAATGGTATGGCCATGGACAACGAACAGCAACCACAGACAAAAAGCAGCAGAGTTGGCTAGAGTGCATCAGAGAGTCTAGAGGCCATGTGAGTTCAGAGAAGCACTTTATCAGTCAGATACAACTTTCCAAGTGCCTGAACTGCTCTTCATGTTAGGGTACAGCTGTACCTCGTTTTAAAGTAACAAGCCCATACCTAAAACTACTATTTCAAGATGGTTTTGTTTGGTAATGAATAGCATTAAACGACATATTTATAAACATAATGCTACATCACTAAGACACTAGAGAAAACAGGAGAAACAGTCAATTGCTCTCTGCTAAAAACACCCATCCATGTCCACCACAGATTTTAAATCCAGCCATTCCACAAGGTTTAAAATGGGAAGACTGGCAATAAGTGAAGGAAACAGTGAAACCTCTTCATTTGTTTCCCTTTTTTTAAAATTCTTTCTTAATTATAGTTGTAACCAAAATAGTGCAAATTACATGCTTATTATAGAGCCAAGAAGTTGCTAAAGAATTGCCCAGGCTCAGGTATACTTCTTGGTTCTGAAATCTGAAAGTAAATGCCTTCCAAATATCGGCTGCTGTTGCAGTGCAATTTGATGGAATGCTACCTCAAGACCATAAGCATTCACTCAGTACGAGAAATCACCAAAAAATTCTTTGGAAGCAATAAAGTCGGCTAACATTTTTTTACATTGCTATTATATACATTTCTGTCCTATAAAAAGATAATGGCTCCTATGTGGATACCTCATGTTCCATGGATTTTGTAATCTGTTCATAAACTTGTAATACTCTATGCATGATTATATTTTTACTTGCAAAAATAATTAGTAAAATTATCCTATTACTAAAAGCAAACATTAGTGGCAGGAAATGCATATTGCAACTCCAACACTTGCTCTCTGTCCTGAGAAGTTATTCAATTTCCGTTCCCGAGACGAAGCTGGTATTTTTTTGTATATTGAAATGACCACGCTGCACACTTATCGATTCCTCACTCTTCTCCAATGTGAAATCTCCAAAGAAGCGAGTCCGAAAGAGAGAACACATTCGACCTCCCTCAAATTGCATGCCGGGCTAAGTTCTTTACTTAAGATTTACCTGAATTCCTTTTCCTCGTCCGGCCCTTGCTCGGGAGGCAGGCACTCCTGCCTACTCCTAACTCTCTCTTTTCCCTCCAAAGCCAGAGCTCGCTGAGCTTCAGGGAGGCGCCAGTCCTCCCTCCCAGGCCCGGAGGCTCTTGCTGTCGGTAACCCGCACGGGGCCGAGGAGCCCCGGAGTCATTGTGCT
>NW_008239553.1:19181914-19221036 GCF_000691975.1 Corvus brachyrhynchos
CAGGCCGGGGCCTGTGACCTACAGCGGCGCGCAGCGCGCGTCAAACACTGCAGTTTTTGAGACTCTGCGCAGTTCAATGGTGCGCTGAGTTTGCCCTACAAGGAGGTGGTTTAGAACAGATGTATTAAATTTATGGTATGTTTCTGGAAGCTGGCTAATCTCTGGTCATTTTCATGGTATCTCGGTTGTGATGTGTGTAATGTATTCCCCGCTTGATGAGGTTTTGCAAGAAATTACTGGTCGATTTTATCTGGCTCAGTTTTCTCAGTGATAGCAATGCAGCGTTTGATGCTGTAGTTTGAATATGCTGCAATTACCTCGGTTGCAAAATACTGCTTTAAAATGTAATACTTAAAAATTATCGTCACATCCTACTTCAAATGATCTGTAGGTCACCCATTTTAAGTAAGGTAGGTCTTTGGTTTTGCCTCTCTTCAAAGTTTTTGCACGCTGTAAAAATTCACTACATGGATAGTTTCCTAAAAAAGGTCCATTCTTGAAAGACCTAGAATTCTGTTAATTACTGGGAAAAAATACTGTTTGTCTTAATACTGGTCTTTCCTTTCTTTACTAATCTTTCCTTAGGTGTGTTGCTTCAGTTAGTTCATCCAGTCCTTCCTTTCTTCTCCATTAAATCATTTCCTACTAAAATGTCATTGTACATTCTTCCTGATTCCATACCCATTAGGCAATCTAAATCCAACTCCTTTCCACCTCAGCTGATTTGTTTTCATTGTCTACTGACAGTACTTAATCATTATTAAAAACTGAGACTTAGCTCATAACCAGTTTAATCTTTTGTTTAGCTGCAATTGTCCAGGACTTTCCTCATTCCTGAGTATATGGGAGTTATTGCAGTTTAATTCCGTTACTACATTCAGCCAGCATTTTGTCAACAGCAAAGGAAAACTTTTTTATTCTTTCCTTCCTCCCTTGACTTCCCTAGATAATTAAGGCTGCTTTTTAAAAAAATCCCTGTCCTGAAATTGAACACAGTGTTTTATTTTGAAGCCACACAGACATACTTGTTTCATCTTTTTGATGAATTGTTATGGGCACCAAATTTAACCAGAATGCAAAAATGACTTTCACTGATAAATTTAAAATTGTATGTGGTTTTATTAAAGCCTTGTTCACAGTCAGAACAAAAGTAGCAAGACCAAGGGTTCTGATTATGTGTGTGGTCTTCATTTGTTACATGGTTTTGGGCAATAAATCTATAGGAAGCTCAATAAACAACAATTTTAAAATACTTGTTCCTGTGCTACACCTGCCTGTGCTTCATGCCTTTATCATTTAGCCATTTAAACATTTTCATTACTGTTTTAATTCCAGTTTAACCCATTTTGTTCTACATTTGGTGAAGGGCCTAGAGGAGAAGCCATATGGGGAGGAGCTGAGGTCACTTGGTCTGTTCAGCCTGGAGGAGACTGAGGGGAGACCTCATCACAGTCAAGTTTCCTCGTGAGGGGAAGAGGAGGGGCAGACACTGATCTCTTCTCTGTGGGGACCAGTGACAGGACCCGAGGGAATGGCCTGAAGCTGTGTCAGGGGAGGCTTAGGTGGGATATCAGGAAAAGGCTCTTCACCCAGAGGGTTGTTGGGCACTGGAACAGCTCCCCAGGGAAGCCGTCACAGCGCTAAGCTGAGTGAGTGACAGAGTTCAAGAAGCGTTTGGACAACACTTTGGGGCATAGGGTGTGACTCTTGGGGTTTTCTGTGCAGGCCAGGAGTTGGACTCAGTGGGTTCCTTCTTTGTGGGTTCCTTCTAACTCAGAATATTCTATGATTCTATATTTCATGCACACATAAAATGCCATTAGAGCTCTGCATCCAGAAAATCAACTTGTTTAGAGTTGGACAGTGTGGTACGTTGTTTACCTATAGTCCTATCTAACATTTATTTTTAATTCTTGGTGAAGCAGTTCTGTAAATATGCAGTCATGCCATTTCTTCTTTGCAAGATTTTATCTCTTACTTACATTCTAGCTGAGAGCCCTAGAATGTTGCAAACCTTTCTTAGAGTGCAATAACTAAAATACTTCTAAATCTGTAGACATTGACTGGAGTGGTTTTAGTTTGAGAGACACGTGTCTGAATTACAGCTGTACAGCAAGTACAATTCAAACTTAGGTTGGGTTTCTTTTTTTATAATTTATGTCCCAGAGTATCTATAAATACTAGTGAAATCTGTGACAAACTAAATTCAGTGCTTGTATCTATACCAGAGAAGTAATTAAAATTAGGCGTAAAATATGCTTTATATTACTGCGTGTAGAATCAGCTGGGTTAGCCTCGCTGGAGACTTAAGATCTTTTTATCTCCAGAACAGGTACTGCAGGCTTTGCCTCTCTGTGAGGTCTCAGCTGTTATCTGAAAAGGAGTGTCACTCAAACAGGGACAAGTTACTTTGAGGTGTCTCACGTGGTTATGCAGCCTGCAGAGCTGACATGTCCTGGAAGCAGCTCCTGAACCATCAGCCTGGCAGTGTGAGTCACACAGGCCAATCACAATATGAGTTTTCTCTCATAGATATTTATCTGTGAGAGATATTTTAATGAGGGTGAGATCTAATACACTGGAAAAGCTCATATTTAAATCACAGCAGATAAACTGTATATTATCTGTATGCATGCCAAATTATCCTTACAGAAGAAGTATTTTGTAAGGGAAGTAAAGGAGAGTGCTACTTAGTCACTCCAGAGGGTAATTTCTTTGGAAGGAAAGTTTGCAATTTCCAGACTTTTTGCATCTTCCCCAAGTGATACCTTCTGAGGTTTTTGTCTATAAGGATTCTTCATTCAGTGATAGAGTTTCATAGGTGTTTTGTAGATTGGGTATGCAGGACATGCAGGAAGCATATACCATAGGCTGCTCTGGACAAAATTTCTAATGCATGGTTGACTGGGATGGAGAGAGTAGGACTTGATAGTCCATGAGGATCTCGATAGTCTCTTCCAGACTTCGGTTCCTAAGCATATTTGTGATGCAGATAGTTGTCCAGTGACCTGGAATGAGACAGCCTATTCATTTCTGACAAACAGCCTTCAGATAGTAATGTCTTTTCATTACTAAAATGAGCAAAATAATGGCAGAGATCTGAAAGGCTTGCATCTTGTCACCAATTACCTTGAACCATTTGATTCTGCATGCATAAAAGCATCATAATCCATGTGTATGTGCATGGATACACGCAGGCATGTGCATGAGAATGCTCAGAAAAGCATGTAAGAGTTGTATCAGAAAAAGTGTAGCTGGCTTTGTAAGTAGAGTACTGATTATTGATCAAAAATGGTAGCTTCTCAAATACAAAGAACTTGAAGGAATGGGGTTTCTTTACCCATCAACATGCAAAGATACGCTTTTTGTTTGTTTATTATACTTCACAGGTTTCTTAACATCCTACATAGGCAAAACTCATTTTAACATGTTTTCTATATCTGAAAGCCAAGATGAAAAGAGAATAAATAAATTTTGTTTGTTAGAAACAAAACTCAGTCATTTCCCTTTTTTGCCTAAATTGTGCAAGCAAATGCTTTTACTACTACAAATGATTTTTTTCAGAATTAGTTCTAAAGGAAATAAAGAAACCCCTTAAGATATTTTTAACACTAGCATTATTCTCAAAGTCAGCTATGCCTGCATGCTTTTTGTAAATTTTTACAAAATTATTATTTGAATTTGTTAATTTATTCCAATTTTTCTGTACAAAACTGTGTGCTTGTGCTGCCATTTATATGAACAAAATTTCTGGTTACAATTCTGAAAGCTATCTTTGGGGCTGGTGGGAAAATACAGAAATGGCTACAGAAAGAGTGGACTTCTTTCCTACAGACTGATTACCTGTTGATTATGTTTTCCATTCCTATCAATAATAATTGTCTCATAAATTACAGATAACATCTTTGAGTGCTATTGTGGTTCTACCTCTGTTACCACGTTTTTAATTTTTTTTTATCTATTCTGGATAAGAGCATTTGTGCAGATTAAAAAGACAAAACAATCTGGTCTAAATATTTTCATCTGTAAAACAATCCAGGCTATTCATAAGGATAAATGCAGTTAAAATAGTCATAACATCAGAAAGGGATAAAGGGATTAACCGTGTACAAAGATTTGGTTAATAAAGGAATAATTAGGATTAGGGGCCAATCCTGCAATAGGATCATATGTATCAATTTGTTGTATGTTTTGCTGTTATCTATTGCTTAACAGTAACTCAAAGTACAACAGTTCTGTCAGTGCTCCTGGGGTAGTTGTATTGTCCTCCCTGTCCTCCTGTTCTCAAGCCCTTGGTACCATTTGTGACTAAATTATTAAAATATCTTGGATCAAAGCAGAGAACCATTAATTGTTGTTTCAGCAGTGCCAAACACAAAGATGAAGTGTAAAACTCAGATGAAAAAAGAAAAGCTGTCTATGCTGCTGTTATCTGTTACGCAATTGGTCTCCTGTGTCTGAGCTTGCTTAAAACAATGGGCACCATTTCTTAGATTGTTTCTCTTTCATGCCACAGCTCCTTCTTAAGTAGATTTAAAGCTTCAGGTTCCTTCTTTTGTGAGGTTGGCCCTTGCTAGGGGTCCTCATTCTGAGCTGGAAGGAGTGGTTCATTCTTGTCCTTCCTGGAAGGTTTGTATCAAAATCTGACTATGTCATCTCACTGTTTCAACTTTATGCTTAAAAATATTAAGACATCTTATTGCAACTCTTACTTCCAGCAGCAATTCAAAGTAGAATGTGGGGGGGAAAAAAGAGTCACATACTAAACACAGCAAAGATCGTATAGATGGTAGTATCCCATTTAGTCATCAATGTCAGCCTACTTGCCATCCAACAGTGAAGATCCCATCATACATTTCTATCTGGGCCCTTTTTAATCTTAATGACCTGGTTCATTCTTTCTCAGAGATGAACTTATGCTGATGCAGAAACTGTGGGTGCAGTTCACAAGCTGCATGCACACCACGGCAGCAGCACTGACCAGATCCACAACTCTTCTGTCAGAGTGACACAACAGAAGTGCGTTCCTGAAGAGGTTTCGTATGCCTGGAGGAGATGAGAAAGCTCTGAGACTGTCATGATTCCAAACAGATTCTGTTGTCCTGAGGATTGATCCTGAACTAACTGTGTGTCACTTAACTAAGAATGAATTCTCAGTATCAAGTCAAATTAGTAAAACTACATTTGAAATTACATACAGAAGTCTAAACTTCTTTGTAGATGGAGTAAACCACAGTATGCTGAGAAAAAGAGGGTCACTTTCTTGAGGTCCAAGTGGTGGTAAAAGAGGTGACTTCTTTTAGAAAAAAGTGACCACTGTGAATCAGAAGTAAGCAATAATTAGTGTCAGCACAATATATGGGACTTTTTGCATCACTGTCATGAAAGATTTGTATGGTATCACCCATGGATGGTATATAGCCAGCTTATTCAAGTTGCTAATAATATGATGCAGCAGCCATGCAGCTTGCCTTTTATTTTGTCCCCTTTTGCTTTTCTGCTTTAAGATACACTGTTTTTACACAAAGAGCTACACTGTGTTGTTTTGTGGATTGCTGATACATTTTTTCTATTTAGACTTCCTCACAGAAGCTGTGAGATTTTAGGTGCACCAGGTAAGGACCAACTCTTCAGAACTGGAATAGAAGGAATAACTTTTGCAGTAGTTCCTGTATTTTCAGTGCACAAACCTCAAGACTATTTGGGCCAGTAAGTTTGGGATCCAAATAGAGAGTCAGATGGAAAACATTACAGTGATTGTTCTCAGGCATTAAAGAAAATAACCCAGAATTTCTATTTCAAAAAATTACATTTGCTTCTTACCCTATTTTCATGCTTTTCAAAACATCAGAGATGTCAATTGTTTAGCAAGCAGATTCTGGTATGTGCTGTGCTCTTTTTAATGCCCTCTTTCACTGTATTTTGCATGAGGTATATTTATATTCTACAGGTATGTTTCAGTGGTGTTGGTGGATTGATGCTTATTTAGATTGAAGTAAAGCTCTCTTGAGTAATTAATGTGAACAGATTTCTCTTTACTTGTTGAAGACCCACACTTAGTTTTCATTGAGTGCAGAATTTACCTTTTGCATAAGTGTGGGAAATCAGACAGGAGAAGACGGATTTGAGTAGCTCTTGGTCCAGCTCAAGATGTGTGTTGATACTGCAAATACCCAAATATTTAGGAATCTCTCATTCTGCATTAAGAAATGATCGTGTTGTGGCCCATGCATTTCCCTTTGTCATCTCTCCATTCAATTTGATATGACAATGGCATGAATGTAATTGTTAAATACAAGTCAGGGGGAAAAAAAGTGCTTATAGGCAAATTTTACTCTTAGGAGCTGTATTAGTGTGGCTCGGTATCGGGCAAATTTCTGATAATGTTCTCAAACCAGCTAGCATGCAGGAAGAAAATGATGAATAGATTTATGAACAAGTAATTGTTGACTCCTCCAATTTCCCAAATCCTATAAGGAAATTAATTTGATTGAAATGTGAAAATTTCAAATGTGAAAGCTGTTATTACATAGTTTGTGATTAGTTGTGTGGGGGGAAAAAGGGAGTTTTTCCATGGGATGCGTGCAAAAGATTCAAGTTTTTTTTCAATGTTCTATGTTTTGGCAATAAACTTAGTTATAAATATATGCATACCTGGGCTGGCTAGCTTTTAGGAAGTATTTACTCCTATGCATTACCACTCTTTTTTTTTCCTCCCCTCCCAGAAATACTCTTCTTCATTCCTGCACCCAAAATTGAAATCTACCACTGAAATCAACAAAAAAGAAATGATAAAATTTTTTCTTATGGTTAACAAACAAGGTCAAACAAGATTGTCCAGGTATTATGAGCATGTAGAAATTAATAAACGGACAATGCTGGAAGCTGAAGTAATCAAAAACTGTCTCTCCCGTTCAAAGGATGAGGTAAGTTTTGTAGTTTTTGTTTTGTGCATATCTCACACCTTTCCTATTGATAATTCTGAAGTCTATCAGTGTCCATTGCAGGTCATTATTTCGTTTGTACCCATGACAAAAAAGATTGACTTTCTAGATTATGGGTTCAGCTGGTTGATCTGTTATTCTGTATTGAATAAATATGTTTTTCTCAGGCTTACAGAGATTTTGGAGTAGTGTGTATCACTGTCATGAAGATTCCTCTGGTTTGTTTGAAGAAGCTCAGAAGTCCAGGAAAAACTAATTTTATCCTTGTATTTCTTGTCTGGTAGAGATGGATGGAGAGATACTACTGTTGTTTTGCCAGAAGGTAGACAGCAGAGTACTGACAGCTCCAAATTTAAACAAAGAACTTAGGATAGAGGATTCCAAATTTTGAAAACATTATCTAAAGCACAGGGGGGGTTGGAAACACAAATTTTTAGGCCTCTGTATTAGAGATCTAAAATTATTTTTTATTCAAAAAAAGTGTTCATGTGTTCCACAAGAAAGTCAGAAAACCCAGAAGTTGGAAAATTTCTTGGATGAAGGTCGAGATTTTCAGGACTCACTTAATTGAACCATTGGTTCTTCAAGAAAAGCACCAAACTTTTGCACATTTACTTGAATTAGAGGAGAAAGATGTGACTTGGACAGTGAACGAAGTGTTTTGGTTTGTATTCTGAAGTCAGCTTCTTTAATTTTCATTAATGATGTGTGTTCTTGCACAGCACTCCTCACATACTTCATTCTAGGAAACCTCAATAAAAATAGCAGTTCTTATAAAGTCCCTTCGTTCGCAGCTTTGACAGTGGCTAGAGAAATGAACCTCTTGGTGCAGCTCTGCGAGGGCATTTCCGAGCACAAGCTCCAGCGCAGGCGCTGCCGCTGCCATTTCGGGCACCGAGCAAAATGACAGAGAGAAAAGGCGGCGGCATCTCCTCTAGCGCCGTGTAACGGCGCCACCTCCTGGCTGCCTCCTGTTGGGAAAGATGTACATTCCCCTCTGGGTCTGGAAGTCTAATATTCTTAATTTTTACATTAAAATAGTCATAATTTTTTAAATAGGGAAATTACCTTTAGGTCTCTTTTTGAAAGGGCTTGCAAGTGAAAATTATGGGGAAGTATTGGGTGCCTTTATAACACCAAACAAGTCACTTCAGTTCTGCATGTTTCAGTTTTTCCATTTAAAAAGTGGTGGCATATTTTCTGCCAGCAGATGAAAAGCGTGGTGTAACAGTTACCGTACTAAATTTCTTTCAAGTCAAAATTTATGAATCGGGAAATCCATTGTTCTCTGTGCGTCTTACAAACCTGAAAGCTCAGGCTCTTTGAGCAATGTGCTTTATACTGTTGTATGCTTAAATGGCAGCTGCTATATTGGGCTCATTTTTCTTCTGCCTAGTGCTCTTTCATTGAGTATAAGGATTTCAAGCTGGTGTACCGACAGTATGCAGCCCTTTTCATCGTTGTTGGCATCGACCAGACAGAGGTGAGAAATTATATACCCTCTTGCAATGAACGTTTATAGTGATTATCAAAGGCTAGAGCTCAAGTTTTCATCCAGTATGGAATTTTTCAATAGCAATTAGAGAATTTCAAGGAGTCATTGTAAAAAAATTTTAAAAACCCCCAAGCCAAACGAACATACCCCACACCTCCCCCAGTTTTTATTTCTGTGAAGTAAGAGAGGTATAAAAACAAGTGTGCTATGTTTGACTTCGGTCTTTAGCTGCAGAATGAACTGTTACCATGAGGTAGTCTTCCTGAGCCTTGTACCGATTCTGCACTAATTTATGTGGGGTGGGGTTTCTCAACAAATGTTAGCATTACAGCCAGATCAGCTGTCTCATCTGTGGTGACTTCTCGCTGTTTTTAATGTCCTTGGCCAAAGAAAAAATTCCTATACTGTCAGCTACAAAGATGCCATTTTATTTTGCTTTTCAAAAAGGGGAAAAAGAAAAAGGTATCTGAAAGGTGACAAGTACTGTTATTTCATTTGTTCAGGTTGCACCTGGGAGGCCTTAGTGTTTGCATTGGTTCCTGGTTCTCAGAAATTAATTCAGCACTTACTACTGGAGACCTTAACAGGGTGGTGTGGAAGGTAGTTGCTGCCTACCACGGTGTCTTCAAGTCAGGGTTATCGTGGCAGGCAATTTGGGACAAATTATTTTAGCTTTGCTACAGAAATCACCCAGCAGAGGCTGGCTCTGTGCTACAGCTGGCTGGTGTGACTGCAGCATGGGTAAGCTTAACCTAGTTAGCTGTGTCTGTCCACAGAGCTGAGCTGGGGGGCTGGAACAAAGGATGCAGTGGGATGGCAGCAGCCTGGGTGAGAGAAATCCATTGGCTGTTGCAGAGCTGCTCTGTGTGGCCAGCCTGGAGCTGCTGCCCTGAGCACTGCCCAGCTCTCAGTACCTCTGCTGGGTAACCACACACCTGAGCAGAGTGCTTACTCCATTGTCTAGTGGCTTTCCACTCACCACAAACTGAATTAACACAAAGAATACTATTACATTTTTTAGCTATTGATTTAATATTCACTTGGTTTTAATTTCAGAATGAGATGGCAGTGTATGAATTAATTCATAATTTTGTGGAAGTTTTGGACAAATACTTCAGCAGAGTGGTGAGTGAGACATTGAATCTATTATGAAACATTTTTTCTTTCAAAATTTTGATGAAAGTGTCATTTCAGAGAATAAGTCAAAAAAGAAAAATATTTAATATTTTAGAATTTTGATAAATATTATCACTGTGGGGAAAAGCAGTATGAGTTGATTTTTCAGAGAAGTAAAAGTATACATGGGTTGTAAATCATCAGACAAGGAATACCAGAAATATTTCTGTTAGAAAAGCATGGTTTTATATGCTATAGGATTTCTTTGGGTCATGTACTCTTAAATTAGTCATGGGAATTTTATATGTTTTAAAGAAATAAAGAGGTTTTACTTTGCAGTTCTTATGAAGTTTTTAGCATTACATCCCCCAAATGAACTTCATTCATTATTAAGATGGTGTAAGCATGAAGCAGAGAACTGACATCACTCTCACTGAACAAGATCAGAGGGATGGAGCAAAAGAAACCTCAAAAACCAGTCTGTACTTGTACTCCCCATATTGTTGTCAGGCAACAGTGGATATCTGATAAAATAGCTATTATAGAGATAGTAATTTTGTTAAGGATTCAACATCAGACATGGCTCCACTTAAAATGACACTGTTCCTTTTGGTGGGCCATTTTTTTGCTTGCTTGTCTTTACAAAGTTTGAAAATGCAGCATTGTAATTCTGGTTAGAACATTTGCCATTTAATATAGGGTTTGTAATAATCTTGTTACAAAAAAGAATTGACTGAAATCATACTTTGATGTGTTCAGTTTTAGTTAACCTTTGCTGAAACGTGTTGGATCCCTCTCAGAAAAGAGGACTGGATAGTTTCCTCTGTAGTCCATGTACCTGAGGGTATTACATTGGTAACTGTACATACAAGGTATCAGTATGCAGGGTCTGTAACTGCTTTCCCAGTTCTAGTACCATAGCAGGCGTGGCAGAGAATTCATGCTTGAAAAAGTCATCTGCACCCTTCACTGTTTAGATGCCTGGCAAATCTTTTAGGCTGTTATCTCAAGTGACATTGCCCCAGCCCATTGAAACTGCTGGTACTAAGTTTATCACTTTCTGACTGTACTGAGTTCAGAATTTGTCTCTTAAAATTGCTGATTGTAGTACCAACCTAAGCAGTGATAACTAGGAACGGAATTAGATCTCGGCAGCACAGGAATGCACAATAAAATTTAGTCACATCTTATTTGTCTGATTGAGCTAATAGTTGCCAACCATGTCTCAAGTTTTATTCAATTAAAGCAGACAAAAATAGATGTAGTTCTTATAAATGTAGTGTATATATTATTCTTTGACCACACGTATAAACCAACCACTGATAGCTGTTAGAAATTTGCTGAGTTCATCATACCAGAGGGGTTTTTTTTATTTTCCATAGCATTTAAGGTTTGAGACTAGAGGAACCTAAAAGGGGGGTGGGTGGTAAAGGAAATCTCATGCCATTCAGTGGTTCTGGTTTTAATATCATATAACACGATAAATGGCAGAGCACTAAGACAAGGGCTGTAATTCTAGCTGAGGTTTCTGACAGTAACCACAGAGCAAGAAAGTATAAATCTCTACTTTTACAGATTAGTGTTTAGGATTTGTAGAATTTTAGAAGAATCCCAAATTATGATGATGGCAATGGAGACAGAACACTGGGAAAGGAGAGAACATTCGCCCCACTCTAGAAGGACTTTTTGTCATCTATTATTTTTAGACTTGAGAGCTTTAAACATTCTCATGTACTCTATTTTTATCTAATGGAGTTTACAGAGCTTGAATTCAGATATGAGAACAAACATTAATGGAATTAGGGGGAAAGCTTTCAAAGTTGCTTGTGAGATGTAATCCTGAGTCCCCTTCACTTTTATACAGCTACCCGGAGAAAATTCTGCATACTGTTCAGAATTCCAATTCAGAACTCCACCTACTTTTTAATGCTGAGAAAACTTAAACTGATCAGGCCCTTAAAACGCAATTTTTGTGATGCATTAAAAACTTCTAATTGAAGAATGGCAGAGTCACTCAGCAGAGGCCTGTAGACTAAAACTAGTCCAGTTTAGATCATCTTTAGACCACAGAAGTAGTAGCAATTTTACCAGTAAAACCTTACCAGCTTTACTCTGTCTTAAAACCAGGTTTAGATCATGAATGAACACCACATTATCAAGCTACATTCTCAGGTAGCAGATAAAGATTCCCTCTTTTAGTAGAGACTGGGGAATCTCTACCCAACTGTGCAAGATCTTAAGTGCTAAGGCTGTTATTAATTGTTTCTAAGTTTAGATATTTAACTGAGGCACCTAAGTTAGAAATTTGGTCATCCTAAGCTCCCATTACTGGCAGTGGAGACCAATAAGTATCTCGAGAAAGTGAGTCATGCCTCAGGTGTGCCAAGTCAACTGGTAAAGATTCCCATCTCTTCTGCTGACTGCAGAGAGACCACAAGGGCTTCTAACTCAGACATTTTGGTTAAATGAGTAATATACTGCTTGGGGTAAATACAAAAATAGAAGTGAAATGATGACTATATGAAGAATTGTGTTGCTGGGGCTGGAGAATACTTAGAAATGCTAAGGGTCCAAGGCTTGGAATTGCCTTGCCTTTCCTAATATATGCAGCCACTACCACAGCCATGGGTATATACAGTGTCTAGATTTTGCTGTTGAATGATATGCAGCAACAACTTTAACTGTGTAAACTTGGCATTAAGATCCTGGTTTTGCAGAAGGAGGAAGAGAGAATATAGGGCTGGAACTGCTGTGATTAGAGTTGCTGGTTTTCTACCCACTCACTCAGATGGCACTGCCCTATATTCAGATTGTTACTTGTGGGTGACTTCACTGGTTTTTTCTAAGTAAAGCAATAGCTTTGATTACAGAGACAGGTAACACATGTAAAGCAAAGCAGTGTTGCAGAAAAGAGCATGTAATTGTCCAGAACAGAAATCTGAATCACTCTAAAATTTTCTCTTGTTATTTTGAAGACTTTCTTTATCGTTTGAAGGAATGTGTAATGTTTAATGATAATGAGATGAGATCATCTGAGATAAGAGATCAAACTGTAACTAATGGCTGCCTATCTCTTTTCCTTGCAGAGTGAATTAGATGTATCCTTTTCAGTATCAGAAATCCATTTGTTATCACTTTTTGGTGTATGTTCCAGTTCATACTGTCTTCATAGCACTGACTGTCAGTCAAGTCAATGCAGAGGTTCACCAGTTTTGCACTTGGAGTAAGTAGCACCCTTTTGGCACCTTTCTGAAAGCATAGCTGATGTTCACATGGGTCACCTATTTAAATCCCCCATCATTAAGATAAGCCTGGTTCCATTTGAAGTAAGATACAGAGAACTTGCTTTGAGAGAACTAAGTACATGAAAAGTTAAATTCATGGGGGAACTTTCAGGCTTAACTAATTACTACTTTAAGTTTCGCTTTGAGTTTACAATGAAATAGATATTGAAATTACTGTAATAACAACTGAATGTTACAGCTGTGTCTTGAGCCAAATAGCAGCACTATTTTTAAGATTATTTGCAGTTTGATCTTCTTTCGTGAAAGCAAGAAGTGAGTTTTACTTTCTGTATCCTTGGAAAGAGGGAAAAACCTGAGAGGAGGATATTTAGGAAACCAGGTGTTAACTTTTTTTCCCATTCCTCCCCTTACACTGCTGTATTTTCATGTGTATGTTTTGCAGGATATTAATTAATATATGATTTAAAACTTCACCCAAATACAAATACTAAAATACAGTCCTGAACAATTACGCACAAATAGCAAATAAATAAAACACAATACTGGAAAAATTAAACCAGGAGAATGTAGCACAGTCTTCCTTCTCAGTTCTCCCAATTCCACTGCATG
The DNA here is from genome assembly GCF_000691975.1 of Corvus brachyrhynchos. Classification (NCBI taxonomy): domain Eukaryota; kingdom Metazoa; phylum Chordata; class Aves; order Passeriformes; family Corvidae; genus Corvus; species Corvus brachyrhynchos. Next base: position 19,195,324 of record NW_008239553.1, read on the forward strand.
TTCACTCTACTCCAGCAATTCTTATGCTTATATTTGTTGTTGGTTAAATGCAGATCTGCTGGTACAAAGACTTTCAGTTATACACCTGAAATACAGTTACCATCTTGCAATTAAGTCCTGTCAAGTAATTTATTTACTTTAAGAATTACCACTTATGAAGAACATAGGAAAAGTCTGTAATTTTTCTTGTTCTTACCTCTTTACTGAAAAAGGAAAAAACAAATCAACAGGAAAGAATTAATTTCACTTTTGAAAATATTTTACAACTTGCTACATGCTGATATTCTGTCTTATTTGCTGACTACACACACACACACACACACACAGAGTCTGTGTTTTCTTCCTGAAATTTAGAAAATGCTGTGGTGTTAGTAAAACACTTTTAAATTCACTGATACTATGAAAGAGCAATAATGACATTCCAGTGTGCAGGGACTCTTAAGGTGTGTGAGCGATTATAGTAATACTTTTTTTGTATTCAGTTAGTTCTAATCCTTAACTATGTGTTCATGTATATGAGCTTTGCTGAATTAGAGACTAACCTGACCTATTCAGTAATTACACATGAAAAGAATTGCCTGTGTTTCCAATAGTGTACTTTGAGCATGCAGTTGCCTGATTATCTGAGTCATTTGGTACACTGATGATTCTAAATTCTGCTGCCTCTGCTCAGCAATTTCCTACCAAGAGCTCTACACCTTGAGCTACTTCCAATAGCCCATTTAATAGCTGAGAAAGGCTGCTGCATATCATAGAATGGTTTGGTTCAGGAACAATTTTACAATAAAACATTTTACTTCTATATATGTACAAAATAATTCTCCATTTAGGAAGAAGACCTTAATTCTTAAGTTTGAAAGACTACTTAAAATAGTCAAAATGAAGTGAGATACCCTCCCTATTAAATGTAAAGCAGAGGTGTAACTATGAGGATGTGGGTTGTTCAGGACTGTATTTTTGACAACAGCTTGAATAGCTGACCCAGAAGAACAATCTGGACAAGTGCCTTAGCTATTATTGCAGGGCAAGAAATAAACCATCAATCTGCCTTTCATAATGTGTAAGAAAATATCATCCCCTGACATTAAACCACTGCCTTTGCCAAAGGGTCTCATGCTAACTCTTGTGCTCAGTACAGTTAGCTTGGATGCAAAGTATCTGCTGGAGAAGGTATTGTCTGAGGGTCTGCAACAGTGAACACCAAGTAGTATTTACACAATCTTTGTTTACAGAGTATCTTGCAGGAGACTCTCATAATTTCCTGACTCTCTGCTATTATTTTTGTGTACAAATCCATAGGAAGTTTATTTTAAATGTGATAGTGACTATTCTATATAGCCAGTAGTGTTTACTAACATGAAAAAAATAGCAGGAAATTACAAGAAATCAAAACTGATTTAAAATAGACCATAATTACTAAGGCTATTCAGCTATGCACAGTGCAAATCCAGTTAAATCCAAAGGCTGAGACCATCACACAGTGGGGATGTCCCTGGAGCCCACACCAAGCCTGCAGCACATGCACTGGGGTTCTTGCAGCTCCCAAACATAGTGCATTACCCCAGTATTCCTGGCAATGCTGCTCCAGCTGAGACAGAACTCCAGCTCTCACTTAGCTCCACACCCAAATCCATCCAGGGCATCCACACTGTAGCTCATGTCATGGTCTGTCTGGAGTCAGATGTCGAGAAGGGTGCCTTGGGCACAAGGCAGGGACTGTGTCCAATCTGAATCCTTCCCAGGAGGATTTATACATCATGTTGGTGTGTGACATAGGCATGTATGACACTAAACAATGCATGAACAATTGCACAGTTTTCTCATGTATACTGCAAAAATGAACATGGATTAGCTATTGGCTAAGTACTTGAGAATAGCCAGCTTTTTATAGAAGCTTTCATGTGTGAATTGTGAACCACTTAGCCATGATATGATGTCCACTTTCATTTTGAAAGTCGGTTACACACTTAAGAATACCTATGCTGGAATGACATAACATTCCTAAAGTTGTTTGGATTGTTTTTAAAATATCAGTAAGCAGTGTTGTTGGGCCAGCTGAACGAACAAGGACTGAAACTGTCCCTCGGGGTGTTGTGCCCTAATGTGTTCATAACACTGAATAAGCCTCACTTTGCCTATAAAATAAGTGGGCAGGGTTTTCTGTAGAACTAAAACTCCAGCTTGGGTGGTGTAGGAACTACTTTCTTGCTATGATGAGGACAAAAGAGACTATGAAAACACAAGTGTTAGGACAGCAGGTTTATAGGGAACAAAATGCTGGTGAGTGTGACAGTTTCTAAAATTACTAAAGGTAACTTTTCTATTGCTTGAACTGGTGAAGCAAAGCTTACTTGAAGATACATTATTAACTTCCAGAAGAAACAGATACTTATCCTCCCCTTGTGGGAAGGGAGGGGGTGACAGAGTGCTCTAGGACTAAGCATCTGAAGAATGTTGTCTTGATCCAAAAAAGCCACTACATTCCATTGCAACTAGCTGCTGCTGCTTCTCCTAGGATAGATAAGAAGCTTTGATACAGGGAATACTTCATGCGAATCAACTGTATTCTTCAGTCCCCAGTGGGATAACACTGAGAATACAGTGCATTTAGGGAGTGAGAAAATTGAATGATGAATTTAGTCTGAGAATCCGTAAGGATACACTTCAGTTTGCACTGTAACACAAGTGGAAGAAATGGAAACTTAAAAGGACTAGCTTAAAAGTAGCTTAGTTGTTCTAGAGTTTCACAGAACCTGAAGGCACCTTTGTCTCCTATTTAATGTCAGCATAGTCATTTGAGGAAGAAAGGGTCAGAAAGCATTTCATGGGTTTCAGTGCCTTAAACGTGCCTGCCATTAGATAGGCTAAAAGTTATGGAAAGTGAATGTTATCAAAGATGAGGCAGAATGTGTGAGTCTAGACTACATAAAGAAGCAACTCCAACTCAGCTCTAGTTGAAGATGAAATGTACAGGATAGAAATTAAGGGTTTGTAGTGCTGTATATTCAGTAGCAAACCATCTGCCCCCTATGTACCTGCACTGTAATCTACAAAGCCTTTGTTTGTGCTCCTGGGTGTGTTCTGTGATCATAGGGTGCACTTCATCATCTCTTAAGCCTGGATACATCCTTGAATTACTTGCCTGGAAAACCCTGAGATGTCTTAAAATGCCTCCATATGAAGAAGTTATTTATTACATACAAATCCTAACTGTGCCTTTTCCTCTTCTTTTCTTCCCCTCTCCCCTGCTCAACTGTCTATATAATGTTTTGGGAAAGGAGACACAATACTTGTGTCACATTTACCTCCTCTTAGTATGCATGTGGCATAAAAACACTGGAAAAGTAGAAAGTACCATTGATGTCTTTAAGAACAGGAGCTCTTAAAGTTACCAAAAGCCAGCATAACATTTAAAATGCCAATTGTGTAGGTACCATTTACTTCTGCTGCTTGGTATGCAGCTGCTGCAGGATTGCCAGAAATTGGGAAGCCAAAGCCGGGGGGGCTCACCTTTGCCCAGGCTGGCATGCAGAGATTAACACGTCTGCTTCTGCACACTTGTTTAAAAAGTCCTGTTAGCCTCTGCATGGATCTAGTGAAAGTCCCTTGATCTTCTTTGTGGGCAGCCAGGATTCTTACTGGAAGCAAGACCTTAAATGACAGCTCTGGGTGGAGCACATGGCAGTGCAAACACCAAATACAGCTTTTTCCTGTTGCCAGCTGCTCAAACTGGTTTGCTTTGCTGCTTTCAGTTGGGTGTGGATCTATGACTTCAGGGCTTTAAACCCTGAAATTTGGGGTTACTTGCCAAACAAGTAGTAACAGGTGGGGAGGATGAGCCTTGCTAAGGATCAAATACATATCCTTCCCTGGGCAGGGCATTCAGACATAATAGCTGAGCTGTGTTGGCAGGATGCAATAGAGCATAGGTGAAACTTACAGGAAGGGGAAAAGAGCCAGGGTTGCTCCCTGTACAACCCAATTGTTTGCCAAGAACAGTGTGGTGAAGGGAGGTAGGATGGTAGGTTGAGGGTAGAGATTAAAGAATGCTTTGGGACCTTCCAAAATCAAGTTGATAGATCTTTCCAGAATGGTATTAGTATCCCCACTCAAACTGCAGATGAAATTACTGTTTCTGGAATGATGACTGTGAGATTACCACATTAGAGATGGACAGAAATCATACCACTTCTCTGCAATGGAGTAGGCCTGTTTGGAAATAACCTGGAATGGCCTGCAGGGGAATTTACATCTCATTGAACCACACTGGGTCTGAGTGGAACAGCTCCAAGATTCTTACTGGTGTGGGTGCAGTTTTCCCTTGACATGGTATTGGCTCTTCTGGAAATACATCAGGGGAAAAACAGTACTAGATGTGATTTAAATGTCTTCTTAAACAGGATGACGCAGAAAAATAAGATGGGAGTGTCAGGTTGCTGCATCGTCACTGATCCTAGCTGAATAAGTTGTCTGAGTTTTAGATTCTAGGAACTGTTAAAGGAAGAGGAAGGTCTGGACTCTGCCATGGGAACTGGAGCAGTGTGAATCAGTGGTAGAATGTAAAAACTAAAAGCCAGGTAGGGGCTGGCTTTCCCACTTGTTGAAACCTGAATGGAATGTTATCTAATTTCCTTAGTAGATCCTGTAGCCCAGTGCAGAGCAGTGCCAGAGATGAACTAAGCAGCAAAACCGCTGTCTTTCTAAAAATTCTCACATTACTGGAATAAAGAAATCCTAACTTCTCAGATTAAAATATTTCTGTAAAGGCTGCCTTACTCAGTAAGTTTATCATAGCAAGAAATTTGTCTTCAATCTTTCAACTGCCAAGCCAAGTAAAGCTACTGCCTTTGTCTCTGGCACCACAGAAATGGTGACTTTGCAGTTTTAAGGACAGCACTGCTCTTCAGTATTAAAAGGCATGAGTCTGATTTTTAGAAACAATGCAGGCCTATGCTCAGATCCAGGAAGAAGTCCAGTATTTGAAATATAATTTAGAATTAAATTAGGTGGTTAAGTTTAGGTCACCAAATTAGAAGCCATCTGATGAACCATGGGCATCCCCAAGACCCTGTTGACAGCTATAGTTTCTCACCTAGCAGTAACATGTAGAAAAGTTATCTGGGTACCTGAATTGTGCTACTACACATCCCTAGACATGCTGTGCTCTTGGTCAAGCAGAACACTTCTGCTGGAGCAGTGATACAATTGCTTCCCGTTCTGCACAAATACACAGTAGCACTGAGTTCAGCCCAGAGCATTCAGAGCAAGGAGGAACAAATATACACAGATACGTGGCTCCTGAGCTGTTGTCATTTGCAGTTCAGTACTCACACTGCTCCTGCTCTTTGGCAGAGCAGTACAGCTGACTGCCTAAGTCAGATTCACTGGCACTCAGGAGTCAGAGCAGTCTTCTTCAATGCCTGAGTCCTGTGCAAAAAATAAGACTGAATTATCACACTGAGCAGAGGAAAATGTTCAAAAACCTGATTCTTGCGACTCCACTGATTAGCAGGGAAGTCCACTAACATAAATACAAGGACTAGAGCAAAACCAGGCTGTCTTCCTGAGTTCAATCCATAGTGTCAATAAATAGCATAATGGACAGAGAAGGCACTCAAGAGACTCATATCAAACTGGGGGAAATGTATTGAGAGATGTATTTAGAAGTTACTGTACAAAGTCTTGCTAGCTCCACTGTAGTAGTCCTCAAAACATGGGCAAGATTTAGAAGGTACAAAATGCAGGCAATGCAGATCTGTTGTGCTCAGTATAGAACATGTAAAGAGCAGCAACAGGTGGAGAGTAGGGCAGATAAAGGGTTATTCATGCTCTGTATATGTACGTCAGTGAGGCATAACAGATGCGTCCAGCAGGCTGCTTTGCTGTGCCCATTTCCATTTCAGGTTCTGGTGATAAATGGCAACATCCGACTCTTTTCACAGCACAACCCTTGGCAGTTGTTCAGTGGACGCACTGGACACTCATGTCTGCATGTATGCACTTGTGTAATGAATGCCAGCCACATCATACCCCAGTAAGGCCTGTCATCGGGTTTTTTTGAGACAGATGCTGTTAGATAAAGTTAAAGAAAGATCGGTTATGGACAAATTTTGTATATCACAACTACGAATTTGTATTGCTCCAGATTACCTTCCTATGGGTGAATATTAGAGATTATAAATACATTTTAGAAAGTATTTAAAATATGACCATTTATTTACTTCTGCTCCTTTGTGAGATTTACTGCTAGATCAATGACTCAACTTTATGTATCAGCACACTCCTCTTAAGCTATTTCCAAGCAGATCAAATACAGTTAAGCTATTTCCAAGCAAATTTCAAGCAAGGAAATTTTGAGAATCTAGTGTTTAAGAACTTGGTAATTACTTTTCTTGGAAGAATGCAGAATTTTTATATCTTCACATTCAAGGTTGTTAGCCCTTGATAACATTTTATATACAAACAATACATGGTACTCATGCAGAGTAGAATTAACCACCTACCTCTAGTTTACCTGGCTTTTGCCACTGTGTCCTACTACTATATTCCAGGACAGGATACTGTTGGGGCTTCAACATCTCTACTTTTGACCACTCTGTGATCAGAAAAAAAGTGTCAGTCAAACCACTTCCCTAGCTTTATTAAAATAATGGCAAATAAACTAGAATAAATTAAGAAATACCTATTTCTGTAATTTTTTATTAAAGACTTAGGTGCCCAAGATTTTTTCTGAATTATCCTCACATTGTTCAAAATACACTTAACTTGAAACGTTTCTAGATCATGTTCAATTTGGACAGAGTGCACATCATTTTGGATGAAATGGTGCTAAATGGTTGCATTGTGGAAACGAACCGGAACAGAATTCTTGCCCCTCTGTTTGTGCTGGACAAAATGGCAGAAGGCTAGGAAGATGGAAGAGTGACTAAGGCATTTTACAAAAGATGGCAAAAGCATCAAGAATGTGCCCATAGCACTTTTCTGATGTTGCAAGACTGACTCACGCAACATTCAAATTAGTTAGAAAATATTTTTCATTTCTCTTATTCTCTGTGTACCCAATGGGAAAGATACATGTGGATGCATTCAGATGCAGCTTTACTGACCCAGCAGAAATCTTCCTAGAATGGCCAATAATTTTAAAACATTTCGAGGATGAAGAAATGGAAACTTACCATGACTGACTAGATATCACTTTGAATTATGTAGTATCATGCCAGACCTAGAAGACAAAAACCATGGAAATATAAATTCAAACTGAGTTTCAGTCCTTCCCTTAAGCACCAACTTGATTTATTTTCATACAAATTTACTGTTAATAATAGTTCTGTGGTTTTTATGGCCACTTTTAAACTATATTCATCCTTCATCAAAAAGCTGTTTTCCCTCCCTTTGCCATGCAAGTCATGGACACAAAAAGAAAAGTACGTATGTATTAAGTATTTCTGCATATTTTTCAAGTTGTAACTGGAATTATTTAGCTCTTAAATATTATAATATTAATAAAAGATAATTAAAATCAGAAGTTTAATACTCTTTTGTCATGTTGGCTTCATGAATTACACAAAACCTTTTCCGTTTTGGCACACCAGTGATCTTGCATGTGCTATCCATGCACCAAGATTAAAACTGTTGCAGAAGATGAGGAATAGAAGGTACCCAAGTTCTCAGTACCAGGTAGGTACCAAATGAAGTCTCCCTTCTTGAGCAGGAAGCCATAGCTACCCTACGTTGCATTCCCAGGCATCCAGCATGGTGACTCACACCTGCACACTGCTCTCTAAGCCAGGGGACAGTTAGCAATCTCAGCTTACTTCCAACTTACCTTTCTAGAACTCTTATCTGGCTCCTTCTTAACCTCCAGCCCAACCCTAGATATAACCTGGTACTGAACAAGCATATTCTGCATCAAAGCACGTACTGGTCACATAAATACCACCCAGAAAGCAGGGTCTAAGGAGCAAAGAGTGTTTGTGTGTGACAATAATCCATGGGGCTTTCACACAGTAACACGTTTATCGAAACAAGATGACATTGGGTCTGGAGCAGAGTTCCACAAACCTGGACACAGGTGTTTGTCTGAAGCACAACAGGCACAGGACTGGGTGGGATGGTGGATGTTCCCCTCCAATTTTGCACTGGGGGAAATCTAAAAAACAGTGCTGTAAAGTCCTACAAATAATGCCATGAAAAGAAATCTGGCATCAACCTGATCTGTATGTGCAAGGCAGAGTCTTTTGGCAAGCCCCTCTAAGCAGTGGCCTGAGAAAAGGTTGTTAACAAAGAGAATTGGCATGAAGCAAAACTTACTACATAGATTCAACTACAATAGCCTTTTTTTTTCTGGTATCAACTACTTAAATATGCTTAAAACCATAGTGTCATCTTGCTTTATCTTACTGTAATCCACTTTTTTCCAATAAATATCACATGTAAAACCAAGATAGCCACTCCATCTCAAGTAAAGCTGAATCAGCTGTAGCATCTGACCCAGATTTTATTCCAGTGTAATGAAGAACTATGGTCTCAGGATACATGGGCTCACTGAAGAGCACCAAAACCTGCCACATGCAGGTTATTACTGCCGGACTTGTTCTTAAGAAGTTGCACTTATTCTGAAAAGACTTGAACACAGAGATGAATTTGTGAGATCAGTAGTTCTTTTATGTAGTTCTTTTAAACCTTTAAAAAAGCATGGCACATTGTTCAGAACATGTACAGAGATTTAATAAGTACTAATGAAGTATTCAGAAGAGACATTTTTATATGTTGCAAACATTTTAATGATTACTTTTTGAGCTTACACATTGGGTGCTTTTTTTTTTTAAACTTCAAACTGCAACAAGTTAAATAAATGTTTATAATATACAAAGAAATACAACCGAAAGTAAAACTTGCTTTAAGTGTGCCTTGCACTAGGAACCAGTGTTTTTTAATAGCTTTATTGTTGAGCTGCACAAACACACTTAAGGATTTGATCTTTATAGCAGGGCATTTGAGAAATCAAAATATATTCCCACTTGAAAGAAAAAGAAGAAAAAAAAAATGGTTGTGCATGATTATACGCAAAAACCCACTAAAATACTCCAATAGTGCAGGCACCATTAAAAAAGAAAAGGCTGGAGATGCCCATTAAGTCTAAATTTTAAAGGAAGCAAGTTTCTGACCATTTAGCTTAAAGCCAGCAAAACAGGGATCAGTGATGGCAACTGTAGTGTACAGGGTATTAAAAGACAAACTTTACACAATACACTGTTAGAAATTTGTTATCAGTGAACACTGAAAATCTGATGATCTGTTCTTTGGAACAGTCAAACAGAAACACCTTAATTTCCAGTTGTGCAAGCCCTTGAAGCATCACACAGTGTTCTGTGCCAATTTCTTGCTGGCTGTGTAGTTACAAGGATTTATTTTGTCATTAGCAGCTAACAAACATTCCACATTTTCCTAAAGCCTCACAGGTGAAAAAAAGGCAAGTCTCGTCAGAGCACAGCGTGGAGATCGTATTTTTGCACACAAACACAAGAGGCTTCGCTAGCATCAAAAAACACTTCCATGTCCCAGGCTGTGGTCAGTGGCTCAGTTGAGATGGAAGCCTTTCTCCATGGTAGCAGCTAGCAGACGCTCCCTCATAATCTCCTCAGAAGAATACTCAGGCAACTTTAGGTAATGCACACATGTATTCACAGATGGATAACTTGCATCTGTAGCATCAACCTGAGGAAAAAAAATGTTTACTGCAGTTGTTCACAGCATTCAGTATGGAAGTTAAAAGTTGTAAAGTCCTGTAATTCATGGCACTTGCTGCATACATAACACCAGTTGTCAGAAACAGTAACATCAGCAAAGCTACAGGCAAATTTATAAATATACTTGCTTGATATGTATTTTAATACTTTGATATTTAAATATATGAATTGTATATGAAAATATGAGATACATATGTATGATGTCAGAGAACAGACCTGAAACAAGAGGTTAGTACCGAAACTCAGCATAGTGCCATAAATGAAGTAACTAAAATAAAAATCATCACTGTTATTGTAGAAAGTCTCGCATTGCAAAGCCAAAGCAGCTGGCTTAAAGAGTGACCGGGAGAGGCGGTACCTTGCGCACAACAGTGAGCCGGGGATGGAGGTTTGCCAGCCCTCCTGGTGGGAGTGTCGAACAACCAGTGGTGAACTGGAGAAAAGCCTTCCTCTCATCCGAAGACATACCACACAAGACTCTCACAAATCGAAGGAATCCAGGGCTTAAAATAAAGGAAAATAATTAGTTCTGATAACACTACATGAGAGTGTGGAGCTTTTTTTAATTTCTCTTAACTTGGCACAGCAGAATTACAATCTCTAGTCACGTTTATGTGAACATTGTAAGATTCTAGGGCCTGTTAAGTATTCACAATAAAACATCTTAAAATCCAGAAAAATAGTGTTTAATCTCTTTGCAAAGTATCACACAAAAAAAATGTAGGTACATACATATCTTGGGGTGTTATTTGGGTACCTTGCATTTGAATGCATATGACTGGGTAGAGAAGTGAGCTCAAACATTCCAGCAGGCTTATTCTAACACAGTTCCAGAAGTCATTTGTATGTTACTGCTACCAAGCATGACAAGCCGCAAAAACAAATCCCAAACCCAACAAACCCAAAACCATCAAGACCGCCTCCTGATAGCCACCACCAGTAAGTATATTTGTCCCCTGCATAGTACACTTTCTTTTTTAACTACACTTCAAGAGAAAGAAATAAGAAATACAGGCAAAGTAAGAACTGTACACAGCCAGAAAAAAATTATAACTACTATCAAACATGAGAATAAAAACTCTAAAATCTATTTTTAGTCATCTGTATTAGCTGCCATTATGTTTTCACTCGTTACTTGTATTTGAGTAATTTTTTTATCTTCTCTCATCACAAAGCTACCAATTACCTTCTAATCTATCTGTTTTAACACATGGTTATTTCATGCAGTTTTAGACAATCACCTGCTCTTCAGAAACTACCAGTTTCATCGAATTTGGCATCTTCATCTAATGAAGATTCTGGACATTCTGTCACTTTACATTATCTTTTAGCTATTAGTTTAAAATCACTCAGAATAAAAGTACCTATCTCTTGTATATCCCAGTTTGGGTTCGGTGTAATTGATGATATCCTCAGCTGCCCAAGAAGGTGACTGATTTCCACAAAGAATCATCTGAACCTCTTCATGGCTGAAGGAACTCAGCTTCTCCATTGGAAAGACTCTGTTGAAGCCATCTTTAATTTACACAAGATACAGTTATAAACATGAGTCCAAATAATGTTTATAAAGTAATGTCAGCATTTAAGTTGTATTTTAGTCAAACCAGAATCAATCAATAGTTTCTTAATTAAGGTAAATGGAACCTCTTCATGATTAAAAACAGCATAACTAATGCAAAGGTATTCTGAAATGAGTACCTTACCTATTGCATTCTCAATTAAAAGGTTTATTTTTGAAAGCTATTCTATGCCACCACTTTAAACCAGCACACCCTAAACATCGATTATTCCATCTAAGTTCATATATGTTGTTATATTTAGAATTACCTCTGAAGGCCTCCATTTGTTTCTGTATACCAGTATGCATGCAGAAGTCAAACATGAGATCTACATACTCCTCTGCATTATCCATTGTTACAGTCTGCAAAGACAGTAGATAAATACCGTAAGAATTCACTGTTCATAAAAGTTATTGTTGAGACAATAAAAATTTAACTGCTGGTTAAATTGTAAAGGTAGGTTGTCTCCTTACCTCATCTTCACCACCTGGTTTGAGATCCACAGCTGTAAACCCATATACTTTTGACGAAGGGCAAAACTGAAAATTTAAACTTCAAAATACAAAGGTAGTTAATAATTGCAAAGTCTGCTACTGCTTTTGTAAATACACCAGATTTACAACCTGTCACACCCAAAAGCACCTCACTGGATTTCAAACCATTGTGGATCACTTTGTACCACTGTTCATGTATATACAAAAGTACAGAACTACAAACAGTAATGGACTACACAGATAATATGTGTTTCAAACACATGGCATGCAAATGCATATACTCACCCTCTATTTATGTGGATTTGATAAACATTGACAATTTCATAAATTTGGATATCTTTAAGCTATCAGCTTCAAAACTACTCAAACCATTTAATTCAGCTCACAAATTCAGAAAAATAATTTCCATTAATTTCCAGCAATAACAATTACAGAGCCACTTAACCTATTAGGCATTTAGACCCTTCAACAGTGTTACTTGCTTTCTCTCCATAACAAGCCAGGCTAAAGTCCACAAGCCCTTTAATCTATTACAGATCATTGACAGGAGGGCTCCAAAGATGGGGGAGGGTCTAGAGAGGAAGCTATACAAGTGGTTGAGGTCCCTTGGTCTGTTCAGTGTGGAGGAGACTGAGGGGAGACCTCACTGCAGTTACAAGTTCCTCGTGAAGGGGAAGAGGAGGGGCACTCTGAGGCAATGGCCTCAACTTGTTGGGGTCTCCTCCCCTGCCATGGAGCCCTGGGAGAGGGGCCCTGGGGGGGGAGACACGGGGTTTCCCTGCCCCTGGTCACCTTTGTTCCCCATTGGTTGGTTTGTGTTCCCTGGTGTGGCCAAGGACCCTCAGGTCCCGTGACTACAGAGTTCCTGAGGAGAGCCCCGGCCATGCAGCTGGAGAAATAAAGACCTCTGAAACATCTACCACGAATCTGTCCATATATACTTCGTTTCCACAGGACTCCTGGTTTGAAATATACTTGTTGCAGTAATCCCCGCTGCAACATCAACTTGCTGTCAGGGAAGGTCTAAATTGAGTATTAAAAAAAGGCTGTTCCCCCAGAGGGTGGCTGGGCACTGGAAGAGGCTCCCCAGGGAAGTGGTCACAGCACCAGCCTGACAAAGTTCAAGAAGCGTTTGGACAAAGCTCTCCAGCACATGGTGCGACTCTTGGGGATGGTGCTGTGCAGGTTGATCCTTGGGGTTTCCTTCCAGCTCAGGACAGTCTATGATTCCAAGGCCATAAGAAATTACTGAACTCTGACACTATGCAATTTTTGTGGCACAATATGATTATAATAAATAACCCATAATATTAATGGTAGAAAAACTGTTGTTTCAAAGGAAATATTTAAAACTAGGGAGGATGACATCCTGACATGGGTTTACACAGGTATGGGTACTTTGTCTTTTACATTTGCTAAAAGTCAACATATGCTCTGTTTAACATGGATTCAACACTGCACTAGGAACACAATCTGAAATTTCAATCTGTCCTCTTTAAAAGCTCTCCAAAAATCTTGATAAATTTCAAGTTATCATAGCACAGAAATTACTGAATCACCCTTTTTTTAAAGGTGTGATTTTACAAGTATTTGTGTTTACAAGTATTTATGTTTCCAGAGTCATACAGCACTGCAGCATAGCCACATTTAAGATTAGGAAACTGAGCAAGTTGGAAGAGAAAATCCTCAAAGGAAGGAAAAAGAATATGGCTGCATCTCTATGGATTCCCCCTTGCAATGATGCTATTTAAAAATAAAATATCTTCATTTTTAATTATGTGCTGACTTCTGTCTCTATCTCTTCTATCTCAAACACTGTTTGCACATCTATAAATAAATATGAAAACTCTTACCCCAAATCCTCTATGCTAAGAGGAGGCCCCGAACCTGATGGATTCTTCAGCATTAATTCTTGCAGTTTTGTGTTCTTTTCATCTTCTGATAGATTTTTGTTGCTTAAAATTTGACGTCTTTTAATTGCAAGGTCCTTAATTTCTTTTAGAAACCTAGCTCTATGTGGGTTTACTAATTCAAAGTCTTCCCATGTCAAAATTCCATTAAACCAGGCCGGAGGCTTAGGTTTTGGTGGATCAAGAATAAATTCTGATTTGGAGTCTTCTTCCAGACTTCCTACTGACAAGGAATCATGCCCTTCTTCTGTAGAAGCCTCTGACTGACTTTCAGTACAGTGCAAGTCTCTGTCACCCCGTGATTCATATATCAACTTACTCATGTTACTTTTAATGTCCCCCATACACATGAGTTTAAAAAAAGGCTTAGAAATGGGTAAATCCACAAGTCTATTGTCCTGAATGCATTTAGCCAAGAAAATTCCAAGGAAATGAAAGAGTTTGGTTATTCTTTCAAGTTCATCACTATCTTGTGGGAATGGTGCTGTAAACAGTCCACATGATCTCTGTACATAGTAGCCAGGCGGTTTCAACCCACCACCAATATCAACCTGAGTTAAGAGACAGACAAAAAAAGCAGACATGGTTAAAGGTGGATTTAAGTATATATTGGCACCATCTAACTTATTATACTCTACTGCTCTGTTAAGAAGAGAACAATTAAAAAAACAAGCTGTGGACCAGAGTGGTCATTCTTGAACATGATGACTAGACGCTCCATGAACATGGATGTCTAGCTTTTCTTTTTTTTTTTTTACACAAGTACCCAGTTTAAAATGCAAATTAAAATGTACCTGACGAGACTCATCATCTGGAAAATCATCATCACAAAGCCAAGCTCCCAAATCTGTCCTCTGAAATTCTGCTGCCACCAATGCATAAAATTCCAAGGTAGGACCCAGGCCTGTTCCTTCCTCCCCTAAAAACTCAACCTAGAAAAACACAAGGGAAGTTAATAGTAAAAGAAAATCCTAGTGAAATGTTCAGCATTGGTTATGGAACAGGATATTCAATATCCTGTCCAGTACGTTAGAAATAGCTATCTAACCTTGCTCTGCTAGGCAGATATGCTTTACCTCTAGAACAGATTTTCTGTCTGCATGAATCTGCATGACATTTTCTGCCCATTCCATCAAGGATTCACCTCGCGGAACTTTTACTCTTTCATGCTTGAGGCGTCCAACTCTGAATTCTCCTGGATCATCACGTCGCACTGTGCTCGTGGTCCTTGTCCGTTCAACAGTGGCTTCACGTCTGTTCTGCAGCCATACAATTGCTCTGGGGAAAAACCAACCACCAGTTATTTAAAACCTCCATGTCTACCAGCACAAAAACTTGAAAGTAGTCACCAACAAAAAGTAACTTGTTGAGTACTAATTGCCTCCTAATTTTTTTTTTTTAGGTATAAACCAAACTATTTATCAGCCTGAAATGCCCCAAAATATGGGCTGCTTCATATTTTATGAAGTCAGAAAACTAAATAATTTCTAATGTAAGTCCCAGCTTCTAATGATAGTACCAATGAAAATATACAATTCTTGATCTGAATTCCTATACTTTTCTCATTACAGTGGAAAGAGCAAAAGGTAGCATTTACTGTAGAATTTTTAATCACAGATGCTCAGAACTGTTTATAACACAGACACATATTACACCTTTCATTATATACTGTAAGGCAGTTGCACATCACTCCATTGATACTGACCAAGTTTTGCAGATTTATCTACTTACACATTCCTTAGAGCAACACAGAACCGAAGTTCAAGGGCAATCATAGACAAATAGACCCATATCAGTGAGGGAAGAACAGCTGCCTTTAATAGCAGTACTTATACAAAGTCAGATTTCCAAATTTTTGTACGTATTATCTATGCAGCACTAAGCTATCTACAAAGCTACCGTCTGCTGTTCTGCAAATACAGCCCAGTGTCATGACAGACAGAGAGAGTGTACACACCTACAGTTCATACAGAATAGATGAGTTTTAAGAACTACTACCAGTATTTGAAGAGCTTAAGAAAGCTCTTTACTTACAAAGTAAGTAACATGAAATGTTTCCTGAGGGATCTCTTTAAAATGCAGCTTTTCTAAAAAGTACGTTTTTCCAAAACAAAACAAAAAAGACCCCAACATGTGGGCCATTTTTCTGTAAAAGTTATAATTTTTACACAATAAAAAGATTTAAATTGATGTCTTTCAAGATAATACCTTCTCTTCCTTTCTCTTTCTTTTTAAATGCCTCATTTTATACTCTTCATGAGGCATTTCTACTGCATATAAGACAAAACAGTAATTTCAGCAACACTCTCTCTACCCTTTGGGTTGGAAAACAAAGTGTAGCAACAGGCAAGAAAACCCTCAAAAACAAATTCTTCTTTCTCATTACAAAAAGTATACCAACAAAAAGGTTTACACTGCCTACATACTCTCAAGGTAATGACTGCTGCAATCAAAATATTAACGATACCTAGGTAACAAAGCACTCTAGAGGGTACCCTTAGATGTTTTAAAGTCTGGTTCTGTTACAGTTTCATTATGCAGCTAATAGTAACTTTCAAAATAGTCTATTATTTGTAGATTTTTTTCTGTTTTGTTAAAATATTAGTGAATTAAAAATAAACGAACCAAAACAATCCCAAAACAATTGCTGGACCATAAAAATGTATGTGATTAGGTGTATGTTTTCAAAAAACATTTAATTCATATCATTCTCCAAGTGGTTTTGGATTTTGGATCCTTTATGCAATGAACTGTAACCCAGACAAATTGGCCAATGGGATAACCTAGCTATAAGTACACAAGTAAATCTTCAGCTAAAGTTAAAAAATGAAATTTCTTGTCATTCTGAGCTTTTCCATCTTCTTCCTTCTATTAGCCAAAATTATTCAGATTTGGCAAGCAAAATTTGTCTCATTAGGATTAAGGTCCTCCTTCTGGAAATCAGCAATTTAGAAACTATTATATGTAAAAAAAGAAAAGGAAGCAGTCATATTTCTTTTAATATTTTTTTTTTACCTTGATGCGCCAAATGCTGTACATGTGAAGTACAACTGTCTTGTTTCAAATGGAATTAAGAAAGGACACTTGCTTGTCAGTTGCTCACACCAGTCTGGCAAAGCTCCACTTGCTAGTGCCAAGGGTTCCTGTAGTTTAATGCAACGGGGGAAAAAAAAAGTGTTAATAATAATTTGACTTAGGTGGTTCCAACAAGTTTCTAACTAAGTACATACACAGCAAATACACCCAAGCACAGAGCTTTTATCCGTGCTTGAGTAAGTTTCCCTCTTCTCAGCAACTGAGATTTTTTTCCTCTTTTAAATGCTATCAGTATGGAAGCTGTATGAGGAGCAGCTGAGCTCACTTGGTCTGTTCAGCCTGGAGAAGACGAGACCGAGGAGAGACCTTATTGCTGCATACTATTTCCTTGTGAGGGGAAGAGGAGGAACAGTGCACCGGTTTGGGTAAATTTGGAAATATATCCTCTTAGAGAAGACAGAAGGCACCAATCTCTTCTCTGGGGTGACAGGACTCAAGGAAATGGCCTGAAGTTGTGTCAGGGGAGGTTTAGGGCAGGTATCAGGAAGAGACTGTTTACCCAGAGGGCGGGTAAATAGGTCACCAAGCCTGATAGGGCTCAAGAAGCATTTGAACAATGCTCTCAGGCACAGGGTGTGACTCTTGGGATGTTCTGCACAGATCCAGGAGTTGGATTCGATGATCCCGATGGATCCCTTCCAACTCAGCATATTCTGTCATTCTAAGTTCATAAACTTTCTAGGACTTCAGAATGGACACGGAGTGCTTTGACACAGACGATAAAAGCTGTAGTAAATTGCTGGGATATACACTACTCAAAAGCACTGTGGGGAGATCAAAGTACCCAATTACCTGGAGAGAATTACTCCTGAGTTTTGCCCAAAAGAGATTAGATATTACCTTTTCAATATCAGAAGACATGAAAGAAACTTGGTGGTAGAAAAGTTATCCCCTTGAAATATTACTACAGTCCCTTCTGAAATACAATTAAAATAAACTATACTACAGAAATTTTAACTCCAAGGATGTTCACGGTGCCAGAACAGTCTTCGAAAGAACACGAGAAATTGAAACGTTTTTTAAACAAATAATTAGGACAATGTGACTGTAAAAAAAAACCCTGAACCTCAAAAAGCACACAAGGGCTAATTAAGTTGAGAATATTCTTTAATCTTTGTTGAAGAAAATGTAGTTCTACTTAAGAACTACATCTTAAAGTTTTCTTTTTAATGTATCTAACTAACCTGGGACCAATAAGATGCTTTCTAAATGCTATTTTTGAAAGCTTTATGTAGAATGTATGAGTAATAAAATGTCTGTAAACCCTAACACAATAAATTGCCTTTTTTCCATAATCATCAGGCAGACAGACACACTACATTGTAACATCGATGTCTGGTACAGAAAAAAATTATTATTATTCATAACCAAGATATATCAAGTAAAAAAGCTTTGTATGCTTTGTACAAAACCAAACTGCATGTTTTTATTCAGACTAGCCTGTTTTTAGAGAATTTACTCATTCAAAATGTAAGAAAGAAAATATGTATTAAGCAATTCAAAAATGGGAAAAAACTAATAATTTCAAACAGCCAAGGTAAGGAAGGGAATAATAGAGTCCTAAACCAATATTACATATATACACTATGTATAACGTATTAGTGTAATACCTCAATCTGTTGCAGAATCTTTGTAGTAATTTTTTTACTTGTGAATTCATCTGGTGGAAAGTTAAACTGAGGATGATCATCTCCTTCTGAAAATAATCAAGAGAAAAGTTTTCTTTTATTTTGTTTTCATTAAAATATTTCAGAAGCTCTGCAAAATAACTAAGTTACCTTCTTGAGAAGTCCGTGCTGTGTAAGGGTCACTGGCAACTATATACAAAATTCTAAGCAACTGCAGAACATCTTCTACTCCACAGGAGTTCTGTCCGCTGCCAGCTTTGGCCTGAGGTTGTTCCTTGGCCAAACTAAGGATATCAGAATTTTGAAGAGTAGAAATGGCCCCTTGACTCAATCCAGATTTTGATCCATGTTCACAAAAATCCTGTAAAAAAAAATGGTTAAGAATGAAAACTGCATGTTGGTGTCTTTAGGACTGCATTCCAAGTTGATGATTTGAAAAAATCAAAATGGTTACTGTGCTCAAATGTAACAATTAATCAAACTGCGCATGGTGCAAATCATTATTCAAATGCATTTTAACACAACTACACTTAACAGAAGACGTTAAAATAAAAAGGCAAGAGCAGCAAAACCTAAACTTGATACTGGCTTTTGAATATTCAACTTCCCTATAAATATGATGGCTCTCCCTCCACAAGAATCTTTAAAGCTGCAAAACAAAGCACACAGCCATTCATAATAAAAAAGTTTGGATGCAGACATATACCTTGTATGCAGCTATGAGCTGGGAACAATTTCTGTTTTTCCTAATACTTTTATTAGTGCCGGTTAATTTCCAGTGGCGCAGGAAAGCTGAGTCTGCATTCTTCTGCAGGTAGGTTATCAAGTCATTCTTTGGTAATTCATCAGTGCCAAGGTACTGCTCCACATGCTCTACTGACCAGCAACCCTACAACAGGAACCACCAAATGTTGGTTTTTCCTGATTGTAAAGTCTTTAAGATTTCACATGCAATATATAATGTCTTTCTTAAAGGAGCATGCATTTACAAATATACTCACTAATATTCTTTAAGTAATTGAAAACTGTTAGTTTTTTTTAATGTAGCATTTCAAAAACTGCAATAAGATTTCTTTTGCTTTTATTAAAACAGCCATAAAACACAAAGGCACAGAAGTAGGCCTTACCATTTTTCCACTTTCTTTCTCTTTATCAGAATCCTTCATTTCTCTGTACATGATTCTAGACATCAAAACAATGAGTTAATATTTCATACTCATAGCACATCCTCTAAATTCTGAGGTTATACATTGACTTGTTAGATAATATGATGTAAAACAGCAACAGCAGCTGCTCTTTGCTGCACAAAACATCTGGGACACCCAGTGGCAGCAAAGTTCTTAAGCTCTATTTTCATGATGTTGGTATTTATCTTGCAAAGTATTTAATTTATGTTTCCTTAAGTGAGACTTGAGTAATCAAACAACCTTCATCGTGCCAATTTCCCAAGCCGTCTTTAGATTCTTCACTACACATGCACCAACTCTTTAAAATTTTTAAGTCCTAAGGAAGCTTACTGTGCATTAACTTAGAAGATTACAACTATTTCTCATGTTTTCTAACTAGAAAATAGTTTGTTACAGCATGCAATTTTTGACAGAAGGCAACTCAGACAATAGGTGCAACATATAAGCACTGATGAAATCTGAAATACAGTTAAAAATACTGCACCCCTCCTTATTGCAGTTGTCACTTTCATAGGGATTATTCTTCTAGTATGACAGAAGGGGTAGTAAATGAAAAACACCATCATACAGTCTCACAATTTCTGTCTATTGCTGTAAAGCTAGTAAGGTCAAATTAACATCGAGAGAATAGTTAAGGTTGGAAGGGCCCTCAAACATCACGCTTAAATAGAATTTCCTGTATTTCAATTTGAGCCTTTTTTCTTCTTCTCCTTTCACATGTCACAACAAAGAAAAGTCCATACTCTGCCGTCCCTATATCCTCCCATCAGGTATTCATACACATTGGTAAGAGCCCACAAGTCTTTTTTCCTCCAGGCTAGACAAATCCAGATCTCTCAGAATCTTTTTTGTACGACAGAAGCAATAAGCCTTTTAATCGTCCTAGCAGCCCCTTGCTAGACTCAGTCATGTCCATGTCTCTCTGGTACTGAGGAACCATAGCTGGGTTATATGTAACTGGGATATAGCACTGCAGGTGTGTCTCACCAGTGCTGAGCAGATGGGGAAGATCACCTCACTCAACCTTCCTAATGCAGCCCAGGGTGCTGTTGATCATCTTTGCTCTTGGGGTCCATAGCTGGCTCATGCCACCCAACTTTATGTCCACCTGGACCCTCAGGGCCTTTTTCAACAACCTCCTTTCCAGCCAGCTGACCCCCAGCCTGAACCAGCACAAGCAGATTTTTCCCCAGCTGACAGACTTTACATCTCCCTTTGTGCAATGTCACAAAGCTTCTGTCTCCCCATTTCTCCAGCATGATGACGTCTCTTGGAACGGCAGCACAACCATCTGCTCCAACAGGGACTCCTCCCCAGTTTTGTTTTGCCTGCAAGCTGATGGTCTGCTCTGTCCCATCATACAGTCCACTAATATGGATGTTTAAACTATCCTGGACCCAGTATCAACCCTTGGGGTACAACAAGGACCTTTACACCAAGGACCACAACCATCTGAGCCTGGCAGTTCAGGGGTTTTTCAGACACTATCTAGTCCATGCTTTCTAAGTTTGTCAGTGAGAGAGAAAGCGTTGAAAGCCTTCCTAAAGTCGAGGAAAATAACATCTGCTGCTTTCTTCTCATCCACTGAGCCAGGCATATAGTAGAAGGCTATAATGCTGGTTAAGCATGATGTTCTCTTCATAAATCCATGCCACATACTTCCCATCACCTCCTTATCCTTCATTGTTTGAAAATGGTTTCCAGGACTATCTCTATCACCTTTCCAGGGATTAAAGAGTGACCAGTTTGTAGTTTCCTAGATCCTTCCTGC
Source organism: Corvus brachyrhynchos (assembly GCF_000691975.1). Taxonomy (NCBI): domain Eukaryota; kingdom Metazoa; phylum Chordata; class Aves; order Passeriformes; family Corvidae; genus Corvus; species Corvus brachyrhynchos. The sequence continues at coordinate 19,216,718 of NW_008239553.1, forward strand.
TTTTGTGGGAGGCAGGAATGAGACTTCCTTTTCTCCAGTCCTCAGAAGTATCTCCCAAACCTTATGACCTTCCAAAGATAATAAAGAGTGGCCAGCTCCTCTGGGTACATTCCATGGGGTCCCATGGACTTATATGTCGAGTGAGTGTTCACTAACCTTTTGCCATTCACATCTCACCAGATTCAACTCCAGATGTGCTCTGGCTTTCCTAATGCTCTACCTTCAAGCTGGGACAACTAAGATTCCTCCTAGATAACTTGACCCATCTTCCACTCCTTGCATGCTTCCCTTTCACACTTTTTTGTTCACCCACGCAGGTCTCCTACTGACTCTGCCTGACTTCCTACATATTGGGACAGACTGTCCTTGAGTCTGGAGAACATGATCTTGAAAAAAAAAAATCAATCAACTCTCCTGGACTTCTCTTTTCGCTAGGACTATAACCCCATGGGATTTTTCCAAGCAGATCCCTAAAGATTATGATTTTTTTCTTTGGTTTTTCAGGCACAGCAATAGTTTTAAAACCAGTAATAACATCCTGACATAAACACAAAAAGAAAATTAATTCTAGCATTGCTTATTACAAAGGAGTTAAAAAATTAACATTGTTTCCCATCCATTTTCTAATCAGTCAGTGTTCTCCACACAGAATAATGAACTGGTAAGCTTACGTGTATGTTGGCTCCCAAATACGTCTAAGTTTGTCAGATTTCACACTGCCATTACAAGAAAGCTGTAACAATTTCTGTACATAGTAAAAGATGGTAGATCGAAAGTTCGTTAGGGGCAGTTCTACTTCTCGAGTTGTTCCAAGACCTGAAACTTTCAAGGTAAGTGCTAAACGTGGCGAAGGCATGCACTCAACCTCTTCCAGCAGTTCTGAATGAGGTGTACCTGCAAAAATTATTTGAGAACCCTTAATACAAAATATATAATGCATGACAAGGTGGCTTAAACACCAATAACATGGTTCAATAAGGAAGTGCAATGACTTATTGCACACATGCCAAAGAGACGAGACTGAGTTCTAACTATGAACTAAATTACGATTGAAGAATTTCTTTATGGGAGTAAAATTAACAGGAATTTCTGAAATGCCTATTGATCCCTGCATCTTGGTAACACCTCCTTAGATATTATCACAGCACATGCATTCTTCTTTTCATACACAGTATCTTCCTTTCAGTTCTTCAAAATAAGCAGTGGTTTATTTGCACATATGCTAAAACCTACTTATTCTTCTCTGTAACGAACATTGAGTATACCCACAGTGCTGAACAAGAATGATCTAAAGAGCCAAGGAGCAAAATCAGGTGCTGTGCTGCTGATCATTCACACTGCTTCATCACTGCATTACCCTTCCCCTGCCTTGGCTTTGCACTGTTTCAGCACGCCCTCTCCAAAGCTATTCTGTGTAGCTTTAACACAGTTAAGTCCCTGTAGTGGAACCAGACATATCAAGGTATTTATCACATCTTTATCATATCAAGAGATTTTATCATTTATCATGCTTATTTTACACAGCATTTAATTTACTTTTCCCTCAATAATGCTTAGACCTGCAGAGGTAGATGAAACTCTCATTTAAGCAAAGAAAAGCCACACAGCCGCAAGAGCATGTTGTACTGGTTAGTAGTGATAGGATCCCCAGATGCAGTGGGCCCTTAACACTGAATCTCCACCCTAAAGTCAGATTAAGCATCACATATCTTGTCAGCATACCTGGTGGAGGGATTTCTAGGTCAGTTGTCTGTTGCACATTAGTACGACCAGGCCTTGGGTCAAAAGCAGGAACCAAAGCAGAAAACTGCCGTTTCAATACATAATCATCATCCCATGTTCTTCTACGGCCTCCTTTGGTTTCATACTCCTCTTCTTCCTAAAAAAAAAAAAACAAACCCAAACAAAACAAAAAACCCAAAAACCCTAGTTGTTTTTTCGATTCTTCTAAAGAGAATAATTTTATTTAAAAATTGTAAGTTTATGAATACAAACAGTCACAAACTAAACTGCAACTCTACTCAGCTCTGGTAAGGCTGCATCTGGAGTGCTGTTTCCAGTTCTGGTCTCCTCAGTCAGGAGAGACATGGAGCTCCTGGAGAGGGCCTAGACAAAGCTACAGATATGACATAGGGACTGGAGCATCTCTCTTATGAGGAAAGCCTGGGGGAGATGGGCCTGTTCAGCCTCAAGAAGAGGCATCTGGGAAGGGACCTCATCACTGTCTGAAGACAGGGTGTCAAGAAGATGGATCCAGGCTCTTCCCAGTGGTGCCAAGCAATAGGACAAGAGGCAGAAACTGATGCACAGGAAGTTCCACCTGCACGAGTAAGAATTTTACTGTGTGAGTGATCACACACTGAGACCGGTTGCCCAGAGAAGTTGTGGAGTCTCCCTCACTGGAGATACTCGAGAACCATCTGGACACAATCCTGTGCCATGTGCTCTAGGATGACCCTGTTTGAGCAGGGAGGTTGGAGCAGATGACCCACTGCAGCTCTTATCAACCTTACCCATTCCATCATTTCATTATGTCTTCATTATGTTAATTTTCTCTATAAAATCAACATAAAATAAATCAAAGCTGGCACATATAGTTCCACTTAACTGGTCAAGCAGGAATCAAAATTATCAAACCCACAGAAATTAACATAAATGGACTAACCCTAAAACAGGTGTATTTATAGTTTCTGGAAAGAATTAAAGTTTCCATGAAGCACCAGAACACAGGAAAATACAAAGTACTGAAGACCAGCAAAGTTGGTGTAGGTATTTTGTGTATTCCACAAACTTTGTAATACCAGAGGTTCAAATATACCCAGTGATGTCAAAACAAATTAATTTTTTTGAAAACAAGAAGCACTTTTTTCCAAAGTGTATACATATATTGATACATAACGTATACACATTTTATCCAGAGATTAAATCAAATATCAAAATACTAGAACTATTTTGGTGGGGAAAAGTACCTAATTTTCAATAAGCTTTAACAAGTATTAATTGCTTATGAATTTTCTACAACAAGCTTTTAATCTGTTCAACTCCTCATTGAGAAGAATTACATGGAATATCAAAGGGAATAGTACTGGAACCCAAGAAAGAAAAATTTTCTTTTCCAGACCTGCTTCTTGCTGTATAATCTCAAGCCAAGTCTACTTTAGCTACTTCTGCTACTTCCCATGAACAATAGTAACTCCATTTAATAATTTTTTTAATTATTCAACATTGTACAAACTAAAGTTACTGCTTGCATTGTAGATCCACTTAAGTAGTACTGGCTTGGTATTTTTCCTAACTTTGTACCTTTGTGGAAAAGGTGAAAAAAGATGTTTAGTAATGTACTTGAGTTTCTCTTAGAAGCATAATTACAGTAAGTTAAAACGCTAAATATTTTGGTTCAAATGAAATAAATATTTACATATTAATTACAAGATGAAGTTTCTGTAATTCCATAAAACAGTATTTATATTTAATCTGTAAAACATAAAATTAGCATTAGTGAAGCCTTATATTTTTCCTCTTAGATCTTGCAATATTCATGAAGGCCAAGCATTATTCATACCAATAAAGAACAACCAAATGAAAAGCCAGAACTCTTGACAGTGTAAGCAAGAACCATGTGAACTACCATGCTGGGTTTTGTTTTACCCCCACCCCATTGTTTTTTTTGTTGGGGTTTTGGGGATTTTTTTGAGAAGCGAGAGATTTCCCCTGGCAAACTTTTGCTTCATACAGGCCTATAGTTAAACACATGCCAGAACTGAATCATTACAAAATACAGCAGCGTATCCACAAAGTTATATCATTTCATCAGCCTGTGAACTATCAGTTCTACTGATCCATCATTTCTACTGTCTTGTCAACTTGTCCCCAGCCTGGTTTTAAAACATTAATTCTGACCCATAAGGTCTCGGGTATCCTGGTGTTTAAAAACACTTTTCTTGTGTTTTTGACTACATGCAAGAAATGAAGTAAATCTAAATAAATGTGTTTTAATTAATGGAGATATTATAGCTAGGACTTCCTATTGCAAAAAAAAAATCTGTGGCTTTTTAATGCAGCTGTTAATCAATTAAGACACCACCTATGCTAACTATACCATACCATAACTTCTTCATATTCTTGATCTTCTTGGTTATCATCTTCATTTTCATCATCTTCTTCATCTGGTTCAGGTAGATCCTCATCATCATCTAACTCTGCCAACAGAGTACTAGCTCGGCAGCTATCAAGAAAATCTATAACACACACATATATATATATTTACATACAGAGCAAAAGCCAAGTATAACTTTTAAAGCAGAATTTTTAAAATTAAA